>NW_027210600.1:0-230000 GCF_029030835.1 Brachyistius frenatus
CAAAAAGAAACTAACAACTACTGTAAATGGACTGAAACTCTTCACTGAGTTATTACTTTGTTTTGTTTCTGTTGCAGATTAAAGAAAGATGTGTGGTCATCACTGAGGTCATCACTGAGGTCATCAGAGGTCATCACTGAGGTCATCACTGAGGTCATCACTGAGGTCGTCACTGAGGTCATCACTGAGGTCGTCACTGAGGTCATCACTGAGGTCGTCACTGAGGTCGTCACTGAGGTCGTCACTGAGGTCATCACTGATCACTGAGGTCGTCACTGAGGTCATCACTGAGGTCATCACTGAGGTCTTCACTGAGGTCGTCACTGAGGTCTTCACTGAGGTCATCACTGAGGTCATCACTGAGGTCATCACTGAGGTCGTCACTGAGGTCGTCACTGAGGTCATCACTGAGGTCGTCACTGAGGTCATCACTGAGGTCGTCACTGAGGTCGTCACTGAGGTTATCACTGAGGTCGTCACTGAGGTCATCACTGAGGTCGTCACTGAGGTCGTCACTGAGGTCGTCACTGAGGTCATCACTGAGGTCGTCACTGAGGTCATCACTGAGGTCGTCACTGAGGTCATCACTGAGGTCATCACTGAGGTCATCACTGAGGTCGTCACTGAGGTCGTCACTGAGGTCGTCACTGAGGTCGTCACTGAGGTCATCACTGAGGTCATCACTGAGGTCGTCACTGAGGTCATCACTGAGGTCGTCACTGAGGTCGTCACTGAGGTCATCACTGAGGTCGTCACTGAGGTCGTCACTGAGGTCATCACTGAGGTCGTCACTGATCACTGAGGTCGTCACTGAGGTCATCACTGAGGTCGTCACTGAGGTCACTGAGGTCACTGAGGTCGTCACTGAGGTCGTCACTGAGGTCGTCACTGAGGTCATCACTGAGGTCGTCACTGAGGTCGTCACTGAGGTCGTCACTGAGGTCGTCACTGAGGTCATCACTGAGGTCATCACTGAGGTCGTCACTGAGGTCGTCACTGAGGTCGTCAATGAGGTCATCACTGAGGTCGTCACTGAGGTCGTCACTGAGGTCATCCAGTGTAATATAAAAAGCAGCATTTTATTAAAGACACCTTTCCAATACATTTTGTATTTCATCGTCTCTTTGTGTTCTCGTACACAAACAGGTTTCTGTCACAACTCCTCCACAGCTGCGAAACTCTTGTCGGTGTTTAATATCAAATTCAACCATACTGTACAATAAAACACAATGAAGTGACCTTTAAACTGGTTTCTGTTTTCCTACAGTCGCACTTCATCCTGCGGCTTTAATGTTCTTTATATATCTGATGTCGTTTTATCCACCAAGCAGAAAATAAGTTAAGAAAGTCATTTCAGTGTGAAATTAGAAACACAAACAACAAAGAAGAAAGTGTTTTTTTCTTTAGAATCAGTCATTGAGAGGAGCAGACGGGTAAATTACAGACAGTCTACAGCTTTTGTACTAATACAGTTCGTACCAAGACGTACTTGTAGGTTTAAGGGAACCACACATGAAGTTAGCATTAGCAGTAGCTTTATTGTTAGCAATGTTAGCGGTGGTTTTCACGTCGCCGCTTTCCCTTCGAGCCCATTTTTGTCACGACCACGTGAACAGACATGCACTGGAACGATCATCAATCATTTTGATGCAATGAGCCGCACATTCACTGGTGCCATGAAGAAGAATTGTTTAATTATTATTTAATTCAGCATATTTAACTTCTAACCTGTCATACTCACACTATTTTGTCTTATCCTGGTATTAATCATGTTAGTTATCATGTTAATATGGGACATTAGAAGCTCTGTGATTTATATCATTATTCCATGTTACTGAGTGTGCAGGTACGTCTGTGACTCCTCCCAGAGATGCAGGAATTGTCCATATCTGACATTTGCAAATGTTGTGACCATATTTGGTTTAACAATACACTTACATTAAAATCAGTAAACCCCACATTAGGAAAACATAACATTCCTCTGATCGTTTTCTGTATTTCTGTATCATTTAAGATGTCGGATCTGTTGTGGCAGGAAGCTTTGAACTCATTTTCAACCTCTGAAAGGGGTCAGATCTAAACTGATCGTTATCACTGCCTCACAATCTGTCGACACAATAAAGATTCATGTGTTTTGCAGATCTCATATCTAACCGAGTAATACGTAGCTAAATGTACACCCAAAACAATAAAAACAGCCTGAGCATGATCATCTGATCAATAAATCTGTCATGAGTTCATGAATACACTCTGTGCCAACATGTTTGAGAATGAAGAGGTTTTTACTGCTGCGACCCGGTATCACGGCAAAGCGTGAAATAGACACGCCGGTCCACTACAGCAAGACGTGAAATAACCACACTTTGCGCTGCCAAAGCGTGAAAGTTTAGCAAAATCACGTGGTTGGGGTTGGGGAAAAGTAAAAACATGGCTGGGGTTAGGACACAAAAAGAAAACTCAAGAAAAACAATCTTACCTCCTTTATTCTAACCTCATAATCCCATGTGGCAGTCTGCAACCAATGCCACCAAACCACCCCTCTTTCTTTATAATACTGCCAAAAAATGCCCTTTGTGCTTGGTCTCAAAACCTCTGTTGTGGAGCCTTGGTCACATGAACCCGCGTCACATGACATTTATAAGTATGTGAGTGTAAGTTTCAAAGTTTCAAAACGTATAACTTTCACACCAAGACAACCCAAAGCGTGGCAACCTCACGTTTTGCTACAGTGGATCGGCGTGTCTATTTCATGCTTTGGCGTGATACAAAAAATAAACCCCTTTCTAAAGGGACGGAAACAAAGTGACCCTCAGCAGGTTGATCTTTGAATCTGTTGACACTCTGAAGGCCAGTCAGCCTCTGCTTATATGAAATATCCAACTGAAAAAACTAGACAGTAAGATTATAACACTGATAAAGCTGTCTGAAAGCAGACTAATATCTACAGAGCTGGACGTGGCTGAACGGCCTGTTTGTCAGACCGGGTCGGGCTACATGGGACAGAGTCACTGGGTTTTGTATTATTCCTCAATTTTACTCTCTTATTTCACTCATTTCTCTTTATCTGGTGAAACATGAAAACTTTATTGGAATTTAGTCTTTTGTGTACCAAACCATTATTTTTATCCTGGATTTAGTGTTGATAGGGTTTTGTTTTCAGTAGGTGGTGCTGTTGTATTTTTTTTTTAGTTTAGTTTGTTTTTTTCTCTGTATTTTCCCTATAAGTAAAATCATTAGTGGGGTGAACTATAGAAAAACATGAAAGTTTCTTTATTAAAGAAGTGTAGGTTGAGAAAATATCATGTTTTAAAAATGCAGGCACATTTTCTGAATATTACATGAAGAAACCAACACGAGTTCAAATTTCAAATTGATCCCTGGTGATCATTTGTTTATTGGTTCAGCCCCAGAATATTCTGCTAAAACCTTTTTTTCATAGATTTTTATTTTCAAAGCAGACATGTTGATTTGTTACAGCAGGAGGATAACAAGTGCTGCTCATCAAGCCAGCAGCACTGATTTCAGACCAGCCTTACTTTTATCACAAGATACTTTAACAGTTTCTATTAGAGGAGATTGTGGTTTAGCTCAGCAGATTTCACACAAAACCAAAACTGTTATTTGGTTTAAAACTATGTAGCCTCATATTGGCTGTAGCTCTACCTGCTGCAGTGCACAGTGAGGTTAAGAAACGGTTGCAATAAAGAGTAATAAGTTAACTTTCCACATATTTTGGTAAATCAAATGGAGAAATGCCTGAATTTCCCTTAAAGAAAAACAATGAGAATTTCACACGTGCAAAAACTTGTGATCACATGACACATGTGATTGTGCACATTTAAAACATGTATTCTGCCAATGGCAAACATGGTTTTGGAATATTTTCATGGTGTAATGTGAAGATCATGTAGACTTTTCCACATATTTCCCCCATGTTATCATGTCATTCATGTTATCACATGTGTCATTCATGTGGTAAACATGGGAAACTCAAGTTTCTCTCTGTAACTATACTTTCAAGTGTAAATTTTTGAAGAGCTAATAGTAATAAATAAAAGCACGGATAAGTTTGAACTGAATTTTATGAATTCATTTCTCTATCTATTTATCTGATAGATAAATAGATATAATTTTACTCGATTTTATTTCATTTTTAATTCTGCCTCTGGTGTTTCCTTATCATTGAGATCTATGACGTGCTTTTCCTGAGTTCTTCTGTTCCTGTTTTTATTACGTACCAAAAAATAAAGTCTGATTGATGACTGATTAAATAGCGAACAATTGAAACATAGTTAAAAGTAATGGATGAACAACTGAAATAGAAGTAATACATAAAGAGTGAAAAAGCTTAACGTTATGCATGTAATAACTGAAATATTGGTAATACTCTTTGGAAAATGTGAAAAAAAGGCTAAAAGTACTGGACCAGCGCTCGAAACGGCAATCTGAAACCTGTTTCAGTATTCATATGGACGGTTTGTTTAACAGGAGACATTATTTTTGACTTGTCATAAAAGCACAGCTCGGGCTGACTTGTATTGATGATGGCTCTGTTCCATGAAGAAAGCTTGTTTAAATAAATAGAAGGCAGTCTTTGGTTACACCTGTGGTTTTCCTGCAATAGCAAGCCAAACTGTCTGCTGTGAAGACCTCTATTGTTTTTAAAGAGGCTTAAAAAATTGTGAACCTGTCCTTTAATTGTCCCTGTGAGTCAGTCAACACAACACCAGGGCACCTGCTCTCCTAAACTATATGCAGCCATCATTGATGTCATCAATTATACGTGTGCTCTCCCTGCAGTGACATGCCAAAATGTCTACAGTAATATAAGATCAAATAATAAAACTCTTCAGAGTATCAGGCAAGTTGCACGTTAAACAACACAAACCATAATTGCCCTCAGCAGCAGCAGCAACTTAATGACATCATAGATCTACTCTGTGGGTACCTCCGTTTTTTTCTTTTTCATTATTTTCTTTTGTAAATTTCATACTATCCATATCCAGGCTCAGAAAAAAAACATATGGTGCCGGTTAAACATTTTGCCAATTTAAAGCAAGTTATTAAATTATGAAGGGGGGGGGGGAGCTCGTTTTCTGCTATTAAAATACGTCACTTCCGGGTTGCAGGGGAGAGCAAAATGACAGCTGGTTTGTTTTCATCACCAAGGGGAAATTAAAGTAGACATTAAAGGTACGTAAAACGACGACCTGCTATTTTATCAGATTCCGACACGTTGTCCGAGCGCATTGTCATCAGCTGGAGACAGTTGAAAGTGTATTTGTATCGGAGCCATCTGTAATCCACCTCGGGCTCCATCGAGCTGCTGCTGGGGGTCAGACTCTCTGACAGGGAGTCTGGACTGGACACTGTCTGCTACCCTTACGGCAACAACAAGCAGTCCGTTTCTCTCCTGAAATGTCGTCTCCTTTAGCTGGTGCTGGAAAATGGAAAAGGATGTTGTTACTGTTTGTAATGGGTTAGCTATAGTATTTGGTAGAAAAGCCAAACTCCATTCAAATATCTTTCAATTTTGAGGTGTTCATGGCTTTTCGGCCTGTTTATAGTGTAACTACACTATTTGTACACCTCGTTCTAATCACCGAGAATCAGACATCGATTCGGCGTACATTTCATAGAAGAAGCAGCTCCTGCAGCAATAAATTATAAACTTGTATTACCAGTCTGCCTGTTGTTGCCAGGAGAATTTTTTGCCAAACTGATGCTACTCGGTGACGCGCTGTAGTCAGGAAGGTGCGTATCAAAGTTAAAATTTTGCATGAAAATGAAATGGTTTGTCAAAAAGCGTTGTGCCAAATATACATAAACATCATGCTCTACATTACGTTGACATGCTGACTCTCTGTGATGTGTACATTCCCTGAAAAGCGAAGAAGAGGGAAAAATTACGTGACTTCAAGGGCGTTTAGCACAGCGTGCACCTCTTAAATCAAAATGAGGCCAATTCTCTTCCAGAATCTGCTACTTTTATATGTAACCGTATCTTATCAGTCGATGTATAATATAGCAACACCGCTGAAGCTATTTTACAAAGCATTGACAGCTACCCAACAATTCGGCATAAATTAAACAAAAAAGTAACACTTTCTGCAATAAAAAAAAAAAATCAATTTGCCTGTTAGCAACGATTATTTTTCGCCGTTACTCCAATAGTCGATAGCTGTTAAATTACCAATAAAAGTTGTAATTTCATACAAATTACTTTTAAGTTCTCAACAAGACGTATGCCGAATTTAGGCGAATTATGTGCTTGTTTATTTGTCATCGTGTTTTCTATCTGTTTAAGTACATATTATTAAGGAAAACTGAAGGGATATACAATTGTCATAGTTCCTAAGGGAGTTCGGCATAGCGGGCTTCACAGTAACCAAAATAAACCAGAACCTCTTTCCTAACTATTTAAGTGATTTATTCAGTTCACAATAATAATCAGTCACTGAGTACATTGTTACCGACAGATAATTTTGTTTTATTTTGTAAAGCCTGTCTGGTTGTATGTGCTGGAAGAGCTGTGCGGCTGCTTACAACAGCATATTTGTCACTTCCAAGAGATCCAGATGTGCTTGTATGTTCTTTTGCCATATTGATATTGGCAAGTGAGTCACAAGGCAGAAAGTGATCTTTGACCTTGTTTGTTCTCCAGTGTCATGTGGTGAGCAGTCAAGTCCTCTCTGCTCCTGTCTGTGGAGAGCAAATCCTGCCAGCTAACCAAAGAGGGACCAGCGTTTTTCTCTGCAGACGTCTGTCAGCCCCACCAGCCACTCTGGAGTAAGACTGATAATGCTACAGGGCCTGTCTTGGATCTCCCACACAGTTTAGTCTTGCGTAAAAGTTATGCCATTTAGTTTAGTTACAGAGAATGATCCTGATTTCTTTGACAGGCCGTCAGTACAGAAACAGAAGAAGACAGTGAGCAGTGATAGAGGTCAAATCAAAGGAGACTTCTCTTCAGGTAAGACGGTTTATGTCACATCCCTTCAACTGTAACAGCTTAGAAATGTGTCTGAGTTGTCTCAATCACAACAGTGGATGAAACACACAAGTCTGATGTGTGTTTTATTTGTCTTATGCCTGTAAAAAAAAATTAAAAAAAATCAATATGGCATCACAGCAAATCACTGGATTTATTAGCTGAAGAGTAACAAAGTGCTTTCATACATTGCCACAATTTACTGCACCCTATTTTTGTCAAATATTGTAACAGGATCCTTTTATTTTTTTTTATACCAGCCAAACCACTACATTATTCATGCTTCCCTGCAGCAGATTCCTCAGCGAGGCTCTGCCCGCCGGGTGTTAGAAAACAGATGCTCGTCATTTTAATTATAGAAACTTCAGTGATAAGTTAGGTCAGATTGTTTTATTTTGAAAGGTTCAGCACAAAGATCAGCTTCCTTGTTTTTCTTCCTTGTTATTTATATGGGACTTTGTGTGTGTGTGTGTGTGTGTGTGTGTGTGTGTGTGTGTGTGTGTGTGTGTGTGTGTGTGTGTGTGTGTGTGTGTGTGTGTGTGTGTGTGTGTGTTTTGTTGAGGAAATAGCTGAGGATTCCCCATTGAGTAGACCAATCTTTGTTATGTTAGCAGTGTATTAGCATTGAACAGAACAATAGCTTGAAATAGGTATTTGATGCGTGAAAGCTCTGGGCTGCGGTCTCCTGCTGGTCGTGGAGTTTCTGGGATGTTAAGGAGCAGCTGTGTGTCGGATAGGAACACGGAGGATTACTGAGCTCTAGCGTGGTTTACACACAATTAATTCATCAAACATTAATTGGTTCATGGGCGGCCCAGTGGCGCAGTGGGCAGCGGTGTCAACACACAGCCAGAGGGTTGTGGTTTTGAGCCTGTCGAATGGCTGGGGCCTTTCTGTGTGGTGTCTGCATGCCCCCCCCCCCCCCCTCCTATGGTGGCATCACCACCACCTCTCCAGGGGCTCCACTTCCCCCCACAGTCTAACTGATTACTCTAAATTAGTTGTAGGTGTTAATGTGAGCGTACAGTTGCCATGAACGGGGCAATTATCTGTACAGACCTAAGAGACCAGCTTGTGAACATTTAAACATTCAATTTTAACAAAGGGGCCGATGGGGATCGATTTACTTTTTGGAGCCGGCCTCATGTGGCCACTCGAGGAACTGCAGATTTTATGCATTTCAGCATTTATTTCCAGCCCTCGCAAAGTCTCAGAGAAGCAAGTCTAGCTGATGGTATGGTTTGGTGATTGGTTCGACAAAAATCTGTTAAAATTAACCGTCTATTAACATCAACGAGCTGAAACAATCAGCAGACAAAAAAAATGATGAATGAACTCTATGAGCCGATTAAGGTTCAGTTGTCCGGCCTCTTTAGTGTGAGTGTTTTTGCTGCCATTTTAAAAATATATTCCACTGATCTTTGGACCACCTCAACATTATCTGACTCGTGATTAAATCATTTAAAGAAAGATGAAAACTGGTGCAACAGATCCAGAAATATCTTATCATCAGTTTATGAACCGATGGGTGACGTCATGGCGGGCTGCTGCTAATCCGCCTGCACTGGAGCTGGAATGATCAGCTGATTATGAGATTGAACTATTTATCTGATTGATAATTAAATAATTATTGGTCATTCATTAATTGTTTATCAGTTCAAGTCCAAAGACTTTCTGGTTCAGGCGTCTCCAGTTTCCAGTGTTTCTCTGTCGAAAGAAGAACATTTCAGGATGTTACTTTGGACATTTTGCACGTGCTCGTTTACACCTGAATGCTGCGGCGCTTCAAACAGGTCTTCGCTGTTGCGGTTAAAACATTTACATGGTGACAGCTCATCTCTGTGCATGTGTGTTTGGTGAAGCTGAAGGGGAGGCTTCTCAGCGGGACGGAGCCATGGAGCCACCGGAGGACCAGGAGGGCCGTACCTTTGTGGAGGTGATCAGTGAAAAGTACAGCCCGGAGAACTTCCCGTACCGCAGGGGGCCTGGTATGGGGGTGGTGGTGGTTCCCACCGCAGGGCCCCAAGGTTCCCCGATGAAAGGTGAGCTGGAGAAGAATTACGACTGCGCCTTGGCACTTCTATATTTTCCTCTTTGGTGTACTGGGACTTTCTCTCACAGGCTGTCTGTCCTCCTTTGGTTGGTGCTAGATCGGATCAGCGAGAGGGAAGCTCTGCTGGGATTGGTTGTTACCTTGTTGGAGGGTTGATTGACAGTTAGACCACCATCCACAGCAGCACAGAGTGTATAGTGTGCTTCTCTCCAGCTGATCTAATGTAGCACCAACCATGTTCGCTGCAACATTACCTTCCCCTTACAACACGGACGGCCTGTCTCCAAAAGGCCACAAAGAGAACACATTTTAAGTTGGATGATGACACAGCGGAGCCTCAAAAGTCAAATCCTTCCCAGCCAGTTCTAAATGCAGCAAGCTAACGTTCGCGCCAGTCCTATAAACAAAGAGAACAAAAACACTTGCAGCGACAATTCAGTTTAACCCCCCAAAAATACTGTAAGTCTTATTCAGTGAATTACAATTTTATTTGTCTTACAAAAAAAATGTGCTGCTGAATTTATGGCACTGTCAAACATTCAATTGCATAACACAACCTCAAACTCTCCAGAGTTCATTTTCAGAAAACGTCCGAAGTCACCGAATGCCACAACTTCCTGTATCCGTTTCAAATTAAAAGCCATCCAGCATTTTGATACACCATCCAGCCACAAACTTGTTATTTACTCTAATAATGGTAATGGATATTGATTGACTTGATTAAATGAATTTATGTTGGTGACATCATCAGTATCTCCTACATATCTTTTTTTCACTGTAGAGATTCAGAATGTAATATATGTTGGTGATACACACGCCCACATGTAAATAAGGGAAGTACTGGAACTTGTTTTTTGATGAGAAAATGCAGACCTGTAGCGTCATTTCTTTTACATTGTTAAAGCCATGTTTCTACAAACTATGGGCAGTCTTTCAGGTCAAGTGTGAGGGAGTCTGCACCTCAGCTGGACTCTCTGGAAGTCCACAGGAAGTGTGATTGATGCACATCGGTACTCTCGGACTTCCTGCGAACATGTCTGTTAAGTTTTTGTCTGCAAGTGCGGAGAACTCCAATTGGATTGAGTCCATGTCTTGTAGCTGCGTAGCATTATGGTCTAATGAGGCTTTCTGGTTGTGGTCAAATTGAAGACAGACAGAAAACGTTGTCTCCTCTTTCTAGAAACTGAGACACCATAGTGAACCAAAGATACTCACAAAGATATGCTATTAAAACTCGTTAAGCTTGTTTTCTTTTTATCAGTGAAACATCACAATAGTTTATTATAAACACTTACTGTAATCAGATCCGGGTTGGTTTTCATCCTCATTAAATCTTCCCTCCTTCCTGTCAGAGCGTCTGAACCTGCCCAGTGTGCTGGTGTTGAACAGCTGTGGGATCAGCAGGGCAGGAAACCAGGCTGGGATTGCTGCCTTCTGTGCTCATGTCATGGAGCTGGACCTGTCTCACAACAAGCTGCAGGACTGGCATGAGGTGCTGTCTCTGGCTTCATTTCAGTAGTGTGTTCTGCATTTTATCTTGGTGCCAGTAAATCCCACGAAAAGATCAAAACCGACAATGAACTATTTGTGCCATAGAGCGGCATTGATGTTAATGAGCCACGCTGTTGCACAGGGTGACACGTGTGTTCATTACTGTGAACCATAGACTGTATATAAAAGTGGACGTGATCTCTGGGTCTGAAAAAAGAAAAGTGTAATACCGCAGAGGACCCACTAGGGGTTGCCTAGTGAAAATCTGGACAGGGTGACTGTTATCCTTTTGGTGTATTTGCGATGGTACAAATTCTGATCACCAGTAAAGATCTGTGACCACTAAATGTCTAGTTTTCTGTTTAAATTCACTGTTCTTTTGATTATATTGCAGATTTTTTTTTTTTTTTTTTTAACTACCCACTCCCCTTTTTTTAGATCAGTAAAATTGTATCCAACCTCCCCAAGCTGGTGTTCCTCAACCTGAGCTCCAACCCGCTGGCAGGAATCGCCCTGAAGCCTCGGTGTGCTGAAGCCTTTTCCCGGGTCCGACACCTCGTCCTCAACAACACTCAGGTGTCCTGGGACACCGTGCTGCTGCTCACTCGGGAGACACCTGAGTAAGACGAGCAGTTACACTTCATCAGCCTTGAGACTAAGAATAAACTGGCTTTAACATTCCCAGCAGGCACTGCGCTGTTTTATTAGCGAGAACAGAATGAACAGCTGGCCGGCACAACAACCTGCTTATTTCTGAGTAACGCTGACACATAATTGAAAACCTCCGACCAGAAAGGATCACGTTACCCAAACTACAGCACAGCAAACATACAAAAAACACAACAGTGCACTGAAAAATGACTATTTTTGAATTTTATTTTACCTTTAGGTCTATATCTGTATCTGTTGCTCAGGATAAATCTCAGACCCGGCTGTGAACAGCTTCATTGGAGCTACTGTCATGTTGTTTCACAGTATATTGGATTTGAAAACAAGTAAATTCCTAAATGACAAGGGGAAAAAAAAAAAAATCTTGATTTTTGTTACCAAATATATTTATATTGCAACAACACTGTACCCATGTTTATTGGTCCTTTTTGATCAATAATCATCAGTGATGTGTATATAATGAACAGCGAGAGCAACGGGGTAAGTTCAGTAAATGACATCACTTTACTGTAATTCAGCCTTTAAAACCAGGAAAAGACGACGTTTGTGTCATATTACGATGATATCTGGTCTCGTATCACGAAATAATGATATAATAGTGATATATTGCCCAGCTCTACATCCGACCCAGAACACTTTAAACAAATCACAGATAAGTAACACATATTTAATGTAAGATAAGACTTGAAATGTTGCAGTGTTAATATTTAACTGTGTCCCAGTATACTAAATAATGTAATATAGCATAATATTTATAGTTATATCCTAATATGATATTAGAGTGTTGTATAATATATATCCCCACATATGCTCGCTTTATAGTCTAAAACTTGGAGTAGATGTGGGGAAGGCATTATTTAACTTATTCTAATTGGAGAAAGGCAGGTTTACTAAGTAGTTAAAGAACTGATTTTTACTTGAAATTTTCCCCTCTTTGTCCTCAGAGGGACGAGGACCGTCTCTGTCTGTCCCACACGGCACTAATTCTGTCCTCCGCCCTGCTCTCTCCTGTGCTGTCCTGCAGGCTGAAGGAATTGTTCCTGTGCCTTAACGAGTACAGCAGCGTGAGTGCCTCCGGTGTGACCTGCCCCACCCTGCGCCTGCTTCACATCACCGACAACAGCCTCCAGGACTGGGCCGAAGTCCGCAAGATCGGCTCCATGTTCCCCGGCCTGGACACCCTGGTTATGGCCAACAACAACTTGGCCTCCATTCAGGACAGCAAGGACATCCTGCAACGGTTCTTCCCCAGCCTCCGCAGCATCAACCTGAACAACTCAGGTCAGTGTGTGTGTGTGTGTGTGTGTGTGTGTGTGTGTGTGTGTGTGTGTGTGTGTGTGTGTGTGTGTGTGTGTGTGTGTGTGTGTGTGTGTGTGTGTGTGTGTGTGTGTGTGTGTGTGTGCGCTTTACACATGTTAACTATTCAAAGTGGATGTTTCAGGGTCCCATGATGGTTTTATTTCAGGAAGAAATGCTGAATCCCTCCTGGTTTTCAGCATATTGTCCCAGAGTCTGTTCAAAATTAAAGTGTCTGCATAATAACAGCTGATAAAATTAGCACAAGCAAACATGTCACTGGATCCTGAAAGCTTTGTGTTATTTGGAGAGTATTACACCAAATTCCTCTCCACGGCAGCGGTTTGTATTTGGGAGAGTATCAGCGCTGACTCTATTTATAGACTTCTTTTGAGAGTCGAGGGAACGAAGACGATTGCCAAAGAAGTGTTCAAATTGACTTCAATACATTCGTTTGTCAGAACTCCTACGCCTGAGGCACCAAAAAAAAACATCTTTCCTGCAAGGCATTTAGTCTCACGTTCATCTTTCAGTTCTTAGTTCTCTTAAAATGAAAAAGATTCAGATGTTTTTAGAAACTCCAGTGTCTTAAAATGAGTGTTGACAAGGCAGCAAAGATTATAACTAAGATTAAGCTTTTGACATTTAAAAAACAGTCTCATTAATTTCCTCAAACAGTTGGTCTGGTTACTCCAGTTTACACAGACACTAGTAAATAATACATTTATATTTCTACTATTTTCAGGAACAGATTAATACACATTTTGTGCTTGAGCTACTGTAAGTGTTGCCACTATTAACGTGAGTTTCCCCGGTACACATCACACGGTCAAGTGTGAGCGGCGACCAGCAGTGACGTCACCCGTCGGTTTGTGAACGTCCGTTATGAAGCCTCGCGTTCGCAATTTGTCTGCTGCCATCTTGCTAGTTCAGAGCGGTTTGGAGCAGGAAGTGACCATATTTGGGGGAGATGGGGGGGATGGGGAGGGGGCGAAGTGGATCTGACTCGATCTGATTGAAAACCCGGTAATACTACGTCCCGCCCACCGATAGCTGTAACCTGACTGCACCACAAGCACACTTTGCTTCAGGGCTCCTGGTTGGAGATCCCCTCTTCCTGTTACACACACATGGAACAGCAAAATAAAATTGCCAAAGATTAAAAATGTTACAATGTAAAAAATGACTATTGTGAACATGAGCAGATCTGTTTCCTCTGGAGAGAAGCGTTATGTCCTCCTACTCAGCAGGTCTGCTGTTATGATAGCAATCCACCAAGGTGCAAGTGAACCGGACTTTAAATGGAATGAGAGATGATAATCTGATTGTTTCTGATTACTTCATGTTACACCCAAAACACACTTATGATTAATTTAGAGACCAAGTAAAATGTTTCCAGCTTACTTTGGGCTCAGATCATCTGCTGCTAAAAGAACCAAATCATTAAAATAGTGGCCCTAGTCTTTTTGATTCCACATGTTGCTTCTTCCTCGTCAAAACGTGGCCCCTACATGACCTAAAACACCTGACTGCTGACTGTCCACCAGTTGATTTTGGGGTGTTACACTAGTAGCGGCTAATTTGGCATCCAGCAGACATGAGGGAATCTGGGAAGCTCAGTTATTCTGCTTTTCTATTTCTTTGTGTTAATCATCTTGTAGTCTTCAGACCCAACTGATGCCGACTCACTCGATGTCACTATACTTTGTGCAAAGTATGCAACTTTTCTCACATATGCAGGCGTGCCCTCAACACGTGTAAACAGACTTTGTTGTGTAGAATTGATGAAGTCCTCCTTCAACAGTTTGACACATGACTTGTCCTTGCGTGCTGTCAGGTCTCAATCAATGGGAAGACATAGAGAAGCTGAACTTCTTCCCCAAGTTGGAGGAGGTGCGGCTGCAGAGCATTCCCTTACTGCAGACCTACACCAACGCAGAGCGGCGCAGCCTCATGGTCGCACAGTAAGTCCTGTCAGTGATGCCAGCGAGACTTTACCTCCTCTACAGTGAGGGGAGAGCACCGAGGAGCCTGACAATGAATGGATCTCAGTTTGACTCTCCAAACTGTAGAGATCAATAATGTGGTGTACTTTCGGATTCATACAAACATCTGCTACTTAATATGCATAAAATGTCTGCGCTTCCCCTCAGGCTTCCCTCCATATCACTGCTCAACGGCAGCGTTGTGACTGACAGTGAGAGAGAAGATGCAGAGAGGTTCTTCATCCGTTACTACTTAGACTACCCCGAGGAGGAGCTGCCTTATAGGTACGCTGCACAGCCTGTCCGTACGCTGGCTGCAGTGGTATGAGTCTTGGTGTTGGTGTTTTAAGTGTGTGTGTGTGTGTGTGTGTGTGTGTGTGTGTGTGTGTGTGTGTGTGTGTGTGTGTGTGTGTGTGTGTGTGTGTGTGTGTGTGTGTGTGTGTGTGTGTGTGTGTGTGTGTGTGTGTGTGTGTGTGTGTGTTTTCCTCCTTAGATACCATTCCTTGGTAACCAAGTATGGGAAGCTGGAGCCACTAGCTGAGATTGACCTCCGACCTCGCTGCCGTGCCCAGGTAGAGGTTCACTGTGAGGAGAAGGTAGAACAGGTACGTTCAGAGATACTATTCAGATTAGTTCCCAAAAGCAGAATAACATGTGGCAGGTAAATTATGTAAATCTAGTAAATCACTGTTTCCATCAGTACTGTCATTTTATTCATGCACCAAACATTCGGTGAAAACAATGGCACTACTTTCTCCAACATGACAATGCACCTGCATTAAAACGTTAAAAACACACAATCGTAGCTCTTCAGCCTCTCTAATCACCACATTTGTCCACCTGCTAATACCAGTGGTAATAAAAATGTGTGTAACTCAGGTCCTGATGTTGATGAGCAACAAACTTGGAATGTCTTACTCATGAAAATAATGCTTATGTAAATCACGGTGCTATGCTCCGTTCGTGAGCCACAGGAACAGTCTGTGAACGTTTGCAGATATAGTTAGTAAAAGAATGCCTCACCATAGTCATCACCATATAACTGATTAAAAAAAAAGGGTATTTTTAATATTGGTATCATCACCGACCACTTTATAAATTACTCAAGCTTACACCAACAGATACTGTAAATCTGTCCGGCTACACCTTCATATACTAAACCTACTTTTGGACAAAAATGAAGGCGGTGTTTAGTTGTGGCATCGATAAATGCCATGGTAGTAGTGATATAACCTTCGTGCTATGTTCACTTTGTCTGCTGAATGGCTCAGAATAAAACAGCTGACAGTTTGTGACTAACTAGTAAAAACTTGTGGCGCTATAAGCCAGATACTGTGGTGACCAAAACAGTCAAAAGCAGAGTGAATGTGGGACTTTGAGAACTTGGATGGTAATGTTGCCTTGTATGTTCTCGATGTGTAAAAAGGCAACTGTTTGCTCACACGTTCACCGTATCAACTTTAGATAGTAAGTCATCGTTGTGTGCAGCTCGTTGCATTGGTCCCAAATGTCCCAAAAGATCACTGAATGCAGGCTAAACTAAACATTTGTCCTTAAAAGGCTTGCACATAATGCAATTCCTGTTTGTTTTTCATCTCCATCCATCAGCTTTCTGTTACCTTGTTGGTTTACATTGCTTGGTGCTAACAATGTTTGGTCTTGTCTTTACACGTGTGATTTGTACAAAAGCTCATATATCTTGTCAGAGATTAACATTCAGAAAGGCTAGTAGCAGCTAACATGAGCTTCAGTTGCTAAACTGGATAGTTACCTTACAAAGCTCGGATATTTCCTACTTGGGGCCAGAAAGTAAAAGTAGTTAGTGAAGCAGCCTCAACAGTCCCTGCATGCAGTTTTTACAGCGCGGTTTTTATTGTATTAGTTTTGGCTAAATGGATAGCCTGCAGTTAGGTGTATTCCACACTGTCATTATCAGCTTCTCTCTGAAATAGATTTAAAATGTGTTTTTGGTCATTGATCAACATCGGCACATTTTGGATATAAAGTTTAAACAGTTGAGTTTCCAGTAACAGACTGTGCACATTTACGTCAACAGTACTTAAACCGGGAGGATTTGGATTGAAATGGTGTGAGAGTACACTTTAATTCATGACCAGGTTTATGTTGGTGGTATAAATGTCGAAACTGTTTGTCTTTGTGTCAGCTGAGCATCCGTTTGGACCAGACCGTAGCCGAGCTGAAGAAGCAGCTGACGACAGTGGTCCAGCTGTCCACCAACAGCATGAGGATCTACTACATCGACAAGTGCAGCGCCTTCGGTCCGGAGGAAATGAAGTACAACACGCGCGCCCTCCACTCCTACAGCATCCAAGACGGCGATGAAATACTGGTGGTGCCCAAGTGCAAGTGAACAGCTATTGTCCGTCTGACTGACGAGAGTGAATTGATTAACTGGATTATTTGTTGTTTGCTTAACTGACTTTGCAAAATAATTGGTGAACGCATACGGAACAGCAGCGGCGGCCCACTTTTTGGAAAGGAGAGATGTTCAGACAAGAAAAGATGTGAGCATCATCATGGAGACTGGACAGGGGCTACTGGGAAGCTCTGGCTGCAAATGCAGTCTGGAGAGAATTCTGTCTTTATTTATTTACGCTGTCTTCGAGGGAAACCACTGGAGTTGGTGCACAAATCGGTCACACTGGAGAGCGGGCTGAGAAAGCAACGGGCGGCCAGCTTGCAGCTTTAAGGCGGAGGGGGAGGGCACTGCTGTACCATCAAAGCTTCGCTGCACCTCTTAGCACACGGCATGTACCATAGCACCTGCATAGGCAAGCATCCAACACCACTCACTTGCCCACTTGTCATGTAGACAGTGAGGGGACTGCTGCTCCCACCGGCACTTTTACCCTCAGCACAATATCAGGAAGCGCAGCGGGCGTTAGATGAAACTCCCTAAACACTGTTCAATGCAGGGTCGGTGGTTAAACTTGCATTTTTTTTTTATGGGTCTGTTTTGTTGTTAGATGGTGCTTGTTTGTTTGTTTTTTTGTTCCATATTTCTGTGGCTAACTGCCAAAGTTAGAGGATGTTGCATCACATTCATGTAGTCAAAGAGCAAAGGGATTCTCTCCAGAGCCATAATGACATTCACATATGAGTCTGAAACTCACAGAATAAAAGCAGATTTTAAAACCCTCAAAACCCTCCAGACATGTGTGAGAGTCGGCTTTTTGATAAGTGCTCTTCTGGTCGGGGTTCCCGTTTGGACCAGACCGTAGCCGAGCCGAGGGGTTCCCAACAACAAAGTTCAAATTACATCTGCTCCTTCTCCCTTGTTTGATAATCCAAATCGTACAAATGTGCAAAAATACTTCATTTCAAACTCAACACACAATGTCAACTTTCCACATCACACTTTTTGGATTGGCTCGCCATTAGAGTGTCTTTAGATAAAGAGAGAAAAGATGAAGCAGGTTACGGGAAAATTGAATGGAAAAATGGCTTCAGTCTCATAGTGTGAAGACTCTTTATGGGTCCAGTTTTTGTTTTATAAGATCTGATGTGACTGTGTTTCTTAACAAAGCACATCCTGGATGTAAACGCTCACACACGCCCACAATGGTTACCACCAAGCAGCTGTTGTGTCACATCACGTGCTGCCCCCTACAGGCTTCGGTGTGTCTTTGATTGTAAAGCTAAAGCGCTCTGCCACTGCAGACACCTCACCAGGTGAGAGTCTGTGCGACAAAAGCAGTAACACACAGGCAACACACACAAAGACAATCTCTTAGTGAGCATCCTGCAAAAGAGAGGTGTGCATCATAATTTATAATACTATTGATTATATTCAGACTGTTTTGTGTCAGATGAGGAGAACTTTTTAATGAAATATGGTAGCAGCGTGGTTACTATTATGCGCTATTATTATGCATTTAAAAAGATAGCATTTGATTATATCAGCGCCCCATTCCGTTTCTTAAATAAGTTATATCACTACATAATTTATTTTAAATACTTGCCATTCATTTTAACTGACCTTTAAACATGTAATCAGTGCACTTTCTTCATCCTTGAACAGATGCTGATATCAGTTAAGTGCATTTAGTGTATATTCACCTTTGAACTGTAGTCTGTACACTGAAATATTCCCTCATGTGTTTCATCCGCCACAAGTTCTACAATTCAGTCCTGCACAGAAATACCTTCACCAAAGATAGCTCATTATGGTAATGTTATTATTATTATAATGTGGAATATACACAGTATGTATTGATTTTATTATACAGCATCCATCTTGTATAAGAGAAGGATCGATGTTAGATGTTTGATGCTGTTGATTTTTCCTATAGCAGGCGACTTAGCAGAGCCGGTGAGTCCTGAGCCAGTGTTACTGCTGTAGAAACAGCTGATCCATCCAGCCACACAATGAAATATTGACATTCAGTGGCTGTTTGGAAACAAATGTCTGTTTGGGCCGTAGCTCCAGTTCATCCACTGTCCATAGAAAACTCAGCTCATTGTGCTTTGCCCTCGTATTGCCCTCTAGAAGTATTAATATCTCAAGTATGTAAATGACACAACTTTTCCCTCCGAGCTAGAACTTACCAGTGTTGCTTTTAGAACACTGCTGCTATACTTGAATACGACTGAGGAGTAAGTGTGAAGGTATGTGGAGCAGGTTAGATGAATAGAGTTACGATACTGACCACCTCCCCACCCCCCTCACTACCCCCCATGTTATCGCAGTAGTGCTGAATAAATGTTAGAGTAGCATGAAGGACAGCCATAGAAGCCGGCACACACACACTCACAGACGTAGCAGTGCAGTGCTGGAACCAAAGTCCAAGTCTGGACGGAAGTATTGAGCTGAAGTGTCTGTGCGACTTGTGATGAGTGACAACATGTAGAATGTAAATGTGTGCAGGGTGGGAGATTTAATGGTACGCATGTTATTTATTCACCGAGTTTGTGTGTTTTTGAGGAAAGTGGTCACTATGCCTGCATATTGTCGAATTAATTGTTATTTTTTGTATCAGAATATGTTATTTATTGTGAATCCATTTTACTGTCAAAACTGCTACAATCTAAAAAGTGTTGGCTCAGCCATTTTAAAGCCCTTAAAGCCCCTGAAAGTGGAGTATTTCTCTGTAACAGTAAAGATTGGTGAATTAAGAAAGCAACAATCACAGTTGACGTTAGGGAAATAAGAAAAAACATGCTTAATTATTTATTAAGGGTGTAACAGTCTAAACCTGTGCTGATCTGCATCAACAGGACCATGAGGGTGTCATTTGATTGAGTTTGAATGACATCACATTTTGAATCAAATTCTGATTGTTCCCAATGTGTGACATCACCTTTTTCTAACTCAAACTCACCAATTCAACCAGTAAGAAGACAAATAAATAGAAATTGTTTTAACTTTGGCAGAAAATATGTTCATGTAGGACCTATTGTTTCACCGATGCTGATTTAAAAAAAAGCTTTTCAGGGCCCTTAAGGGAACATTCCACCTTAAAAGCCTTTATCATCTATTGACAGTGCATTATACGTTTTAGATTTGCTGAGTTGGGGTTTTTTTTGTGCTGCAGTTGTTGCATTACTCAGACCGACTGGACCGTTAACCGTAGACATCAGGTTTTGGTATCAGTCCCATCTTACTGAGGCTTTCCAGAGCCGCCTTTTACTCATCATTCAATGGTTTTACAGGGAGACGTCCATCACAGTGACAGAGACAAATAAATCCACCAGCAGTAGCCTCAGTAGGCCAGAGAGCAGTGCAAACACAGGACATGTCATTGTTTGAGTAAGAAGTGACTCACGTTTGTTGTTAATCTCTCAATTTGCCGCCACCGTCACTGAGGAATGTGACATTTAAATGAAAACTTCAGCATTTTGGGAAATACAGTTATCTGCCTTCTTTCTGAGAATCAGATGAGAAGATGGACACCGCTCTGACTGTGTGCTAAATACATTTCTGCGGCCAGATGATGGTCAGCTTAGTTTAACTTAGCATAAAGACTGTAAACAGGTGGTCTGACTGTCGAGAGGCATTGAAATACACTTGCCCGCACCTCTGAGGTTCACTAATTATATCTTGTTTGTTTAATGTATAGACAAGCTTAATTGTCAATATGATTAGCTGTAGTTTGTTGTCCAACTTCCCGGCACATAACACCCTTAAAACCACAACTTGATGTGTACACACTGCAGTGTGCAGTGGATTTTGTTGCTGCTGGACAGAGCTAGGCTAGCTGTTTGCTCTTGTTTTTGTTTTGGTGCTAAACTAAGCTAACTGGTCACTTTGCATTTAGTGTGGTGTCAATATTCTCACCCAGCTCTTGACAAGAAAGCATCTATCCAAAAATGTTGAGATAAGTTATGGGAGTTCTTGGAGTGTGTTTATAAGCAAAATTGCTACTTGAACACCTGAATTATTTATTAATTCAGGACAGAATTTGTTCCTTTAAATTAAACCATGTTTAACCCAATTACTCCACCTCTGCTCCTTTGAACCACCATGATGTGTTTATATTGGAAGAAGCAACCGAACGGGTTGAATACTGCACAAATGTCTTTTTTTTTTTTTCAACATTCTGTTAAATTACAGCTTGACAGCTGAAATGGAGATAATTCAGGCATTGAACAGCTCCGTGTTTCCTTTGCTTAGTTAAATACTCAACACATAATGCTAGACATCTGGCAGCTTTAGCACAGCACATCCTGTCTGAATGGGAACTTGTGAAAACTAAATAGATAGTTGCTACTCTGGATACATCAGTAAATACACTACTTGAGTCATCATCTGCCTCTAAAAGTATAGTACACCACAGTTCACCTGGTTCTCAAAGAGGCTGTTTTTGTCTTTGATTATAGTGTTATAGATTTGGTTGGATTAGATGTGCAGGAGGTCTTGGTTTCATCCCTGCTCAGTCTTACACACCAGTAAGTAATCAATTCATTCACTATATGTAACACATATGGAATAATCAATTGATATGAGCATAATCAATTTTTGTAAGAATCTATACGAAGTCTTAAATGGATCAGAATGAGTCGTCTTTCTTGTATTAGTATATGCAGAGAAAGATGCGTCACTGAAAGGTAATAAATGGCAGCCCCCCTGCAGTAAGATTTTATGACTCATTCACTTTGATGAAGACGCTCACACACTCCAGTGTGAATGACTGCTTGAGTGCTAGAAATGGGTTTATTTAAAAAAAAAAAAAAAAACAACAACAATCATCTATTGGGAAATCTCTTTAAATATTTAACCCATGTAACCATCAGTACAATAATATAATACACAGAGAAAAAAAAAAGTATTTATTTTCTTCAATGTGGTGGAACATTGAAAGGGAATTTAAAGTCCTAATTCATTATAAGCATAACAAAATGAAGTTAATATGTTCAAATTATACAGAATGTTGAACTTATTTATACAAAAGCATTATCTTTCATTGTTTTTGATATTGAAAACAGCAAAAATGATTTACTAATATTGACTAAGAATGTGCTTGGGTTTCAATATTAATAACTTATTTATTACTTAATATTAATAATCAATTTTTTTTTAAATAGCAACGCTTCGCCAGTGGTCTTTTAATTAAGAAACCGGAAAAACAATCACAATTTCGTATGCATTTTTACATAACAGCTCTCAATCAAAGGATTTGGTGACGGTTCCTGTTGCGTTCACTATACAAATAAAGCTTCAGGTAAAACGAAAAAATACTGCATGCTTTGGTGGTAACGAGAGTTTCTGTATAGACTTTAACGTTAGACTTTTCCAATTGTCTCTAATTAAATACACGTGCGCTAATATTCTTTACTTCCAAGTTTACTTGAATAGTATTCCCACTAAATTCCTCACCACTAAAAAACCTGGGGTGAAAATTCTTTACTGGGTAAAAAAAAAAAAAAAGTATTCAGATTTCCCAGATTCATGAACGTTGCATTTTTACAATGAAAGAAATCTCTGATGTTTACGTTCATCTCCATGGCGACGGTGCAGGAGGTGGTTCGCCGCTCTGGCGGTGACGTTCAGACAGAGGTATGAACCAATCAGAAATGAGCTCCGTTGCAGGACTGACGTCACCGTTAAAGCGAAAAGAACCGTTACTTGGTTGCCGAAACTCTACAACTGCGAGGGGACCGAAGACATGGCTGAACACCAGCGGAGTCTGGATTAAAACCGCTGCCGGTGGAGTATCCTGCACAACATTGTTGTTCATCTCTCTCTGCATTTGAAGCGATGGTCTAACAAGCAGCGCGAACCGACCAGAAGGGGACTCTTCGGGGGGCGTTTCGCTGCCGGTTTGGGTTGGGATGATCCTCAACTGTGGGGTGAGTGAATGCGGTTACCCGACGCCACCGCAGCCCGGAGAGGTGCTGTCCTTTGAGACGGACGGAGGCACCAACCGAACTCCCGTTGAACTCTGGGAGTGTTAAATTGCCTTGCCGATGGGAGCGGATGTAGACCTTACCGAGAACCACTTCGAACATGTTAGAAGTCGCAGTGTGCCTCCAGAGTATTCGGCTGCAAATGTGACTGAAAAAGCTTTTTGGTTTCCGTTTCACGGGGAGTTTAAAACAGGTGTGCGCGCTGCCCTGAGGTGTGTTGGAGGGAGATTAACAGCTCGACCAACTCTTGAAGTTCGGTTATCGGCGAGTTGAGCATGGCTCACTCTGTCGACTGTAACTGTGCCTAACACGTTTAAAGGTACTCCGTCACCGCCGGAGAAACGTGTCTTCTTCGACCAGGGTTTCAGTTTGGCGCGCTGCTCTCCGACACACTGGCTACTGTTGACTTCAGTTAGCTAGCAAGATGGCTCGTTAACTGACCGAGGCGGGACGTCCACCGAGGTCACTCAGACGGATTACTAATGCGGGTAAGCGTCGTATTAACTTTGTGCTTCGCCTCCTCAGACCAAGGGACTGGAGGGACGGCAAGTTTTCGCTGTTTCGATCCGCCCCCTTCGCGATGCCGCCCCGCTTCCATCACGAAGCAACTGACTGGTTATCTAATAACGCGTGAATTAACGTGATCTCCGTACTTTTGGAAACACGGATGTATTTGCGTCGAATCGTGCCACTTTAAATGCAAGCGGACACATGCAGCACACTGCGGTGCGTCGAGCCTGGCTTCTGTACCAGCGTCGTCCCATCCCCTCTCAGTGTCATGTAAGGCTACACCCCGGGCTCACAGAGACCGTCCACCTCACAGAGACCACAGAGACCGTCCACCTCACACAGAGACCACAGAGACCTCACAGAGACCACAGAGAGACCACAGAGACCGTCCACCTCACACAGAGACCACAGAGACCGTCCACCTCACACAGAGACCGTCCACCTCATACAGAGACCGTCCACCTCACACAGAGACCGTCCACGAGACCGTCCACCTCACACAGAGACCACAGAGACCGTCTACCTCACACAGAGACCGTCCACCTCACACAGAGACCGTCCACCTCACATAGAGACCGTCCACTTAACACAGAGACCGTCCACCTCATACAGAGACCGTCCACCTCACACAGAGACCGTCCACCTCACACAGAGACCGTCCACCTCACACAACAGAGACCGTCCACCTCATACAGAGACCGTCCACCTCACACAGAGACCGTCCACCTCACACAACAGAGACCGTCCACCTCACACAACAGAGACCGTCCACCTCATACAGAGACCGTCCACCTCACACAACAGAGACTGTCCACCTCACACAACAGAGACCGTCCACCTCATACAGAGACCGTCCACCTCACACAGAGACCGTCCACCTCACACAGAGACCACAGAGACCGTCCACCTCACACAGAGACTGTCCACCTCACACAGAGACCGTCCACCTCACACAACAGAGACCGTCCACCTCACACAGAGACCGTCCACCTCACACAGAGCGACGTCTGTCTTTTTCCATTGTCTTGCACACACGCGTCAACTGTTCTCCTGTGCGCCAAAATACGCGGCTTCATCTGGTAATTTGCTGCTCACGTAATGTTGTTTCACACACCAGCATTGCAGCTGTATCATTGAATGGGCACGTGTGGCCAGAATAACGGAGAATAGGTCGAAGATGACTTTCAAAGTTTGAAGAAATTGAAATGCCACGCAGCAAATAAAGTCCAATAAAGCTTAAATGCATTTAGTTAATCAACATTAAATATTATGATACATTTCACTTTGATGTTTGCAATGTCAGCCAACCAATTATATTTGTATGACAGTCTCGGGTATATTATCTGTCATTTGCTATGCAGCAGCTCTGTTGCTGAGGAAATCAGACATGCCTGTGGATGAATCATGAGCCAGTAAAGCTTGCCCCTTACTTCAGACTTTAATTTCTGTGAAAGCAGCCAATCTGCTGGCGACAGCAGTGTGGTGTACTTGATGCTTACCCAGCTTGGCATATAAAAAGCCCTAATGCTAGTCCTTTAAGAGCAAATTGGAATGCCAGTGAGTGTTGAGCGACCTGTGGAGGTCAGAGGCGTCTGCTATATTTACCGGCTCTGTAACTTGATCTGTGGCATTCTGGGTCGCTGTGCTCATACTATCCTCTCACACTCTGGGGCCACAGCGTCCCGAGTAGCACCCCATTGCTTTCTGTCTGTTGGCCTGGCCGCTCAGAACAACAAGGGTGAGCCTTTTGAAACCCAACTTAACCCACCACTCTTCCTCACTTTTTGTCTTCTTTTAGGTACCCGCTTGTCAGTTGATAGTTGATGTCGGCTGCTGGCTCAGCTGTAAGGATGTGTGTCTTCCCAAGGAGACATGGGTAGAAGACAATGTTTCAGAAAGTTCTGGATTTTTCTAGCACGAGTAGAGAACCCTCTGGTTGTTCACATTTGATAGTGAAAAATATACTGGAAAATATATCCAGTATAGCAGTACCCGGTTGTGATGTTGGCTTTGAAACAAGTGGTATAAGAGCTACGATATGTCGTGAAGCTTCACAAGATGGAGTCAACCGATCAACTTTCTGTTTACCTGAGCTTTACAATTGAGCAACTTTTCCGTATTTGATCATGCGATCTGAAGGATGCATCATCAATCTTTCATGGTCGGACATGAAATCCGGAGAATGTGTTGGCCGGTACGGTCACTTCGTGCTGAACATGTCTGCTGTAAATGAAACAGTTTGCCGTGAGAGACGAAACAATACACATCAAAGAGACGCTGACTTCTGCTTTATTTGTCAATTTACAGTCTTACAGGCAATATGATGTGTCTTGTATGCTGCCTTAGCAGAGATTTTCTGACAGAGTGGCTGTTGTTTGACACTCACTGGACGTACTTTCCAGTTTCAGATAACAGTTATCTCAAACACGTTTCATCAGTCAACAGAATAAGAGATTTGTTTTCACATGTTGCCGTTCCATTGTGTCGTCCTGTGTGTCCCGTGGTTTGACATGTTACATGTCTGTGTGTTTCCACAGGAGTGATCAGTGTCACAGAAACCCTGTGTGTGTTTGTGTGTGTGTGTGTGTGTGTGTGTGTGTGTATGTGTGTGTACACTGTGGGGTAGCAACAGTAGGATGAGGCGCCCCCGAGCCGTTGCAGTCTGCGGGGACTGACACACACCGCTACAAATACGGCAGGTAACTACTTCACACACCGACGCTTTTTACACACGCAAACACTGTCCCGGCGCAAACTCTCATGTAACCTCGAGTACATGTAGGTCATAAAGCATTCGCTGGTGCTGCATGTCGGGAGTTTTGCACCAGATTCAGATGTATCACAGCACAACTGACCAGTCCTTTTCTGAAGCCGAGTCAAAAGAACTTATAAAAATAAGTAGCGTGCTGCGTTTTATCAGCTCACTCAATGACTCACGCAAGTGAGTGAACTGGAAAGTTGATGCTGCACGTCAGTTCCTTCTCAGTTTACAGCATTACTGCTATGCAGACATTTAGACTGTGACGCAGTAGGACATTTCAAATGTAGCTAAAAAGTTTTGACGATGGCAAAATCAAAGAAAAGTGGAAAACAGAATTCACCATTAAGCTCATATCCACTGACCTGGACATCAAAGCTGCCATGCAACGCAGCTGTTATATAATGCAGAGGTGGTAACATGGGTCTTATTTCTACTGGAGACTAGTTTATCTACTGGATTTGGAATTTGCAGGTGCAAAGGAAGGAATAAAGGAGACAAAGCCAGAGAAAACAGTTTTGGGTTAAAGTGCTTTTTAAAGATGTGAGCTGATGTGGCTTCTTTTGAGACCGTGGGAGGCTTTTTGTGAGTCGAGAGGCAACAAGAGCAGCGGCGCAGTCGTCTTTAATTTTCAGCCTTGACGTTGGAAGAACCAGAGGTCCCCCGCTCCGATGAGATGTCAGAGGGCACAACGATTCAGAGGTGCCTGACTGTGCTGGCTGATATTTTAGGAGTGATGTCCTATAAGTGACGGAGCCAGTAAAAAGCTGAAACCGGCATAATGTACGCATCTATGTTAAATTCTTGTAGGAAGACTTGGTGCAGATTTCCATCGAGAGTGGAGACAGAGAAGATTTATTCAAATTGATGATCTAAATCATTACAGTCGCTGAAACGTGACGTGATGACAGCTTGGATGACTTTTTCATTCGGATTTGGATTCCGCCAAAGTTCTTGGCTAATAGTTTCACGTGGAGGTCAAACTTTAGTTTTGGATAAAAAATAATAATTGCTTGTTTAATTTAATTTGAGTAATTGTACAGAACAGAATCTGATCGAGCGAGACCAATCTTAGCTTCTTTAAGACATGCAAGTATTGATGTACATGCTGGTCCATAATTAAAAAGAAAGTGCAGTGCAGAGATACTATTCTCGGTTTGAGATGTCACATCTGTAGTTTTCCCACCAGAGAGCACTGACAAGATGATGTTCAGCCATTTGTATCATGTTTCTGCAACAAAACTATTATTGACGTCAGTATCAACCACAACAGCCTGGTTTCACAAAAATATTGTGGCAAGTAAAAAAATATTTTCGCTTCAGTTAGTGTTGGAAAAATTACTCAGAGCCTTGGTTCAAAATCAAAACATCGGACATTTATTCTTGCAAGAAGAAATACATACATGCACCCTCAAAGAGAGGTGTCCAGCAAAAAGGCCCCCTCCCTCCTCTGTAGGGCAGCTTTTATACAGTGGGACAAACAGTAGACCATCACCCCCATTCCCTTTGTACCTGCTTTCGTGTGGTAATACAGAGTTGGTTGTAGGTCACAAGATAGTCGTCAATTAGATGCGGAAAGAATCACTTGCAAATAAGACAGAAAACAAAGGAAACTTTGAGACTTTCTGGAGCCACAATGCAAACAAGAGGAAGAGACAAATCTTTTCTTTCCATCATTTAGGTTGTGGATACTTAGACATCCATTCATTTTGGGGCTTGTGTCAGTTTTGAATTGTGTCTTCTACCCAAGAGCTGTTACTATAAAAGGTGGACAAGAATTACAATTATAAGAGAATCAAGAATCAATCCTTGTGGTACACCACGTTTTAAATTGTCTGATGACAAAACATGATTGCGTATGGAAACGCAAAACGTTTGGTTTGACAGGTAACATTGAGACCGGGAGGGATATAACACAAAACATCAACTTTCATGTTTTAAATTGTGACATACTGCATTATATGACGTTAAGCGGGACATTTTAATCAACTTGAGTTCTCTCTGGTGAGCAAAACTACGTAACAAGTGACACTGATGTTTCTGTTTCCTTGTAATATAGCTGCAATAATCCCATATCGGTGGATGAATATCAACCTGTTCCAATTATCAGTTACATGTGGGTCCAGGTGCTCCGACTCAGGTTCTGCGCCTACCTGTTGAAATACTGTGATCACTTGTGTCAAAAACAAAAAGCAGCGCTGATGTCAGTGAGGGGCAGCGCAGAACACAAAGAGATGGCGCTTGTGTGAAAACCTTTTACATAAATCAGATGGGAATTTATCAAATATAATATTGTTATGGAGTTGTGCAAGAAATGGCATTCATAAATTTGTTATTGACCGTATTCATTTTTTTAGATCGATATCTTAAAAATGAAACGTGAGTGACATCATCTGTGTTGAACGTGTTAACAGTAAAAACTGCTCCACAAGTGTGAAGCACAGATGTAACCACCAGTTGCTTCGAGCCACTTCTGTGTATCTAATGGATCTCTCAGCATCACTCGGTGGCCTGGCAGAGATCGATAGGAGCTTCAAATAATGATGGCGTCTAATTGACCGAATGATTAGCTCAATGAATAAAGAATTACAGCAGTCAGCTGCAGAGGCCGGAGCATCAATCACTAGCCCACAGATCCCGTCCTCTCTGAGGTCACCGCTGCGTTTATGGACCTCTCATGTGAGTCACCAACAGATGGTGGTTGTGATGAATGCGAGTTGGCTGCTGCTCTCCCGCTTTTCATATAATAGAAACGTGGTTGTGTAGTGAAGAATTGTAATGAGGGGGTGGCAGAAAACAGGAAGAAATGAATCTTTGAATCTCGGTGTTTTGGGGACGTGACTCTTTTTAGAGAGTCTAATAAAGTATGTTCAAGGATGGAAAATGAAAGGTAACAGAGTTGTTACGTTCAGAGCCCCTGAGCTTCTTAGCTCGCTGGAGGGGCAACTGAAGCCATTGATATTACATCTCTTTCATAACATTTATTATGAACCACATGTTTTCAGTTGCCACTTTAATTTTATGGTTTTATTTGCCACTCTATATATTCTTGTACCAGCACTGTGCATTGATGTAGTCCATTTCCTTTTCTTCTTGGTTTGTAAGTCTAAAGTGCTGCTTCCATGCAGCACTGCACTGCCTCTCACTACCTTTGGCTGAGATCAAAACAAAGGTGTTGAATGGCATCTAACCAGTAACTATGGAAGGCTTGGGAAGGTCCAATTATGGCTTGTCAGAATAGAGAAGTAGTTAAGCCCGATTTTAATATGCTTGGCAACTAGTTGAAACAGGCAGAGAGGGAGGGCAGAGGCGTCAGTGTGGCCTTCACAGAAATCAGCAGTCTCTTATCTGCTCACATTTCAGGGTATACATATGGCAGCCTGTGACACTAAGCCAAAACCAGCACAGCTCCGAGATCTCAAACTCCCCATATTGATTTCTAACATTATGAGATCAAGACTACATCCACATTATGTTAGTTGTGCCTGGTTGCATGTGTTCATACGAGACAATACTGTGCTCCTACGTGACTTTCTAAATGGTTTGTGTGATTTGCAAAAAGTCAACAAGGGTCATTTTAAAAGTAGCAGTACAATGATTCAAAGATAAAAAACAACAACAACAACTCCATTATGAAAACTTGACTTAAAGCCGCACTAATGAATAACATCTTAAAAGGTGTACTTGTAGTAACAAACCCAAATATAATTTACACCCATTTCTCTTCCGTTCCTTTCTGTTTTACGAAGTGTTGTATTGTCTTTCAGCTCATTGTTTCGGTTCCACAGTCTTCAGCGTTACTGCTTTGCCTCATTATCAGTCTTAGCTCATTTGCAGCGGCAGTCCGCAGCTCTTCTCAGTGATCAAGCTGCATGAACACACCGTACAGACAGACAGCTGCCAGGCAAAGTTAGCAACACGTTGGCTAACATAATGGTGACCTGGATATTTCGCTCAGGAGTTGGTGGAGACGAAAACAGTTCATCGCCTCATCAGGTGGATAGGAAGCAAACGAATGCTGATTTCATAGCCCGCTTCTGCAAGTGGACAAACACATCATAGCTCTTCAGGAGGGATTAAGATCAGGGACGTCTTCCTCCCACGTAGCTGGCCAGCTACATCTGGTGAGAAGTGTGGAATAGATTCACACAGGGGTTTTTAAGTCTCAAAACATTTGCTTTTCTATTATTTTATTTTATTATTTCTATTATTATCTTATTGCTTCTGTATGCTGCTGTAGCGAAAAAATTTCCCCTCGGGGATTAATAAAGTAACTACCTACCTACCTACCTACCATTTGCTCCTGTGAGGTCGGTAAATAATGACACAGTTGGTTTGAGCAAAACAAAACTTCTCCCCTCCGCAACCAAATGAGCGAACTCGACCGTGATGTCAGGTTGTCGATAAGAAGCCTCGTCGTTGCTTATCCTGCTTGAGAAGTAAATGTGTCACAATTCAATTTCATTTCATGTTAATGTGGCATCCGCTGTCAGCCAGGTCATCAGTTAGACATAAGTATTGATCGCACTGTGCTGTAGAGGAGTGAAATATTAATCTACTTGTTGCGCTTACATGTGTCTTCTTTCCATATTTATGACCTGTTAAACTTGACCTTCACATAAAAGCACTGAATTCCCTTCAGAAGTGCACCGAGTCAGCCAAGATTGAGCAAATCATTTACATATAATCATATGTAACTGATTATATGTAAATTACATCTCTACACACACAAAGACACACATACTCTCACTCCAAATCCCCAGAGAGCGTCCGTGCTGATGTTACATTCATGCAACTAATTCTTGGCGCCTGGCGTCACCACACACACTCGCCTCACGTACTTCAGATTGTCTCTGTACTGGAAGAGATGTGACTCGCTGACTCATTTTGAATTATGAATTGTCAAAAAAAAAGCACAAGTTTTGCTAGAATAGCACAAGGAGGGTTTATTTATTTTATTGTGAATGCACAGGAATCTGTGTCGAAGAGTAAAAGCGTTCAAGCTGTGGGAATTGTTACTTTCGACACTCCTTGCGAGTGTTTCGTTAGTTTCGTGGATTCATTTTTTTTTTTGTAACGCTCGAATCCATGTCCGCGTACTGAACGTGAGGTTCCTAAAAAGTTTTTCGCTTGGTTTTCTGAAAGCTGCCCTGTAAGTGAAACCTCATCTCTTCAGCTCTCTGCCAGCAGGATGCCTGCAGTCAGCTGCTAAAATCTTCTCTTGCGTTGCGCTCCTGCGGTCTCTTGTGCCTCTCTGTCGACAGCTTTCTTAATACAGATTTAGGAGAAGCTTTGCAGACCAAGCGGCGCTTTCTCAGTAGCGCGGTGTTGTTCTCCCTGCGACCTCTCATGTTTGTTTCACTCTTATCCTGTTCTGTCATTTTCCAGTCGCTTGTTAGGCTTTTCATGTCCTGGGTGGTTCTCTAAAGACAGGAATGCGGAGCATTAAGTGCAGCCACCGTCTCTAGCTCTGATTGTAAGTGTAAATTGGTTGTGGAACATGTCCTGCTGCTACTTCTAAGTCCTTTATGCGTTGGTAGCAGGCAAACAAATGCAGCTTGTTGCCACGGTAGCTATGGTAACTGCTGGTTAGCACAGCCTCAGGGGAGGCCGAAAGTGCAGAATAGCCAGAGTGCATTTGTGTGTGTGTGTGTGTGTGTGTGTGTGTGTGTGTGTGTGTGTGTGTGTGTGTGTGTGTGTGTGTGTGTGTGTGTGTGTGTGTGTGTGTGTGTGTGTGTGTGTTTGTGGCACATGCACGTGCCCGTGTTGTTGTTTCCGTGGAGACATCTCCTCTCAGAAGTGGAATCCATAGTTTGCTATCATCTTATCAATCCGGTGTGTCCGTGCTGTGTGGCGTTACTCCCACAGGTGTGACTTGTTGTTCACACTTCACTCTTAGCAGCTCGCTCACCAGGCCAGCCCGAGCTCCTTTCACCCAGCTGCCCGTTACCTTTGGTTGTGACACAGCTGTGGGGTTACATAGGGGCGCATGCACGAGGCAGTCAGGGGAAGGGTCGAATCAAGGCTGAGAGGATGCAGTCAGGGGGTAAAAGGACATGTAGGCTGCACTTATTTGAAAGTTTAGAGCGCCCAACTAAACATAAGAAGAACATCTTTGTTGTGATGGCCGGGTATTGTAGAACTGTTAATAAGACCACCGTTGCTTTAGTGAAGAGCCGGACTCATGCAACCGCGTCTTTTACTTTTGTCAAAAAGAACAGAGCTCGTGGTACCACGGGTCACGCTGGATTCCCACCGTCATCTCGCTCACTGTTTTAGATCCTTGTGTTCGCACATCGCGAGGAGTCGCACAGTGAAGGTGTGAGCTGCTGTGATGATAAGGATGCGGTGAGCTTACCGGCCGCAGCCTTGCAGGTCAGTGGAATCTGCAGTGAGGAATGAGTTTTGCTTCAATCAAAGTCGGCTGCTCGGCTCGTGTTCAAGCAGCAAATTATACGGGAAATTAGCAGAAAATGTGCACAGTGAGAAAGCAGCAGAATAGACATGTTTTGGATTGAGGTAGTATGATTTTATAGAAATGTATTTTACTAAGATAATGAGCCCATGACAAGCAAAGATAAAACTCACAATACATTGCAATAAATGTGTTAAACACTACAGCCTGTTAATACTTTTAAAAAATGTGAATCTTAACTATACATATACCGACCCTAGAACATATTCATACAACAGAACCAAACATCTTTGACAAGGATATCATGAATAAAACAACAATGATTCATCGCTCAGGCACTAGAAAAACAGAACGGCTATAATTACAGATTATTTTCTCGTTTTTGTTGAAATTGTCTTTTTGCCTGGATAAGTCTTCTGTAGGAAACCATTGTAACCGAAGACAGAAGAATTGAGTTGAATATAAAATACAAGACAAAACGTTAGGGATTGCCTTCATGCTACTCAAATCATCTTAAACACCAGGATAAACGTTCATGACTATAAATGCTAAACACATCCAAGTTAAAGTTCTGAAAACAGCAATTGAAGAGTGAAAAACTGTTAATAGACAACGGAAGATATTGCTGAATCCTGATTGGTGCTTTTTCCGACTTGGCCCAGCCCACTTCAGATTGTGATGATTTAGGACCACATCACTCATCGTAAGCAGCCGATTAAAGCCCTGCTGATAAGGAGGCTGATAGCTGCAGCAGAGTTACTCCGTCGGGTTTATGTCTGTAAAAATACAGCCGAGCTGTCGGCGCCTCCGGTCTCCGGTGAGGGGAGCAACAGCGCTGAAGGCTGCTGAATCGGGACTCATTTAAGCTTTAATAATCAGTGTCAGTGGTAATGACTTGTTCATGCATGTTGTGATTAACTCCAGTCTTCCAGAGAGGAATCTTTCTGGGCCATTTATCCTGTTTGGCTGGTGACTCAAACTCTCACACTAGTTGTTGTGGTTGTTGCTGGTTCGCTCCGCCTCAGTTCTGGCCCCGGCTTCCCGCCACATTGCCCTAACTTGGTAATTATCTGGCTCCAGTAACTGACAGAGGTGGTGATGGAGATTAAATCCAGATCCAGGCAACTATTGAGTGATGTCAGACACAGTCTCTGTGTTGCGGTGCCAAAACCGAAATAATGGCAAAATACCACCGCTTTCAAATTCTAGAAACAAACCTCGTGCATCTACAAAGCCTGGCTTTAGCCGGCGGACCTAAAGGGAGGACTGGTTCTTGATGCTGCTGGTCCAGCTGGCTTAGCCGTACTAAGCTGAATGGCCCCAGCCGCCCGGCCTGCCTCTGTGTGTTTTGGCCAGCAGTGTGTGTTGGGCCGTCTCCAGCACGGTGCCAGTCTGCCTACTCCAGATCCATAAGCTGAATTATTGATAAACCCGCGGTCTCAGGAAGATGGAGAGAGGGCAGCGGAGGGAGAAAGTGATAGGCACCCAGAAGGAAGGGAAATTACACCGAGGAGGCGGGTGGACTCGGAGGGGAGGCAGGTTGCCGAGGAGGAAGAGAGAACGACGGAGGATGGGAAGCAGTGAGAGAGAGAGAGAGAAGAGGGGAGAGAAACAGATTAAAGAAATAGGAGCCTCTCTCACTGAACTCAACACGGATCAGCAACACCAGATACTTTTATTTATTCAGACGCTGCTGTGCATGTGAACAAGAGCCTCTCTCGGCCTCGGCCGCCACGGGAACACACTGTGCTGGACCGGCTGGACTCTGCCATCATAGCTGTGGGAGAGCGGAGGGGTGCTGGGGCCCTTCAGGAGAGGGCATGTACAATTTGAGAAGTTAAAATAGCCTGTATAGATTCTCTTCCATATAGTTTTACACATTTTGGAGAATGAGGTTGAAGTTGCTGGAGGGTGGTGGGGGGTTCCTAATGGAGGACTTTTTCCTCCATTATCTGATTAGAGAGTCCCAAGAAAACCTGTGATACAGTTGTATATAATATCAAGCCATCGGTAAAATTGACTTGACTATTGTAAAGTATTTTAATAATTCAAAAATTAATATATAGACGTCATGTAGTTTGATAGACCTGATGTCGGACATATGCAAAACGTTCAGTGAAAAGACGGACACAAATGTATATTCATCTTCAGAATATAACACAACCTTTCATACAGTCTGAACACGAAAGTAAAAAAGATAAAGAACATCGTACAGTTCGTCCATTGTTCACTAAAGAGAGATTAAACCATAGATTTCATATTAAAGTCCCCGTGAAGGTCAATAAGTTGAAGATGGTTGTTTCGGCTCCGGGTAGTTTTACCAACATGGATCTGAAAGCAGTTTGGGATGTAAAATCTTGGTGTAAAAAGGTGGAGCTTATTAAATAGAAAAATGAGAACTTCCTTGCCCGATGTCGATGTGTTAAAATGCTTCGTTACACCGGGCAAAACTGCCACGTCAGACAAAATCACATCTGTCTGGCACAACATTCGCTCGTATTAACAAACTATAACAACATTAAAGAGTGGGACTGTAAAGCTTAAAACATGTCTTTCATTTGAAATGTGAAAGACACGGACAGCAAAGTGTACATGTGCACTGCTGTCTTTTTTTTTTTTTTTATACGACCAGAAATGGTCATTTATTCACATGCAGTCGCTATAAAGTCCAAAATGGTTCCATTATTTTTGTAGACCAGTTTAGTGGAGACATTGCCCATTAGTTAGCACTCACTGTTGCATTATGGACCACTCAGACATTAGATAAACTTTGTTAAAGTAGACTTGATGTTCACTTTAATATGATTCTGATAATATAGTGCACTGGATGGAGGCTAATCGCTGCCCGTAAGTCAGGAAAAACAAAGTGAATAATCACTTTGAAACTGGACTGCAGTAATGTAAAGGAAGTGTGATTTGTAGTAAGTGACAAGATGATGATTTAATCCTTTGAAGGGCAGGACAATGAGTATCTGGTATTTGTGTTACACAGTAAGCCTGCTATCCATCATCGTTTTCATGGTATTAAAGTCAGTCATGCACTTTCTTCAATCCTCTTGTCTCTTTAAAACCAGATCATGCTTAGGGAAGCAAGAATAAACGATGTCCTAACTGCTGCCTCCGTTGTTGCTGTAGTGTAAGTATCGATTTGATTGTTGCTGATGAACTAATACAGAGCTTGTGTCTCTTTGCTGTGTCTGCAGTCGATGCGGTCTTCCAGAGGCTCTCCCTCCCCGTGGCTGAGAAACCAGCAGCAGCAGCAGCAGCATGTCCCGCGTCTCCTCCACCGCCAAGCGCTACGCTGGCCCCTCCTACACCAGCCACTACAGCTCCTACGGCTCCTCCCTGACCCCGGGCCTTAGCTCCTACAGCGAGCGGGACAGGCTCTCCTCCTACAAGTCGCCCACTTCCTCCTCCTCCGCCTCCTCCTCAGGTTACTCCTCCTCCAGCTATCTGAACAGCTCCGCCGTCCGCAGCCGCAACTACAGCACCTCCTCGGACCCCGACCGCGACCGCGACCGCGGTCGAACCATCCCACGCACCGACATCCTTGGAAGCAGCAGCATCGGCCGCCGGAGCGAGAGCCTCAGCAGAACCCCCGTCAAGAGCTACGGAGGGTCGGGGCTGAGCGGGGGGTCGGCCTACACCGGCTACAGTTCCTACTCCTCGTCCTCGGCCCAGTCCAGCTACCTCTCTTCTTCACCGGTGGCCTCCAGCATCTCGCTCAACCGACGGAAATCTGTATCCCAGAGTGACTTGAGCAGGGACCTGGCCTCTCTGCGCCTCAACGACGCCTCCTCCTCCTCCTCCTCCATCCCCTCCTCTTCCACCAGTGCCCTGCGGAGCTACCGCAGTCGGGCCAGCGATGTGGCTGACTCATATGGCACCAGCTCCCGCCCGAGCTACTCAGGTCTGTCGCGGAGCTCCACCCAGGAGGCCTTCAGCAGCAGCAGCAGCAGAGCCTTCAGCTCATCGACTTGGGAGCCGAGCAGTAACGGGCTGTCCAACTCCCCCACCAGGGACTCCACGGTAAGACAAAGTCAACTGTTCTTATTCTGCTTTTATTGGAGACGTACTCCTCCAGAGAGGATCAATAGCCAGGAGCTGAGTAAGGCTGAGTGGAATCAAAGCTGCAGTCGTCACCACAGAGCCACACTGCCTTCATTTCATTAAGTCCACACATGGAACTCCCCCACAATGCTTTGTTGCTGCTGGTAGCACTGTTTTTTACCAAATGGGGGCACTATTGCTCAGAACAGAGTCAATGCACTTGAGGTCCTGGTTTACAATAACATCCCACACACGTTAAACTCTTCCATCTTTTTTTTGTAGCCTGTTTGAGCTAGTTAGTAAAAATAAACATTACAATATACCTTATTCTCTCCTATCATCATAATAACAGTCCTATATTATGCAAACCAGAGTTCACTAGTCCAGTCCACGTATGTAGTTCAGTGGTTATGTGACAAATGAGCTCTTAGCTTGGATATGTGACCCCTTGTAGCCCAGCAATTAGCTAGCTTACACCTCTGTGAAGCTGAGGGTGAGCTGGGTCTGTGGGCCACGAGGCTCAGTAGTTCAGTATTAATGACCTGAGGTTACTCTAAGCAGGTCAGAGAGCACCACTGACCCACTTCCCCTCTGGATTAGTCCCGATAACCGCTTACGTGAATGTTGGCGGGTCGGATGGTTGGAAAGAAGAAGAAGAGTGAGAAAGAGAATTAGGTAGAATTTATGATCATTTTGGCTTAAAAGTGGTTTTAAGTGCATTTTGACTGGTTTCATCCATGAATGAATACGTTTTAAAATGTCATCACAGGTAGGATCAAACCCACAGTCCTCACTTTGTGGCATATTTCATTTATTCTGAGTTCTGTTGCTCATCATGTTCATTATATATCAGCCTTAACATTAACAGGGAATAGTTCAAGACAGCATTTCTTGTTCCTACGTACATCATATTCATTCATCAGAACCACGGCCAAAGTCATTTACTGAATGTATAAACACATAGAACAGCAGTATGGTGAAAGAGCAGTATATATAGCATATACAGTACATGTGTATATGATGTATGGACACAATAACAGTAATATTTTGAATATATAATATATAAAAAAAACAATGATAGAGCTGAAACAATTATAAGTTGATCAATTACTGAATCAAAAACACATTGATTATCAAAAATGTTTTATAATCAGTTCATTGTTTGAAAGATTTTCATGTAAAACTGCCCAATATTTGCTTATTCCAGCTGCTGCAGTGGGAGGATCTGAATATTTTCGTGTTTTGAGTTGTGATCTTTTTTTCTTCCGTAAAATACGCATTTTCATTATTTATTCCACACCAGTGTGAGGAAATGATCCGCTGGTTCATTGCGATTCTCAACGAAAGCTTCAACAAAAACATTCTGCGCTTGACTTTGAGTTCATTAATTAACATTGGACTCCTTGACATTATATTATACAGCTGTTCCTATGTTGTCATATTTCCCCTGAGTCCCGAGTAAATGTCATCCAGTGCCCTGCACATCCACCCAGGTGTTTTCACTTTCTCTGGCCGTTCGGACACACCGTGCGCTCGGGTTGAAAGCGGGCGGCCCTGTCGCAGGGAATTACGTGAGGTCACTGGACACCGTGTACTAGTCAGAAAGTCTGCACACCCACGCAGTCCTGAGAGGAGCTCTAATCACGCAGATTAATTAAAATCACCCGTGTGGGTGTACCATGGGTGTTCCGGCCCTTTAAAACAAACAGTCATTTGAAAATATCATAATACAAACGACTATGTAATACAGTATGACGATACTATGAAGAAGGGCGTTTTAACAGTATTAACCAGCTGGTCTTGTGCTACCTGCTGACGTCAGGAAGTACACTCCTCTCATGGAAGTCTCTATTTAGACATAGAAGAAAATGAAACAACACGACCCCCACATTTCCAAATCCTGAGCTCTGCTGGGTCAGGGATGAAGATCACTTTATGTCCACGGGACTACGGAGTGAACTGTAGAAAAAACAAAGGGGGGGCTCTATTAAAACAAAGCAGTGAAATGCTCTTTGCTGAAAACATTAATTTGATAGTGAACTGTGAACGTGTAGCTCCTCACTGACGTGCAAGGATTTTCCCTGGAGCCAGCGGCCACCCATCCCGATCAGCTCAGGTCAATAACTTGTTAACCTCATTTCAAAATGTCTTAGTCAATAAAAAAGATTCCCCAGGAAATGGAGGGCAGTGAAGTATAAGTGACCCATTTTTGTTTGCAGTGGAACCAACAAGCCCGAACTTGATTTTTGTATTATTGACCTATCAAATAATCAACACCTATCCATCGCACAGGGACTGAGAGGTAGAGGGCTTTAACTGGATGTCAGCAGCTGGACCATTAGTGCTGTTAATGAACCGAAGGCCTCTGTTACTCCAGGCCTCTTCCCTCAGGGCTGGGTGTCGCACTGACAGCACAGAAATTAGCCCCACTTTGGTTCTGTCTTGTGTTTATGTAACAACAATGCGTAGACAACTTGTGCTGAACAGCAACTGCTGTGGCCACAAATGACGTTTACTGGCTCGTAGTCATATTTAGTACATCGATAGCAGAAGTAGAGCGAAAGTGTTTCAGTCAGTGAAATGACTAAGACTTGGTGCGCTGAGCTGAGAAAGATGCATTTAACTTCCTATGTAGGAGTCTCACTTAAATAGTAGTAGCGGTAGTTGATTAATGCTAAATATATTATTATTTTTATTTATTATTATATTATCCCCGTTTTACAGGGAGTTATATGGTGCAGTTGAGCAACCAGCTGCAGGAAGAAATCGATGCCAACTGAGAAAAAGTCCCTAAAATCAGGAAACCTCCGCAAGGCTAGCTGTTTCCATCCGTTTCCAGTCTTTATGCTAAGCTAAGCTAACTAGCTACATATTTACCGTTCTGAATCTCCTCACAAAACACTTGAGAGGAACTTATAAGAATACTTTATAAATGTCAATCAACTATTCAATTCAACTTTATTTATATAACGCCAAATCACAACATAGGTTATTTCATGGCACTTAACACATTAAAGTCCTTACAGCGAAACTTTACAATATTATACAGAGAAACCCAACAATTCAACAATTCAACAATTCCCACATAAGCTAGGAGGGAAAAAAAAACTCCTCTTTAAGGGAGAAAAACCTCCAACAGAGGGAAGAAAAACTCCCTTTAACAGGAAGAAACCTCCGACAGAACCAGGATCAGAGGTGGGCGGCCATCTGCCTCGACCGGTTGGGGTGAGAGGAGAGCAGAGAGAGAAAAGAACAGCATAGAGATAGAAGAGAAGAACTGTTGGTGGAGACGACAAGCGCAGGACAGAGACATGCAGCTCCATGACGGGACATCTGCAAAAGAAAGAAGAGAAACTACGCGAGCGAGGGAACTAAATGGAGACAACAGACAATAAGAAGAAACTATGGGAGAGAAGAAGATGGTGAGATATGAGTCAGTTAAAGAGTAGGAGGAAAGAAAAGAAGCTCAGCATGTAACGAGGTCCTCCAGCAGCCTCGGCCTATAACAGCATACCTAAGGGTTGGTTCAGGTCCACCTGAGCCAGCCCTAACTATAGGCTTTATCAAGAAGGAACGTTTTGAGTCTAATCTTAAAGCTAGAGAGGGTTTCTGCCCCTCCAACACAAACTGGGAGCTGGTTGGTTCCACAGGGGAGGAGCCTGAAAACTGAAGCTCCGCCTCCCATTCTACTTCTGTAAACTCTGGGAACCACAAGTAGACCAGCATACTGAGAGAAGTGCTCTGCTAGGATTATACTACTATAAGTAAATATAAACCAGTCATTAATTTAGATGTACTTAAGTAGGCAGTGAGCAGAATTATTACGATCGTTAGCTGCAAATGTAGCTTGATTCATGTGTGTTGGTGTGGATCTACTGGATGATGGTCCCTTTAAACATGCACTTATCAGCAAACATGGCTTCATGCAAAAAACAAAAACAAAAAAAAGGCGAGTGTCAAGGTTGTGTGTGTTTTGGCCAGCATGTAAATATATGTGACATTGATGATGATGAGGGGTGGACATGTGCTGTGTCCCGTCCCAAGCGGGCTGTGCCTAATGTGCACCGTCTGACACATTTGGGTGGTTCGGGGGCTGTCAGCGGTGATCTCATAACTGATGAGACTCACAGTGACGCTTTGAGCACTCTCCGGTACGGGACCAGCGATATTAGGTCAGCCATCCTCAGGGCAACAGAACTTTTATCAGCTTCAACATCAAGACGACGAAGAAAGAATCTTCCTGTTATTCATAGTGATCATACGAATCCACCCTCCACCCAGCAGTCACCGTCAAGGCTGCAACCACGGATTATTTCCAGTGACCGTTCATTGACCTGGCAATTACTGAACTTTAAAAATCACCAAAAAGTTATTATTTTCTGTCAAATGGACGAATCATTAAATGTTTCAGCCGTACATGGTGCTGTTAAACGTTCACTTGTTGCTATTTAGAATTTGTTTTCATTGACAAAAATATGACTGACGGAGGTGGGTGGATTTCCCCCCCCCTTTTTTTTCTTCTACAGTGCAACGTTTTGTGACATAACATTAAAAAAAAAAATACAGCTAAAATATAGCAGATACTGTATATACAGAGAAATGACTTCATGAACGGTACATGGATTTACATAACCTGCACTGCTACTGAAGAATGTTCAACAGATTCTGTTGCTCAAGTCAGAAAACACGTTTGGTGTATAAACATCCAGACATCATGCTTCTTGTTTCGTTTAAGACAGTAAATCACAACTCCTCCAGTTCCCTCCACATATTCTTCAACTTCACTTTCAGCCTCAATATGTAGAATAAAACCTCTTTCCGACTTTTTTTTTGTTGCAGTTGTAGTTTGTCGAACTTCCCAGTAACAGCAGTGATACCAGTTCTCCAGAATTAATGGAGAACAACTTAAATGAACACTAGCTCTCCTCTTGTTGTGACATGAATGTCTAAGCTCACTTGCAGTGTTGAAGGGTCTCTTGAAATGCTGCTTGGCAAAGCAAGGCTAAACCCAATCCTGATATTTTCCCAGAAGCTTCCAACACATAAATAGCAGCTGCTGGTGCCTCATGGCGTTGTACATCTTGTGCCATGTGGAAGGCAAGCTGGTTAACATGACTCTTATCATCCTTGTTTTTCCTGTTTTCTCCTCATGCGTAATATTCAAATCAGACCAGGACACATAGAAGAAACCAGAAGGACCCTCTGAGACCGCTGCCATGGCGAATAGTCCACTCGTCAGTGATATGTTAATCTGGAACTGCACCACAACCGTTATAAATGTCCGGATATATTTCCACAACTATGAGAAAGATGTCAAAATATGCTAGTGCCAAGCTGAAGCTTCAAATCTCAGCTGTTGTACCAGTTCCAGTTCTCCTCTATGAAGCCACTTTCCCACAGTGCTCCATAACGACTGGTCCACGTGAATCCCAGAGGATCCCTCGTACCTGTTGAGGATCCCTCGTACCTGTTGAGGATCCCTCGTACCTGTGAATGTGGATTGTGATGTGAAGTCTGTATTTCTAGACTTGTTGGTTTTTAGTCACTATTTACTGCCATTAACCTGATTTTTATAGCCCCAACAAGTCATCTTAGGGTATTTTAGGACATAAGGTCGAGACCTGAGAGTATTATAGAGAGAAACACAACAATTCAACTTTTTTTACATGAGCAAAAAATGTCGCGACAGCAGGAGGACAAACTCCCCTTCAACAGGAGGAAAACTCGGTCGGGACCAGACTGAGAGGTGCGTGGCCATCTGCCACCACGGACTTCTGTTTAGGGCTATGCTTCCTTCATACTGTCACCCAGCTGGCCAGGCGTCCGAGCTGCTCAGGACTAGTTAAAAGGGGCTACGCCGGGTCGGCATCAGCTTCTGGGAGCTGACTAGCTAATGCAGCAAACATGTTGTTTTCTACAATCCGGAGATGTGATCCAAATTCAGTGCGCCTCGCCTCCAAAGCTGTGAAACGATTTCATCAATTCTAAATACCATTATCACGAAAGGAGGGAACGGAGAAACTTAACAGCAGACACGCTGAGCAGGAAAGAGAAAGGGAAACGTATAAAGTACAAAATGTTACAACTTCGAAACTTAGCCGCTTTACAGAGACATTTAGTGTTTGGGAGCTGAGATAAATCCATGAACAGCGGCGCGGTGCATTGGCAACAGGAAGCGACCCAATATGCCAATATATTACTGCGACGGCAGACGTGACACACAGGATCAATGATTAACATGCACGGTATTTAGTAAGACAAATTTGGTATCTCACAATGTAAGTGAACGTAAAAAAATGCTGCGGATGCTTCAGATCCACTATAAAAACTTGACGGGTTCTTCCTTGACCCATGACACAGCATTCTACCACATTTCATGTAAATCTGGGCCGGTCATCTCTCCATAATCCTGATGACAAACAAAGAAATCAACAAACAAACCACACCAACAACATAACCTCCTTTGGAGAGTTTATTAAAAACACGACTGCATGAAGCATTTTTATGGATTTCATCTTCTTCATCACATGCTTCTCATGTGTTTCTCTGAATTCATCAGAACCGATTCATGACTGGAAGCAGCTTGTGCAATAACTGCCGGTATCTTATAAATGATGGAGCTCCCAGCTCTGATAACAGTGCTCGAGCCTGTCAGTTGTTGGTCTTGTAATAAACTGGGTCACAGTAAGAACTTATAGAAAGTTTATATATAGTTTATCACGTGTCTATTAGTTCTGATAACACACTGCTCAGCAAAATAATTACAGAGATCTTAGAAATCCTAAAAAATAGGAACAAAAATGCAAGAAGGACCACCTCTCAGGTTAGTCCAACTTATATTTAATAGTACATTGAAATTATTACCCAAAACTTTGATCTACATATAGTTTGTATGTGTTCACTGTTTTTCTTTTTGCTGTGTGGTATTTTTAGCAATATTAAGCTGTTTCAATCTATTTTCAACCTTCTCATAAAGTGCTTTTGATAATCTGAGTAAACTGTTGGCGTGGTTACAACCTGTCTGCTCACCTCACTCCATTATTATAATCACTATTGGGACTTTTTCAGGTTGTCTTCAGGAGGTTTTCGGGCTCCATTGTCGCGTTGATTTCCATCCAGCTCGTTGATAAGACAACGACAGCCTTTCACTCACTTTTTCTCTGTTGCTCCTGCAGACAATCAGCCACACGGAGGCCAGGTCTTACCCCAAGTAGCGCTGTTCCTGCTTTGTGTCTAGACTTTTTGTTGAGTCAACAATATTTTTAGACTTTCTGACTCAGTTTGCCACCCTGGTCAGACAGATTATGGTTTGAATAAAAAAATAAAAAAAGGGGGGGAAAACACATTCTAGTACAGGATGGAGCTTTTCTTTAGTCTTTGGCAAATAAGGGCCAGCAGCTCTGTTTTGTAAGCTAGTATTGTTGGCCCGCTTGATTACAAGGGTTTTTGGGTCAGTGTGTGGCACGTCTGTCAGGAAAGCTATTTTAACAGTACACATAAACTGCTGTTCACTGCTACAGTACTGTAGTGTTTCATGGGTGTACCAGTATCAAAGAAGTGACTTTGGCGAACGAACGACACAGAGATAACTGGTGGAGAAATTTTATTCACTGAAAATTTCATGAGACTATTTGAATGGGAGTCTATGGAGCCGCAGGCTTTTTGGAGCCAACCTCTAGTGGCACTCAGTGGTATTGCAGTGATTATTAACTGCAATACCACCTCTGCATTGGCTTCATTTTTAAGACCCAGAAGCCACGCCCACGTTGATACACACACACACACACACACACACACACACACACACACACACACACACACACACACACACACACACACACACACACACACACACACACACACACACACACAATCAATGGGTAGACCTCATTATCTGTCCCCCAAATGAACCTCAAACTATTTCTTAGAAGCACTTGTTGACCCCTGAGGTTTTCTTAAACAGCCCCCACTTGTGCACAGTGAGTCTAGCCAACAGCTTATATATGACCTTTATTTAACCAGGTAGAATCAATTGAGAACCAATTCTCATTTACAATGATGACCAGCTTATGGTTGTTATCTCAACCACTGCGGAGCAGTAACCAAGTTCCTAACTGTACTCAAGAGTTCATGAAGGTGGAGCAAATAAATAAATTTGCTTTGTGGGTCAGCTTTCCCTTCACCACTATAGTCTGATACAATGGTTACATTACACCTAACTTTAGTCATAATAGAAATATTAACCATGACATTTATTTATTTATTTTTTACCTTTTATTTTGTAGTTTAACAGAAGATTTCTAACTCAAAGTCTACATGCTCGTTTCTTTTCAAGCAGTCATCCAGATTTCATTCAGAAGAGAATTAGCTCAGTTGTCATGGAGATCAGTTGTCTCACGTTTTGAATGAAGCTTTGAGGAATGTAAATACAGACTATGTTAAATATGGTTGGTAGGGCCAGAAAAGGTAGTCAGTGCACCTGGAGTTATAGTTATGTTTAAAAAAAAATGGAAATAGTGTTCATTTTTTTTTTTTTTTTATCAAACTCATTAAAACCCGAGTGTGCAGCAATAATGCTTTATGGTGAGTGGGAACAATGGGAAAGTAGTTACTGTAGTTGTTATCAGCAGTTGTAGTAAGCTGTGACACACAAATCACACAATAAAGCATTGAGGCCATGCAATTTGCATAAAAAAAAATCTGAACCCTAACCCTTCTCAAAGAAATAACGGTAATATTTGAAAACAGGCATGTCACACATTTTCTTAATCCAGTATGACTGAAAATATCCCAAACACATTTCCATTAATCTCCTTATAATTCATTATTTTTTTTAAAAGAAGCTCCTTAAAACTCAAGAAGTTGCCAAAGAATCGTTACAAATCTTCATCAGTATCAAAGTGAGAGTTGTTTCTACATCCGTGGCTTCATTGCAAACAGGAAGTGCTAATAACTAATTTAGCATACTGTTGGTGTCAAACAAACACATGCAGGCTTAAGAAGGAGGTGTGTGTGTGTGGGGGGGGGTTATAGTAGCCCACAACTAACTGAATCCATAGCAACATCATAACTCCTCTTTACAATCCTCAAACCCGCCCAAATTATAGTAAATGTAGTTCCAAAACATAGATCACGATAATCTCCCAAATCAAGGTAAAAACAATAGAAGACAATAGAAGTTATGAAATCCAGTTTTTCCATCCACATTTCATGTTGCACTATCAATATTTTGATGTCTTACTTTGGCTCCCACCAACGTGGTCTTTATATCCCCGAAAGACTGACTTTCCCTCCCGACCACTTGCATGCAGACATTACACGAGTGCTGGAGATTAAAGATAAGGGTTGACGGGGGATGTTTGAAAGTCCTCCCTTACATTCTTTCTAATTAGGAGCAGATAAGCAGCTAGTTTTAATCGACTAAAAAGGTCAGTTCAGACTCAAAAGATAAAACTAGAGATAATCTGGTGTATATTTAACTTTGGCCTTTTAATTTTCTCTTCAGTTCGACATGGACCGTACTGAACGCTTCATTCTGTTCTCAAACATGGACACGGAAGGTTTCAGCCCGTTCTCAGCCTCTCCCACATACTCTCCCAAACTCTCCCATCCTCTCCCACATCCTCTCCCAAACTCTCCCACATACTCTCCCACATCCTCTCCCAAACTCTCCCAAACTCTCCCACATTCGTAAGTCGAGGCGAAGCCGGTGTCCAAGCATCAAGTACTCACGAGCTGAATAATCCTATGTGCCGCGTAAAGAATGTAGAAGAACAGCCCATCGGCGACAATGAATTGCTGTATTTGCGCTCCAAAAGACTACGTTGTCCGGAGGGTAAAATTAAACCCCTCAGTGCCTAATTTAGTCCAGAGATAGAACAGCTGTCCCAAGATAATTGTACTTTGACTTCTCCTAGATAACATTGCTCAGAGACAGCTTTTGTCCCATTTAAATACGAGACGGCTTTGCTTTTTTTGTGTCAGATATCGGAATACAAACATTGACTTCTCACGTTGTAGTTTTCCACCTCAAGGATTTAGACATCGCTCACACACACGTACACACGTTTAGCCTGCTGAAGGAATGTGCTCCTTGGTTATTTGTTGTGTACACATTACTTGAGCCTGGGTCATGAGATAGTTGCTGGGAACATGCTGCACTGCGTTCACTTCAACACATCAGTTGAGGTAGAGTGACCCCCCACTGTGACCCGGTGACGACGAGTACGGACAAGCGGGATGAAACGATGGCAGACGGCACACGTTCCTTCAGATGTTGGCCTGGTTGGTGTTATGGTGACTCTGAATCACATTGCCCTTCGTGGGAGGCGAGGTACAGCACATTCTTCTGCCTTTCTTACTCATTAACTTTATATGCAGTCATAAACGTATTATAAAAACTGATCAAATGCCAAGTCTCAGACCGATCAGCTGACGAGTGTAGCTGCCAGCAGAACTATAACATGATACTGCAAATAATTCTTAAAACAGTTCTAGTTTTGAATTTCTGAAAAATCAAAACATAACCCTCATTTGCTAAAAACAGATGCATTCGCTCATTGTTAAGTCTTCAGGACTCAGTCAGATTGAATCACACTGTGAGTCATGTGACCTTATTCATGGAACTGAAAAACACCCAATAAAAAACCCGCCTACAAGCTCTACACAATGTTTTTAGACTATGATAGATGAGTTGTTTTCTTACACTGAAAAGACTCTTCTGTAAACAAGTTCATGTTCGGTCCCTCGACAAGGAATCTTAGCTTTTAGTTGTTTATTACCGATATTATTATTTTTAGCAATACATATTTTTAAATGTATTAGTCTAACATCTTTAATCGACATGTTGCTCATTTCTGAGTAAACCAAGGGAATACTTGCTCACTCAACCTCAAAGCTGCTCTTATTAATATCTTATATTAGTAATCGATCAAATGACTGAGTTTGTAATAAGTGTCACTTGCAGTTACAAACTTACAAACAATGTTTCCATTGACTGTGAAGATCCCCTCAGCTTAACGGAGCATTTGAATGTCTTCCAGGTTGTTTTGATTCTCTGGATGGCAACTCTAAAGGCCCCATATTTTACGATTATATTTTTAGAAGAGATGAGGTTTTATGTACCAGGAGCTACCTTCATATACTTTTACATCTCCTCTCTTAAGTTTCTCTCCAGAGCCCTGACAAGAACAGGCCGTTTTGTGTCTTAAAGGCGCCCTGATATAAGAGACCCTCTCTTCTGATTGGCTGACTCTTTCTGAGTGACACAAACCACAGGTTCCTTTTGGCCTTGTAGATTGCTAGCTACGCGACAGATCGACCGCTCTGTATTTCCTTCCATGTAAAATGTTGGACGATGGGCCGTGGTGAGGGTGGACACTTATTGTGACATCACAAACTTACAGTATTCAAAATAGTACAGTTGTTGAATAGCGATTGTGTGCATTTCACTGTGGACTCAGTGTTTTAACACTTTCACCTTTTTTTTTTAAAGCACCTAGACCTGCTTCATAATAAAAAAGGAAATGGTAAGCTGAATTTATACAATACAGGACCTTTGATTTGTTTGGTTCAGTCTCACAGCAAGCAGCTATTATCAGTTCAAAGTGTGAAACAGCAGACAGACAAAGTGAACTACTACCTGCCTGGTGAACATAGTAAAGCATTTATCAGGAGTTATTTGAGGATCAGACTTCCTTTGGGGTCCAGAAGCTCCAAATGAACATAAGTGTGGTATTCGCTGGATGCGTTAAATAAAATCAGATGCATACCAGCAAGTTTGCAAAGTTAAACTTAAAGGTGATAATACTGAATGAGTTCCTATATCTTGTTTCTGCTGCCAACAAGGTCCCAAAAATGAACTAATGCGTAACATCTCAATTGATGATGGGAAAAAATGTAGTTCATGTAGACCTGAGACACACTGGCTGCACTGTGTGTGTGTGTGTGTGTGTGTGTGTGTGTGTGTGTGTGTGTGTGTGTGTGTGTGTGTGTGTGTGTGTGTGTGTGTGTGTGTGTGTGCGTGCGTGCGTGCGTGCGTGCGTGCGTGTGTGTGTGTGTGGTGTCTCCCTCGCTGTACTGCTGCAGCTCACTTGGCTGTGTGTGTGTGTGTGTGTGTGTGTGTGTGTGTGTGTGTGTGTGTGTGTGTGTGTGTGTGTGTGTGTGTGTGTGTGTGTGTGTGTGTGTGTGTGTGTGTGTGTGTGTGTGTGTCCACATGATCAGTGTGTCCGTTAATGTCGCTCCTATCATGAAATAATTAGGTTCCGCTGGATTATCTGGAAATCAGTAATCAAATGTTTGAGGTCTGTCAAGTGAAGAGTTGTAACCAAAAAGCAGTCACGCTATTTGTGTGTGCCCTCAGACACACACACACACACACACACACACACACACACACACACACACACACACACACACACACACACACACACACACACACACACACACACACACACACACACACACACACACAGCCTTCAAGATATGGACACACATAATATAATGGAGAGCCTATATGCTGGGACTTGATACTACACGTGGTCGCAGATGTTTTGCCACAGCAGCCAGCCAGCTGTGACGTCTGTGCTCGGCTCCTCTGGCGCAGGCTGTGACAGCTCTAACCTGTTGACATGTATGACGACATCAAAATCAAGACGTCTGCATCCCACGCGCTGCAAACACACAGTGTCCCAGGCGTCCGTGCGCTGTTGTCAGTTGTCGTTGTATTGTATGAAATTGATGCCGGAGCCTCGCTTCACATTTAACGTAGACTTTTGTCACTAGTGTCAAGGTAGCAACAAGATATTATTATTTGTTAAATAAAGAGCAACGTTTTGAACAAAGGTGGCTATAAATCTGCTCCTTTTGAGCCCTATTTGATATTTACCCACACAACTGTTGTCTGGCTCTACCTAGGTAATGTTGGTAAGATAGTCATTCTTCTTCATCCTTTCATGACAGACTGAAACAAACTCCTACTAAAGACAAACTCCTCTTTGTGCTGCCGGTGATTCACCGGGACCTCCTCTCGGCCGCTTTCCTAATTTTAGAAGCTGTGGCTCAGATTGTGGGAAAGCACACATCACTGTTGTCACGTTAAGACCGCTGTGTCATACAGACATGGAGCCGTGGGCCCTACAGGTTCGTTTTACGTCATGGTCATTGTGGAGAAGAGTCGTCTCCTTGGACCGCAGCAGCAGCAGCGCGGAGAAGATGCTCTGTGACGTCGACGGCACGGCTGGAGGCGGGCGATGACGTTTGTCGGAGGCCCGAGTTTTAGCCGAGCTCAAAGGGGGCGGAGCTTCCGTCCCGTAACGCGGACCGGGAGCCCGGTGAGCATTTAATGCCATTCACAGACCAACCCCGTCCAAAGGACCAGCGGGTCGCTCACACCTGCGTGGAATGAAACCGCAGTCGGTCCCTCTTCTCCCGGTAGGACGTGTCTCTGGCCGGTTTTATTTGGCCTCAATCGCTTCCCACATTATACTGCAAGTAGAAGAAATGAAAGGGTAAGCTACAGGTCTTCTGTTTGGCCTGATTTGTGAGGTTGGTGCCGCTATGTTTCTATGAATGAATGACAACAGGCATCAGAAAGAGAGTAAAACGTCTCAATTTGCATTGCTGCAATAGAGAACAGCTCAATAACCAAAGGACAGGAGCGCTCAGGAAATCACCGCGGTCGCCTGAATAAGTCGGACCGGAGTAGTCGGTTTCTTTTCCCCGCCAGCATGCCGAGCATGCGACAGTCCTACACGGTGACGGTACCCGAGGAGCCGCCGGCAGCTGCTTTCCCGTTCCTGAAGCAGGAGATGCGGAGAAAAGGCAGCATGTCTGGGTCGGTGCTGGTCTCAACCTTCGTAGGGCTTCTGATAAACCAAGCCAAGGTAAGAGAGACAGGAGCCGCCGTGTTCCGTTAGCGCTGCTTCGAAGAGCGCATCACACCAAAGTCCATTCAAAAATCAAGCGATTTAAGGATTTTTTTTTTTTTTTTTTTGTAATACTGCCCAAGATGTAAATTCGTAAAGCTCCAGTTTGGACGCTTTGTGAATGGATGCCATATACGCAGCAACTAATAAGTAAGAAGTAGCAGTTATACAGAAACCGGTGAGTGTTCAGTAGTATTTACTATCGTAATGTCATAAAAAAATACTCCTCGCTGGGTGGTAACAAGCAGTGAATAGTACAAATGTATTTTATATTCAAATGCCACTTTACGATTTATATTATGCTGCATTCAATAAATGCCCAATACTTAATACTGTTCAAAAGCATGTATTCTGTATGTTTTGAGGTTATTGTGGGAAGGAATTTGGACAGGGGTTCATAGATACTGTAATAGTGTTGTTGCTTCTTGCAGGTAAAGTGTGTGTGTGTGTGGGGGGGGCATTAAAAAGAGGACACAGATGTTTATTTCACAGACAATGTGTGTCTTGTGAGGGATGATGTCAGTTGAGCGTTGAAGTGAGTCATTTGCAGAGGTAAGCCGCTCTCTTAAGCCGCTGTACTCTACTGTGCCAGGATCAGTAGTCCTGCACTGGCAGGTCACTGGTTATATAACCTGCGTTTAATCCCCCTCATACACTACAGCTGCTCTTACTACACTTGCTCTTATGCATCCTGCTGTTGGCCTCTAATGGAAACAAACACAGGAACTGACAGGGCTTTCTATGATTATATATCTATGCTGCCTCTAGCTATTCCCATATGGAGCAACCATGTAGATTTAAGTAGATAATGTACAGAAAACCACATAAATCCAGCGCAGCGTTTAGACAAAGGGATATGGGAATACTTTTTTACTCGAAACCGCCGTTGATGTTTTCTGTTAACTAAAATTATTTGACCTTTTTACTGTAAGGTATCTCTTCCTATGTAGTGTGCCCTGAGATGACTCATGTCAAGATTTGGCGCTATGTAAATCTAATTTAGTTTAGTTGTTTTTTTTGGGAGATATGCAATTGTTTGCATTTTATATTTTTAGTTAAAAAAACCTCTAATTTTTATAAACACAGGACATGACAAAGAAAACAAATCTGGCAAATTTGCAGCCAAAAAGTAATATTGTGCAGATTGTACTGTGTATTCTGAGTTAAATCACCCAACGAACAAATGAATTAAATCAATAAATACATTCACTGCATGATGAAATCAAATTTTAGTAAATGCCATTGGCTCAAACAGAACCGATACGGTCAGTGCACCTGACAAAGAGAGACGCTCAATCCCAGTATGTGTCTTTCGCCAGATATTTTTCTTCAACCGTGGCAGATAAATGGAGGTTAAAATTACACATGCATTTTTTTATAGTGACATTTAAAAGCCCATCTGTCAGCTGTATTTGTCCTGATATGAGTAGAAGAAGATGCATGACTTTAAGTTTGTGAGCTGTGCTGCTACTAGCAAAGTGTGTGTGTGTGTGTGTGTGTGTGTGTGTGTGTGTGTGTGTGTGTGTGTGTGTGTGTGTGTGTGTGTGTGTGTGTGTGTGTGTGTGTGTGTGTGTGTGTGTGTGTGTGTGTGTGTGTGTGTGTGTGTTCCTGGGCTACAGTGTGGAGGGGAGCTGCTGTGTGCCAGCGTCTGTTATATAATGACAAATCACATTAGAGTACACTTTAGTGCTGCCGAGGCCCTGCGGTTTGGCACGCTTGTCTGTTTGGTTGTCACCATCCACCTGCTCCTCCTGTACTGTCCTTCTCCTTCCACTCCGGATCATCATCCGTCCTCTGCTCCTCTCCGTCTCTGTCCCTCCGCAGACCGCCGCATGCGGGATGAACACGAAACATCCATCTTTCTGTCACAGTATTCATACGTTCAAAAGGAGCATGTGCTCGAGCTCACGCTGGCCGTGTGTGCGCGGTCGTCTGTGGTCAAGCTCACAGCGCAGCAGCTCTGCCAGCTGTAAGGTCAAAGGTCGCTTTGCGCCACAGCTTTCTAACTCGTCCTTTTCGATGTCTCACTGGAGTCACACTCATACCGAAACCATTCACGGATTCTCCATTCTCTGCAATCATTTTTTTTAATTTTTTTTTTTAATCGTTTTTCGATCAGAAATTCAGCTTTTCCGTGTTGAGAGTTTGATGTTTTTCTCTGTTTTCTATCACTCTAGAACCATCTGTCTATAACTTGATCAGCTTTGGGATTTAGATTGTTGGTCGCAGGACTGAACAATATGATATTAAAATATATGCAAAATGGATTGATGACCTGTGTCACACTGTTATGCAATCCATTAGACCAAAAATGTTTTATGTAAAACCACTTCAACCACAAACTTGGACACAATAAAAGGTAGCATTTACTCATTAAGTCACAATAGGACAATATGAGACAAATCACAAAATTAGGATTCTGTAAACCTATGATGAGTCTTTTCATGTTTTTTAAACAATATAGTCTTTTTTAGACTAAATATTTATCATTTGATTGACAAAAAAGTCAAAAATATAATACAAATTGAGTGTTAAGTGTAAAAAGAACCTTTTGTTTATCCTACCAATATCAAAGAAACCATAAAACAATGACTTTAAAAGCCAAAATAATTCAACGTTTCACTTAAATATTTTGCAGTGTTTAAATTTCTGTTTGACATATTCGTGTGTTAAATCATTCCCGTTTGTAATTCATTGCTTTAACCTCGGTGTGCACTTGTCTTCACTGCAGTGGGAGTAACTTAGCAGCAGATCTTCCATGCGAGCATGTCAAGTATGGTATAAAGTATTTGGTTATTTTCAGCCTACACATCAAGTGACTTATGGTGCGATCTTCCGGCGTCGTGTGTTTTGATTAGACACAGGCTGACCCACAGGGGCCCGTTGGTCCGAGGAGAACGTAAACACAAGCCCGTCAGCTCGCAGTGAACTCTGCTGTGCGCCGAGGGTGAATGTTTCTCGTGGTAGAGGCCGTGCATACCAGGGGAGGTGTGTGAAGATGAACAGAGCGGTGCATTGCTTCATGGTCACATGGTTCTCTGGCTGGTATCTGAGCAACGGTGGAATTTGCTGTGATATCCCCGGTGTGCGAAAGACCGTGTGAAGAGTCCGTGTTTGACCTGATGAAACTTAAGAGGCCACTTCAGGACCGTAGGAGGGCTATATGTATTTTGTATTTCTCAGAAAGAACTGGGATTCTTCTCAGTAAGAGGATCTTACTGTTGACTTGTTTGTATGCATTGTGCATGTGTGTGAGAGAGACATGGACACACTCGGCCAGCTCTGATGACTGATTTCGTCCCTCTGGGTGCCTTTCAGAAGGGAGGAATAAATAGTTTGTCCCTATCAAGTGCCAACACCGAGGGTGCATCTGTGCGCTCGCTCACACACACACACTCGTGTGAGAAAAAAAAAAACGCTCGCACATGGGAGAAAGTCGATGGCAACAACAGAGGTAACAGAGTGAGAGAGAGATTGTTTATGATGGTCTGCCAAAAAGAGAGACCGGTCAGAACAGACTGTTCTGCTGCTCTCTCTCATGCTGCTCTGCCAGCCAATCAGTAGCTGGCATTCTGCACTGCCAGGTGGACCCTGACATCCTGCTGCTGGAAGTGTGAAGTTGAGTTTACACCCCTGAGAGACACGGGCAGAGCAGAGAGGGCTGATAGTGGCACCGGTTAATGCCCTGGCGTTGGAGGCATGTCATGGCAGCATTGCCAATATTGCTAATTAGATATTTATTACCGATATTGATTTTTAGTACTTTGGGCTTCCATTTGTGTGCATACTATTTATCTTTTATTATAGCGTCAAGATCAAAAAGTTGCCTTAGAGGAGATAAAAACTTCTTTAGGATTCTTAAACTTATTGAAATTCTAAGAATTAAATGATGCCATTAAGGCGATATGTCACAATAGATAGTACTAATACAGTAAAAAACTTTGCCATATTGTTTATAATGTTGGAACTATCCCTTTAATATCTTTGTGTATTAGGTAATTGAGTGCACTTCTGTAAATCAGTAAGCAGGACTGCTTTATGACAATATTAGATATGTTTATGATGTTTACATGTGATGGGACCACTGGCTTCATCACACTCTCATTCAAAGAGCATCAACTTCTCTCAGTGAGCACACAGTCAGTGAGTTTTTGTCCACAAGTCTCTACTTTGTCATTACTGACTTGATCTGATCAGTGTTCTGGTCGTCCTTCTGAAAATCATTCCATTATTGATTAGATATTAGGCCTCACAGAGAGGTATGTTCCGGAGCATGTCTGGTTTGATTGACATGCCTCTGGGGGGCAGTTAGGTTGGCGAGGCGGGTGGGCGGGGCATATTGTCCTTGGATTTTTGGTCAGATCCAAGCCGAGCCCCAGTTTATCCTAATATGGTCAATGGTCCAAAAATAAACAAAAAAATAAATAAATGGCAGACTGGAAGCTACAAAACGGCAGTTCACAAACCAATGGGAGACATTATGGTGGATTGCCACTTGGATGTACGTCTCAAAATTTACAGTAGACACCAACCACGGGCGATTTTAAAAGGTGATCTAGTGAATGCTGAAATCTTTGTGGTAAAGTAGCGATTGAATTTGCCCTCTGGAGTTATTGTTTTCTGTAAACAAGCGAAAGTCAAAGAGCATTACGGATATAATCAATGAAAATGAGCTCCCACTTCTAAACTTTGCTCCATGGCGCTACATGTGGTCAAAAGGTTTACGGGGTACCTTTAAATCTATAATATATAAATCAATAATCAGAAAATATGTTCATCTCAGCTCTCACATGGTTTCTTGTTGAAGATGTTCATGGTTTAAAACAACCCAGAACAATGCGTCAAATGAACAGTTGAATGTTTGAGTCTCTAGAATTACGGCTTTAGTCAATGTGTCAAACGTCAGACAAGTAAACGCATGAACACGCATGAACACGCTGACATGATCTTTAACCATCGAATGATAATTCTCGTACAGTTATTTTCTCATATCATTACATTACATTTCATTTAGTTGACACTTTTATCCAAAGCGACTTACAATAAGTGCATTTCAACCATGAGGGTACAAAACCAGAACAACAGGAATCAAGAAAATACAATTTCTTCAAGAAAGCCAAACTACAAAGTTCTATCAGTAAGTGTCATTTTAAGTGCTACTAAAGTTCTATCGTTCAAGATGAAGTCTGAAGAGGTGTGTTTTTAGTTTGCGGCGGAAGATGTACAGAGTTTCTGCTGTCCTGATGTCAAGTATGTAGCCTGAACAGGTTTTCAGTCTGTCAACACTGTTTGATCAACATCTGCTGACACCTGACACGCAGTGAAAGCACTCCAGGTATTTGTTCAACTGGATTCTTTACGAGTCTTGATGTAAACTTCCTGTTAGAGGCGTTTAACACAGAGGTGCTGTCGGACAGAGTTCATCGAGTGATCAGATGAAGATTTGAAAAGAGGAGGTTTTGTTGTTGTCGTTGTTGTTGCCTTCCGGTTGTTTTCCTATGAAGTCACTCTGGAAAGCAGAGCCAGAATCAGGGATTATTGCTTCCTCCCAGCCTCCTCACCTTGCTCTGACCCATTTCCTCTGCTCCAACACCGCCATCCATCCCTCAAGCCAGCGGTCCCACATCTCTGAGTTGACCGAGCACGGTGGAAGGACAGATTTTACCTTCACCGAGCTGGCTGCGTGCCAAAGGGACATTTCTTCCGTCTCTTATTCCCAGCTTTAGGGATCAGTTCAATGCGGCCTCTCTGTTCCTGATGCTTTTTAGCCTCAGAGGAGTAGAGTTTCAAAAGTAGCCCACTAGTTGCCTGTGCTACGTTTATGAATAGAGCATTTATACAAAGTCTCCCCCCCCCCCCCCCCCCCCCGGTCTGCCTCTGTTGTGTACAGTATGTATCAGTCCGTTCACATGGAACATGTGGGAACGTGAAGCGTGGACGTATGATCCTTCCTGTGACTGTTGGTTTCATTTATCTCCTCTGGTGTCTTTATTTTTCTCTTCCTTCTCGGTCTCCCTCTCCCCGTGTGCATCGATTCTTTGATGAAACCTCTCTTTCTTAGTTTGATCTCTTGCCAGCAGATTAACTCATTAATGAATGCATAGCGAGGTATTCGAATTATTAGACCGTCCCGCTATATTGTAAAATACATCAGATGCAGAGATCTTAAAATGATAGAATTGAAACAGTGACTTTCGTGTGTAACGTGTTGCTTTGGACAGAAGTATTCAGATGTAAAAAAAAAAAGGTCAGAAAAAGGGGTTTGGAATGTGTCCGAGGAACATGTGATGGTTCAGTCATTGAGTCACAAGAAAAACCTGTGTGGAAAGTGTGTGGAACAAGCTCTGGCACATGTAATGTAGTCTTCAACGCCCTGAAAACATTTATATCATTTCTCTATAATAGATAAATGTGACAAGGAACAGTCACTTTTGTGAAAGAACAAAAACCATCCTAGGTATTATTTAATATTAAACAAGCTATATATCCGATAAATTATTTACAATTCCCCCTCTTCTTGGTTCATACAGCCTCACAGCATCCTCCATGTTTCCCTTTTGTCTCCATAAATTCAGTGTGTTTACTATTTTTGCAGCGGAACCAAATTCCCTTTGTGAATCTGTCGGTCGGGACACGCTCCATTTGAGTATTGTTTCCAATCGTTGCATCCTAATGGGCGTAGAGTTGGAGTTAATTAACTACTGGAGCAGCCTTTAACCAATCAGCATTCACCACTATGGTGGTCCTACAATTAGAGACAAACGCCGCCGTTAGCCCCGCCTCCACTGGTCACTGATCAGTCGGTCTTAACGCTGGCTGAGCAAACCTTCACGCGAACAGGGTTTCCAGACTAGAATCACAGCAGAGACTGAAGCTGCGACCACCAGTGAGAATGTTTAAGCCTCTGAAAGAAGCTGAATTCTTTAAGCCTCCATGAATGAACTTGAATTTTCACGTTAAGTGAAAAGAAAAAAACACCACCAGCGAGCGTTGGGTTCTGGTGGCGGTGGCTTTACGTCGCTCAGGATTAAGAGAAAGATGAGCACGTAGAAGAACAATATAAACTGTGAGTGTGACTTGACTCCGTCGTACTTAAACGTACTTCAGCCTACATTTACCAGGCGAGCTGACGCGGCAGGCTGCAGCTCGTGTCCCACCTCTCACCCAGCTTTTTGGTTCTTCATGACAGCCGTTGTTTAAATGCCGGCGTGTGTGTGAGAATTGTCGGGATCCAGAATTCATGTGTAACTCCGTCACTAATAGTGAGAAAGGGACTTTTAACTATCACCGGATTCTAAAAGGAGCTTTTAACTGCAGCTTTGTTGCTTGAATGTCTGAAATGATCCGCCACTCTTCCCACTTCATTTGTTTCCTGTGCAGTAGAAATGCCACACTGGTTCAGTCTTACTGTTCGTACATGACTTTAATCTCACACACACACACACACACGCGCACACACACACACACACACACACACACACACACACACACACACACACACACACACACACACACACACACACACACACACACACACACACACACACACACACACACTCTGTGCTGGTTTTATGGAGAAGAATCACAGCAGAATTAGCATGAGGGATTTAGCTGTCATTACAGCGGTGCTACAGGCTGCGATCACAGCCGGAGGGAGTCGCTGATTCCTGGATCGTCACACATACATTAAAGAATCGTGTTTGACACACCGCTTTGGAAACGAAGACTTAATGACTTGGATTATTGCGTTTTACCGCCGTGCCTGTCAAATGAATAGAGGTGGCGGGATGAAAGCCATGAAACGTGCTGTCATTTCTACACCGTGTATCTCTATTTCAAGCAAAGAGCTATTTGCTCTCAATTTTGATGTAATTTACTTTCAAAGTCAACAGTGCTCCGCCCTCGTTATTGCTCGATGGCATCTTAAAAATGATCCTAATGTATTATGGAGAGACCGGAGAAAAACCCTCCGGTGTGAGAATTTCCTCAACAGTTTGTAAAAGCTGCAGTAAAAGCTGCTTTGCCCCGAGGAGAGCTGCTAACGCACCAAAAATAATGTCATTAGTGCAGCTTTTAGTGGACGACTTTACAGTCCCATGATGCACGAAGTGCAGCCTTTGAAAAAGCCTTGCGTTAAAACCCCTATGGTGCTCTAATGCGTTCAATATTAAATAGAAAAAGTAATAATAAAATAATCACATGAATGAATTATGGAAAATATAAAAATGAAATAATAATGCGAAATATTTGTAGACATTTTTTAAATATCATTTGAGCCTTCTTGATATTTAATCCCAACAGACTTTGATAGGAAATGTTCCTCTCCAAATCCTCTTTTTTCTAAAGTCTTGTTTTGATTTCATAATGTCACATTTTATCACGACATTTTACAGTTCCATAAAGAAAAAATCATGCTGAAAATCATCACTGTGGGATGGCAGAATTGAAATGCTGAATGTCAAAATAAAATATTTTCTGTTTTTAGCTTCAGATTATAAATATTCTCGTTGTAAAAGTCACATCTGCTCCAAGTCATTCACTGCCAGATCCTCACACACTGAACTCTCACACACACACACACACACACACACACACACACACACACACACACACACACACACACACACACACACACACACACACACACACACACACACACACACACACACACACATACACTGTGATGTCACAGTGTCCTTTAGCTTTCCATCCCGCAAAAAAAACCGTAAGAATAGCGTTGCTACGGAGACAGAGCCGGGACGTTGTTTCGTCGTCGTGACGTTCGGCAGGCTGCCTGAAGCATCACCCAATTGGGAGCAGACAAGCAGCCGTTAGTAGAAGCAAAGCTGCTATTTTGGGGCCCAGTCGTGGTATTACTCAGCAGAGTGCAGCAAAGTCAGACCTACACATTCCTGTGGTGTGTGTGTGTGTGTGTGTGTGTGTGTGTGTGTGTGTGTGTGTGTGTGTGTGTGTGTGTGTGTGTGTGTGTGTGTGTGTGTGTGTGTGTGTGTACGTGAGTGAGTGAGTGTGTGTGTGTGAGCGAGAGAGAGAGAGAGTGTGAGTGTGTGTGTGTGTGTGTGTGTGAGAGAGAGAGTGTGTCTGTGTGTGCATGAGAGAGAGAGAGTGTGTGTGTGTTGTGTGTGTGTGTGTGTGTGTGTGTGTGTGTGAGAGAGAGAGTGTGTGTGAGTGTGCATACATGTGTGAGTGAGTGAGTGAGAGAGAGTGTGTGTGTGAGAGAGAGAGAGAGAGAGAGTGTGTGTGAGAGAGAGAGAGAGAGAGAGAGAGAGAGAGAGAGAGAGTGTGTGTGTGTGTGCATACGTGAGTGAGTGAAGTGACCAGAGAGGATTTGTCCTGCATGCTGTCAGTGTGTGTGTGTGTGTGTGTGTGTGTGTGTGTGTGTGTGTGTGTGTGTGTGTGTGTGTGTGTGTGTGTGTGTGTGTGTGTGTTTCTGCTGCATGCAGCTAATGAAGCGCTCCATTCACTGCAGGGGAATTTACAGAATGGAGGATTTAGTTAAGCTGTGGTTGATTAAACTGTAGATTTGTTTCCCCTCCACAAGCGGTATTGACTCAGCATTACTGCGGAATATGAGACAGATGGCAGAGGTTGTTTTATATAATTAAGAAAAAAATAAAAGCTCTTCTTTTATCAGCGCTCATAATGAAATAAGCTGCAGGCACACGTTACTTATGAACGGGCCGAACACGCTTCAAATCACGTGAAGCCGTCCTGAAGCCCGGCAGCAGATCTCAGGACAGGAACGCTCACTTTGATTTCTGTTGTCGCATTCAGTCTTTCTCCGAGTCTTTCTGTGAAGCGCTGAAATGGCAAAAAAAAAATCTAAATTAAAATCAGTGAAAGCTGCACTCTCAGTTTGTCCTCAACAACGGATCAAATGTGCTGCTGTTGATGATGAACGGGATGGTTTTCTCCGGAGTTGGTGGGGACAAAACAACCGTGCTGAAAGAGATGATTTGTTGTCGTTCAAATAACTAATTGACGATTTAACTCTGCTTTTCTGTTCACTTCATGCCACTGATCATAATTTGATCGCACACATACACCTTATGAAGAACAAGTCACGGGAACTTTGCAACTAAATCCATGACGTTTATGTCAGCAGATGCTCATCTAAATACAGTTGGTCAGAAAATGAGGGGGGGGCGGGGGGGGGCAGTCATGTGACATTAAATCTTAGCAGAAGAAGGGGGTGCGATGAGATGATGTCATCAAAAGAGGTCTGGTCCAACCTCAGTGTAAAGTGATGTGTGACATTGCTGTAAGTTCCCTCCAGCTGTTTGTATTCAGATCATTAGAAACCGTTCCAGCTATTATGCAAAATGAGTCAACAGGGCGATTATGTCATAATTACGACACCTTCCCCAGCTGATGAGGCGATAACGTGTCAACGTTTTGATTACTGCTTTGTTTCGCTGCCTCGTTGTGACCCACACAAAATAAGTTACTCATCTTTAGAAAGACAATTATCGAAACATGAATACAGCTTTAAAAAATGTATCATAATAAAATCCATATTGCAGGTTTCATTGGATGCATCATCATGAACCGCTCCGAGGGTTCAGACTGGTCGCCGGCCAAACAAGCAATTTGCAAACCTTTGCTCCCGTTCTGGGAAACCGCTCGTCAGTTATTCAGAAAAACTACTGACACAATAATCATCAAATGAAAATCATCACAGCTGCTGCTGCTATGTGTTTTTATGAGTACCAGTCGCCCTCCTACAGCCTCTGAGGAAACGTTCTGATCCGTTGCACATCAGTCACACCCCGCTGGTTTGATTACTCGTCCCGATGCTCAGCAGGTTGCTAACGGCGCTCTGACACCATCAGACTTTATGAATGGTCATCACATCATATACTCCCTTGGGTCATCAGGATCATGACGTGTGCGGCCCTGTTGAGCCGTCGGTCGCCGGGTCACATTCGGGCTGCCGACCACGTCACTGTCGTAGAGGACATCTCGCATCGTCTGACTTTGTGTTTTTATTCCTTTTCCAACCAGTAGATGAGAGATGTGGACACTTCAGACGTCCATATGTTAAACAATAACCACCGCTTTTACAGTTTAATGCACTTTTTTCCCTAATTCGGGGCTTTTAAATTCCTCTTCCTCTTCATCTTCCTCTTCATCCACGCGCCGTGTGATTCAGTCGCTGAACGGTTAAACGATCCGACCGTTTTGTTTGGCTCCCTGTGGGAACTGGCCCACTTTCATGGTGGTCCTGCTCACAGGTGAGAGTAACAGGAGGCACGTGGGGGAGATAAACGTCCCCCGGCGGTGAGATCAGGTGACTGGTGTTGTGGTTGGCTCCGCACGGTCGCCCTGAAAAGCTCAAATCAACACACTTAGGTTTGTTTTGTGTGTGTGCATAAAGTTGAACCCGCTTCGGTGATTATTTTTGCTGCGCCGTACTTTCTTTATTAAAACGCAGCTAATTTAAGTCACCCTAAAAACAGGATCCGTGTGACCCGACTCTGTTGATGCTGCTGGATCCAATGTGGAGTCGAATGAGTTCCTTTTTCTGAAGCAGAATCAAGTCTGCTGCTTCAAGGCCACCAGTGCATTCCTTATCCGCCCCCGTGTTCTTTGTTAGTTCTTCCTCCAGCCACTCAATTACATAACCACTCAACTTATGTAATGAAATTGAACTGCAGCGAGCGATGACATAAGTTCTCCCAAGAATCTCTTACCGTTTTGAGAATTTGAAATCACGATAATCACGAGAATTGGCCAAAGGCTGCGGTGTAAAGTGGCGTCGTGAAGGTAGAGCAGCGCTGCGTTGTCTCCCGTCGTCGATCAGATCTCTGCCATCTGGGAGCGATTACCAGGAGAGGAACTGACAGCGAGATAACAAAGACAAGTTCCGCTCTGAAGATAATGCTCACCAGAAAAAAATAAACTCCCGTCGGTCATTCCTCGACGGACACAACGCGCTCGTTCAGCTGCAGACTGACGTCAGATCACATCTCTGTCACACGTGGCTTTTACGCTGATCCTCTAGATTCCTGCAGATATAATGAAAGTACAAACTCAGCCTGAAAACATGTCTTCGCTGTCAGAAAACAGCTGTTGGCGATGTGCATCACAAGCCTCCTTTATTCAGGGGAAGCACACTGATGAATGTCAGCGGCGTCAGTAATAGACAGATTATCGCTTGTGTGATTTCTCATTTGTTTTATTTACTCTTCATTTTTTGGTTAAAATTAACAAAATGGTGTATATGTTGTAAAAGTTAGAAAATGTCTTGCCATAACTTTACCTTGATGAAACACCCTCCGGCCACAGATAATGTGAAGACGCTTCTATTGGCCGTCTGAAGTTTGTCCAGAGAAGCATTGTGGGATATGTAGGAAATCAGTAATGAGAGAAATAATGCAAAAAACAAAACAAAAAAAAGGCTTCTCTTTGAGCTTTTGTGTATTTCAGTCCAGAAAAATACTTTATACTTCTCTGTGTATCAATTGAGAGAAAAAACATAGGACACAAAGAACTAGAAGACACACGGAGATCGAAGTTAAAGAAACGTAACGATCGAAGTTAAAGAAACGTAACATGACGCCGTGTCTCTGGGATAAAAACCCAACTCTGGACGTTTAAGCACTTTCAGTGTCGGTGATGGTTGTGAGACCTCGTTACGGACCAGTGGACATGTCTTCAATCTTAGGTGGTGTCAAATACTGAATATACAGCAGTCACCACCGGTGTAATAAGAAGACGATGAGCTGAACTTTGACCTACATGTTGCTCCTCTTGTCTTTCAGAATTCAAAGAGTGCCCAAGGCCTGGTGGGACTGAAGAACTTAGGAAACACTGTAAGTACAGCAGCCGCACACACACACACACACACACACACACACACACACACACACACACACACACACACACACACTGTGTCTTAATTCACGTCTGACTGGAGCCAAAACGTCTTGAAGTGCCGTCATCTTATTCTCAACTAATTGGCGGCGGCTCTCCGGCTCCCGTTACGCTGACAGCAGTTTGTTGATATCCGACCACGCAAGAGCGGTGGTCGAGCCACGGTGTCTGCCAGGCAACAGGCAGGAGGACGGCTCCCAAAATAAACGGAGAGTGTAGTGTGTGAGTGAGTGAGTGTGTGTGTGTGTGTGTGTGTGTGTGTGTGTGTGTGTGTGTGTGTGTGTGTGTGTGTGTGTGTGTGTGTGTGTGTGTGTGTGTGTGTGTGTGTGTGTACAGAAACCTAATCACAGCTCTGAGCTATGTACCAGGGAGGACTCGTTCCTTTCCTCTCCGACCGGTTTGATCTTTACCACATCGCACGTGTCTCCTGTGGACACGTGACGTGAGCCGTGTCCACACAAACAGTGCTGCCGTGTTGACGTCCTCACACCGGGGTTCTCTCTCTTTTTTTTTTTTGCCTTTGGAGGCCTTTAAAAATTCGTCCAGGACAAATAGCTAAAAATCTGCGGTGAAAAGAAAAACACGGTCACATAATGTGTGAGTGTCAGCATTAACATGCATCACATGACTGCAGACCTCCATTTCTCACACTGAGGGGGAAAAGGTTTCTGGGAAATGCTCTTGTTTGCCGTCTTATTGAACCTCATATTTACACAGAGGCAGCGGCCGGTTAGCGTAGTTTAGCATACAGAATGGAAACGGGGGCAAAAGCAACACATACTGTGCGCGCAGGGATGCTTCTTGGGCCTTTTGTGATCATTTCTTGGAGTCTGGTCCTCACTGTGGGGTTGCCAGGCAACCAGCTAAGATTTCAAAAAGTTGCTCTGCTGAGCCAAGAAATAATTGTAGCTATAACCTCCAGTAAAACCATTTTTTACTGTGTGTATTAAACAAACAGGACACAGCGTAGGGCTGGGTGAGTCTAATGTCACCATAGTTTTGACCACATACCTTGATATCAATATTTTTGATAAATAATCCTCAGTAATGCGGATACAATGACTATATAGTTAAACGTATAAATAGTTCAGAAAATGACATCACTTTAGTGTAATGCAGCCTTTAAAACCAGGAAAATACAACACTTATATCACAACATTACAGTACCCAAAATCTAAGACAATATCTAGTCTCATCATAATATGATAAAATATCAATGCATCAACCAGCCCAATAACGTGACAATCAAATAGCTTTAGATATTTGGATATTGTGGTACAGTGACCCCTCGCTATAACGCGGTTCACCTTTCACGGTCTCGCTGCTTCACGGATTTGCATCGTGCATTGTGTTCTGCATTCTGATTGGCTAAACAGTCTCTCCGCTTCTTCTCTACCTGTTTGTCAATAACGTTGCGGTTTAATATGTACACGTACGTAAAACAGCTTGCCAAATTAAAAATAATCGATGGTGGCATGTCGGTTTATAAGAATCTTTTTGCCCAGAAGAAAAAAGAGCGACAACAACTACCGATAACTATGTTCTTCTCTCGAAAAACCACACCTGCACCGCCGGCTTTAGAAGAAAGAACCGCTGCAGAGCGGAGTCAGGATGCAGCGGCTCAGTCAGAAGAGCAGTGAAATACACGAGTCACTATTTGTCCTACTGTACTTTGTATTTGTTTTCATAATCATTTTTCATTTCCTCCCGTTCTAATCCAATGACTCGGGTCGCAGTGGGGCGGTGCCGATCTCAGCAATTTGAAGCCTTCAGTTCGTATTGATGATTCAAATTATTATTTTACAGTACAGTAGTTATTTGTAAAAAAAAACATTTATACAGTACTTTTATTTGTTAAACAAATGCTTGGGCCTGTAAAAAGGTTTTGTTCTTTGGTTTCAATGTATTATGGAGTATTTCATTGTATAATAATTGTAAAAAAAAAAAAGGTTACTACTTCACGGATTTCACCTATCACGGTCTCTATTTGGAACGTAACCCCCGCGATAAACGAGGGTTCACTGTATTTGTTACCTTTTGACAGGCTAGCTCTTTGCTCCTGTGTCAGGTTTTTTTTTTTATGCTAACCAGCTGCTGGCTGTAGATTCATATTTATATATTTACGACAGTGTTCATTTTCTGATGTTACTTTTGATCAATAAGCTTATGTTAAACTATTACTTTAATTGGCTGGCTTCATCTATAGAGAGTATGCTATCACCATGGTGACAAGCAGATTTAACAGAGACTGGTGTGTTTATAGTCCAGATGGATTTTGTCCTCATTACAGACTGTAAATCACACACAGCAAATAAAAAACAACATAAAAAAAACAACGAATGATTAAAGTCAGACTGAATGCAAAAATCACAACTCATGAGACGACTGTTATTTCTTTTCTTTTTTTCTGTATCAGTGAAGGAGTCCGTTTCATCTGTAAGTAAACCCCGGTTGTTCTGTGCTGTTTCTCCCTCGCAGTGTTTCATGAACAGCATCCTGCAGTGTCTCAGCAACACACACAGCCTGCGAGACTACTGCCTGCACAACTCGCACCGCAGAGACCTTAACAACAACAGCCGCACCAACACAGCCCTCATGGAAGGTGAGAGACGCAAACACTCGTCACAGCTGTCGCTCCCTCTTTACCTCGCGGCTCCATTTTTGCATCTCCCAAGAACGCGCGTCAGGAAAACCTCTCTCGGGCGTCCGGAGACGCTCCGAGAGAGGTTTTTTGAGGTGTTTTCGGCGTTCGTGTAAAAATGAGCTGCGAACGGTGCGTTTCATGTCCCGCCGTGCGTGTAACTTGAGCGTTTGTGCGTTTGGTAGAATTTGCCAAGCTGATCCAGACCATGTGGACGTCGTCCAGCAGCGAGGCGGTCAGCCCGTCCGAATTCAAAACTCAGATCCAGAGATACGCTCCCAGATTTGTGGGATACAAGTAAGCTTTGTTACGCCCCTTTCTGTCTTCTTCTCTCTTTTTTTTTCTACTTTATTTTGGAGAGCCCAGCTTTGTTTTTGTCGGAGAATATTGCGACTCCAATCGGTCCGACTGATGTTCTGTCTGTCTGCAGCCAACAGGACGCTCAGGAGTTCCTGCGCTTCCTCCTGGACGGGCTGCACAACGAGGTGAACCGGGTCACCGTCAGGCCGAGAGGCACCGCCGAGGACTTCGACCACCTGCCGTAAGTAATCAGACTGACAGACAGAGTGCACTAACACCTTCCTACACGGGAACACCACTCCGCCTGGGATCAGCTGACTTCCTTCGTCTCTACGTACAAAAGTGGAAACTGGAGAGTTAGGTTGCGCAATACTGGGGAGTTTTAGAAATGGAATATGTTTTGAATTTTACTGCATTTTTTTTCTCCAATTAGTAACCACTCGGCACAATTACACACGTGAACTAATGGAAACACACGAGGGCCACCGTAGACTCCTTGTGTAGGTGATGTAAGGTGCACAGTATGTAAACAAGCCCCAGACCAAGACAACATGAATCATTGAGGCTTCATCATTAAGCTTTAATATAAGGCTGCGTGCGACAGTCTCACCTCCCACGTCCACTTGTTGCCTCTCTGCAGCCCAGCTGAGCTTAATGCTCCAGTTCTTCTTGGATATAATTATCAGTTATCTAACCATGGCTTGTTTGAGGGTCAGAGTTAATCTCTGCAACTTTCAGCATTACCCTCAAAAGCAGCTTCGCTGCGCCTAAAATATTCAGAACAATGCAGAAAACCTGATTTATTTCCAGCATGGCGAAGTGTTTCAGGGCAGAACGTGTGTCTATAAAGTGTCTTTTTAATCCCCTTCCATGGTTTCCTGCCACCTAGATGTTAAGAATAAAGTAGGTCAGGTCCATTGTCTGTTACATGATCAAACCTCCGACTGTATCAGAACGGCTGAGTTTTCCTCACGGTCGGCCAGCAACTTCATAACCAGCGCTGACCCGTCAGTAATTACAAACTCACACTGTCTTCCTGGGACTTTAACTTCAAAGCTTCCTCAGCGAGCGGCAACTTAACGGGTAAATAAAGCTTCAACATTAATTTGTGTCCTGTGCTCTCCGCTCAGGGACGAGGAGAAAGGGAGGAAGATGTGGAGTAAATACCTGGAGAGAGAAGACAGTAAGATAGTCGGTGAGTAGAAGTTGAAATGGACACGTGAAAATTCATCTTTAGCAGACTACAAAAAAAATGTTTGCTTGAGAAAATTCTACAAAATATGAAATAGACAAAATGCATTTGAAGAGAAAGAAACCAGAACAGGAAGCTTGTGTTGATCCGTCTGTGTGTCGTGTTTCTGTATCTGCTGCTCGTCCAGACGTGTTTGTGGGGCAGCTGAAGAGCTCGCTGACCTGCAGCCATTGTGGTTTCTGCTCCACTGTCTTCGACCCCTTCTGGGATCTCTCTCTACCCATCGCCAAGGTTAGACAACACACACACACACACACACACACACACACACACACACACACACACACACACACACACACACACACACACACACACACACACACGCACACAGGTGAATGTTGGTCATCCTTGTGTAACACGTCCCAGAAGGTCAGCGGACACAAATGTCAGCACTCTTAGCAATTCAGAAGAGACTTGTGAGTGTGAGTGTGCATGCGTGCGTGTATGTGTGCGTGAGTGAGTGAGTTTGTGCGTGTGTGTGTGTGTGTGAGTGAGTGTGTGTGCGTGTGTGTGTGTGTGTGTGTGTACCTTCACTGTCTCCTGATGATTTGAAGTCAGAATTGTCATTTCTGTGTCCACAGCTCTTAACATGAGCTCTCTGGTTTCTTTCCTGTCTCTATTTGTGCTTTGCTTTGTGTATGTGTGTGTGTGTGTGTGTGTGTGTGTGTGTGTGTGTGTGTGTGTGTGTGTGTGTGTGTGTGTGTGTGTGTGTGTGTGTGTGTGTGTGTGTGTGTGTGTGTGTGTGTGTGTGTGTCTGTCCTGTGTGCGTGCTAATGTCAATGCATCTATGTTTGTGCTCAGAAGGGCTACGGTGAGGTGAGTCTGATGGACTGCATGCGGCTCTTCACCAAAGAAGACGTCCTCGACGGAGACGAGAAGCCGGTAGGTCGACGACGTCCTCTGTGGAGTCCGTTTGTTCTAATGTTCATCATCAAGATGATGATGATGATGATGATGATGATGATAATGATGATGATGAACACCTCAAACTCATGGTTTTCCTACCGACTGGTGATTTAGCACAAGTGAAACCAAACATGACGAGTGTGTTGTTCACACCAGAGCAGCCTCTCTGTCCACCACCTGCTTCTTCTCCTTATTCATAAGTTGGTCAACATGCGGACTGGAATAAGTACAAATGGACAATTTTGTGCAGCTAAAAAATACATAAAATGAGTTTACATTCAAATACGGCACACTGCTGCCTATTAAATAACATTGGCCTTCGTCTTCTCTACGAGTACGGTATCATCTCTCGTATGGGCCGTCAGTGTGTCTCACACTGAAAATGTAGAAAATTATTTTTGCAAAATAATGTATTTACTGCCACGCAGATTGACGAGTAGCGTTTTAATTATTCTGAAATTTTCTGTAAAGTATATGACATTTTAACCCTTTAAGCCCCCAATTGGGGGCCAGAGACTAAACTATTATTAAAATGTTGACATATATACTGATATTTACACATCTGAACAAATCCCACAAGTGTTCCCTTTATTATTAAAAATATATATTTTTTTAATCATTTTTTTATTGTGGTTGCAGAGATATACTCTTTTTGCAATTTTCGAGCAGAGGCCTAAAAAAATAGGTGTGTTTTTAAAGGGTTAATAAAATTGAATATTACATAACATAAACTTGTATTTTTTTGGTCTGCGACCCTCCATCCAGATTCATTTAACAGGAAAGAATTTGTACCTTTCTGGTAGATACTGTACAATATATTGTATCATCCTTAGTCATTACATTTCATTTTATTTAATAATTTCCGGATGACATTCTGCCTGTTCAGTTACTTAAAATGCGCTTGGTATGTTTTAAAATGAGGTCTATAAGTACAACACGTAGAAATCCTTTGATTACAGAGGCGCAGCACACAGGATCTACAGACACAGGGAAGCTGAGAAAAAAAAAACAGGTTTCATGTTTTCAGGATGGATTAAAAACTAACAGAAAAAAAGATTGTAATTTATTTTAGTCGTTCCAATAGAAAAGTGCTGACTGTGCACTCTGCCTTTGTATAACTACCCGCAGTTCGTACGAACAAGCTTTCTGATCCATTCAACTAGTTTGTCTAAGAATAGTAACTTTAATCCGATTATTATTTACAGTCCAGAACTATTAATTCACTGAAATCCACAGTTAATGTGCCACTTATATTTATTACATTTTAGTGTTTTAAATGTAGCTTAAACAGCATGTTAATTATTGAATTCTTTGTACTAAAAAAACTGATCAGCCCGTCAACATGGATGTATTTCATTTCCAGATAACTGTTAGGGAAAAATCAGTGACTAAACTCAGCTTTAGTTTTAGCTGCAGCGATGTGCTGCGGCCCTCCGACTCCAGCTGGGTAGTTTACTGTCTCCCTCTGGCAGTGAGTGGAAGTGAGCTCACACATTAACAAACCAGTGTGCAGTTACTGCTGCCTGCAGCAACACAAAGACACGATGCGGCAACTGCACACACAAAGTACACACCCCTTAACACAACTGTTGTTAACAGTTTGAAAAAGGTTTTTCTTTTTTTTTTTTAAACCTGCTCATTTCCTCCGCAGAATATTGTTTTTATAACAAAAAGGCAGATAGAAGTTAGAACTGATGAGTCCTTTCTGCGTTTTGCCTTCTGTAGAGCAGTACGTGTGTATTATGCTTCTTATTTTTGCTGGATTGAAACAGTGACTGTGTTTTCTGCTCCTCAAGACGTGTTACAGGTGTAAAGCCAGGAGGAGATGCACCAAGAAGTTCACGATACAGAAGTTCCCCAAGATCTTAGTGCTGCGTATCCTTTTCCTTCGGACGCCAGCGTGTCACACCGACGTGCAACGTTACACATCTGCAGCGGGAACATGATGCTGAATCACTGCTTCACATTTATTGAAACGCTGCATCACACAAAGATCCATATATAATAATGGATTCATTAAGGACTTGTATCACAGCTATTTATTTATATAAAAGTTCCCTGAGTAATTACCGGCAGACACCTCAGACACACAGTCAGAAAACGTTTGTGTATTGAAGTATAATCAGCTGCAATCAACGCCGACACTCACAAACGATCAAAACCGGTCATTGATTTGTCAAATCAAAGAGGTGATGGGCGTGTTATTATGAAGCCTCGGTTGTCTGTGATCCTGCGATGACTGAGGATAATTCAGAGAAAATCACCGCACACGGTTGTGTCGCCCTCACGTGTTGTACTTATAACGAAGCAGGTGTTCCTTGACTCCGCCCCCTCTCCAGACCTGAAACGCTTCTCTGAGGCACGAAGAACCAGCAAACTGTCAACCTTTGTTAACTTCCCCATGAAGGATCTGGACCTGCGGGAGTTTGCCTCTGAAAACAGCAGTGAGTGCCGAGCGACACGATCACCACACGACAGAACAGATTTCATGAGTTGGGAGTCGTGCTGTGGTTTTAGATATTGAAGACAAATACACATAGTTCTGGAGAATAAAGCAGATATTTGTTACATTCTGACGTCAGCAGCTCATTTCAACGTGTGAGGATTAACTTCTGTTTCCGTCCCTTCGCAGTGAATGCAGTGTACAACCTGTATGCAGTGTCCAACCACTCAGGCACCACGATGGGCGGTCACTACACAGCCTACTGTCGCAATCCCAACTCGGGAGAATGGTACACGTTCAATGACTCCAGGTAGGTTTGTCAGAGATCACGCTTCAGTCACGTCGTCTTATAAGCGTAGTGAGACTGCTCCTGTTGGGTATGAACTGAGTGTGAGGACAGAACCAGAGAGAAGGACGGGAAGCTACAAGTGAGTAAGTGTTCCAGATCACACAACAAGTAGCTCCGACCCAGAGATCTGATTGGTCAACGGTACATTTGGAACGTGCTCAAATCACCGTGACATCACACCCTGCTCACCACTGGAAATATCACTCCGCCTTCTCAGTGGGAATATATGATTGGAATTGAATTTCAAATAATATGCACTATAATGTTATAATGTTTACGTGTCATAGGCCTAATATTTGTGACCCATTTGGCAAAATCGGGTCTCTTTTGATCCATTTTTGTCGCTCTGAGCACCCGTACCGTAACACCATGCTTGACCGGTTTGGTTTTAACACGACACGGTGCTAAAATATAAAAAACACATGAGTATATAGATATCTTTTCTCAGCGGATATCTCGAGACTGAGCGAGCTGAACAGTTTAGTGTTTCTGTGCTGTTTATTCAGTTTAAGAAACGATCTCTAGAAATCATGAAAACAGACTAGAAACCGTCTGTTGCTAGGGTCGTTGCTAAGGGTCGGACTACTTCCCGGGGTGGTAAACATTGCATGCGTTACATTCGCTTCTACTGACGCGACTGGTAGTTTTTCCAGTTGTTAGTCACACCCCATGTATTGCCATGGAGACGGAGCTCCGGCTCACAAAAGGTTTTACATTTTGAGAGCGAATGGCCCAATGATATGAATACATTTCGATTACATGTTTTATTTAGATGGTAACTTGTTGTATAATCGCAATATTAGCCTCGGCCCTGACCGAATCACTGTCGTGCCAACAATCGCGTGAAGGCACACGCTCGAGTGCGATATTGCTTCACCACCTTACGCGATCAACACCTGAGTCACACCCGTTTTTGTGATTTCACCTGAAACCTGAGCAGAGCGCTCATCGGATTTTGCGTCAAAATCGTCGGGGAACACAAAGAAGTCGCAGGAAGCCAAATCCAACGAGGACGATGGCAACGAGCGTGTTGTCGCTCGGCGAGATACTAAAGCGTCACGTCGGAGAACCGAAGTGACATCACGCGTCACAGCAGAACTCGCCGTTGACCGTCTTGACTCCGGCGCATCAAACCCGCCAAGCTTCACGTAAACCCGCCTGGTTGCGCTCCCGTCTTGAAGTACCTTCTTCGGTCTTTAACCGGGTTCAGTTCTGCTCCTCACGAGAAGTGAACGCCACTCGGACACCTCGCCCGGCTCACCGCTTCATCGTCTCGGGGTTTCTGAAGGATTCAGTGTCTTTAATACTTCCTCCAAAACTTCAGCTTCCCGCTGCTCTCCGTTCTCATTACAGCAGCAGTCTCAGAATATATAAAAGACGGACCTTCCAATTTGTTCTCGTTTCCATTCATGAAGAAGATCGTGGGAGTTGTGTGACACACTCAGCTGAGGAAATATTTTTAAACCTTTTATTACTTTCATATTAGCTACATATGGGAGCGTAACGTTCATGATGAGTCTTTGGACCTCGTAATAGTACGGTCTGTCACCAAGTCACCGTGACCGGTTAAAAAGATCATCGGGAGGGCTGACAGATATTCCTCCGCTGCTCCTTCGTCTCGTCGGCCGCCTCGTGAGCTTCCGGCCGCTCCTCCGGGTTTTCCCGCTCCGCTGCAGTCGTTCGCAACGTCGTTCGTAACGTCGCTCATAACATCCCGCTCGCTTTCTCAACATGACCGGCCTCGTGCGTTAACCAGACACGACTGCTCACAGAGCATGTTTACCACATGATTGCACACACCACGGGTTCTCCTGGGTGGGTGTGTGTGTGTGTGTGTGTGTGTGTGTGTGTGTGTGTGTGTGTGTGTGTGTGTGTGTGTGTGTGTGTGTGTGTGTGTGTGTGTGTGTGTGTGTGTGTGTGTTACAGCCTAACATGCATGATACACTGAAACCTTCTGAAATCTCAACACAAGCTGGATTCAGTGTTTTCGGTGTCCGTGAGATTCCCAGTAATAACAAACATGTGTATATATATAACTGTGTATACACACACAGTTACAAACAGATGCACTGACATGATTGAGTTGATGGAAACACGCGCACACACACACACACACACACACACACACACACACACACACACACACACACACACACACACACACACACACACACACACACAGCGGGAGTCAACACGACTGGCTCTTTAATATCTGGTCCACTGGGAGAACAGTAAATGACCATAAATCCCTTTTTGAAATGATGTAAGAGGATCTTCTTCGGTCTCGTAACCACCAGACGTAGATTCAGGAACCGCTCGGAGCTGCTGCTCAACGACGTTTCCGTCACAGCTTCACTAAAGTGGAAAGAGTGAAAACTGGGTCTCGGACTGAGCTGCCGGGGAACTCGCCGAGTGTGACCCACATCCACATCACGCACCGAGCAGTGTTTAGTGTGTCACGCTATGAAGGGGATTCACAGCTGTTGATGGAAATGGGACACAAGAAATGGAGGGAGATGCTTCTGCTGGTTTTATTTGTGCTAAACCAGCGTACTATCATCATGACTTGTAGTGTAGGATTCATGTGGGACGTGCTAACTGACTAAAAGGATGACGGGAGTCCTTGAGGCAAAAACTCAACATATTAATTCAAATGGAAATAATAGAAACAATCATGTCAAAATTCACGAAGAGCTGCTGACATGCAAAGTGATTTCATCATCTTATTTTGTAAATAACCAGCTTAAAATTTCCCCTTGGGGATTAATAAAGTAACTACCTACCTACCTTACCTGTATATTCCACTGAACATGGATCCGTCACGTCGCGCTTCACCTTATTCCTGATCTGGTCGTGTTTCCTTCATTTCTGTTCTTCTATCGTCGTTAAACAGCTTCATTTTTTTGGTCCGCTTTCTGTTTATCGTTGTCGTTTCCTTCTTTGTGCTGCAGCCTGCCGACAAAGTTAATACAGCTGCTCTGTTTCAGTCATTAAAAGCATGAATCCTCCTATTTATTTATATATATATATATATATTTTTAATTTCACTTTATTAATCCCCGAGGGGAAATTTCTTTGCGTAATTTATTGCGTAACTATTTCACATACTGTGTCTGTAGCGAAAGGTGAAAGCATTACTTGTCCAAAATCAGAAGGTGGACGGTGGCGTAGTGACCGGTTTACACGCGGTTGTTTTATTTTGAAAGTCGACCGTGTTTTGATGTATTTTCTCGACTGACTTCCTGCCCGGCCGATCTGCTCTGTTCACCTCCGAGCGGCTTCCGTCAAAGATAAAATAAGATAAGACTTTATTGATCCCTCAGCGGGGACCTTTAGTCGTCACAGCAGCGTGGACACACGGTTAGGAAGCTCACAACAAGAACACATTTCTAAATACGCATAGACTCAAAATAAGATAGATAAAAATACATTTTCAGGAAAAAGTATAAACATAAAGACCAATGAATGAATACACACACAAACTATATACACAAAAATATATAAATACACTTTGGGGTGTGCACCTCCAGTCTGCCAGCAGGGGGAGTGAAACAGAAACAGAGGTTTACATGTAGGTAGGTAGGTATATACTTTATTAATCCCCGAGGGGACATTTTTTAATGTATGTTGGATAAAGTGACGCGAATGATCGTTAAAGTCTACGTCTCTCTTTGTTTCCAGAGTAACGCCAATGTCCTCCAGCCAAGTGCGCAGCAGCGACGCCTACGTCTTGTTCTACGAGCTGGCTTCGTCCTCACGCATGTGAAGCCGCCTGGAGGACGGCGGACCGCCGCACCACTCGGACGGACGGACAGACGGACACGGGATGTACACACACACACAGGATGGACGTCGGACCCCGGCCTGTTCTGGACTTGTGTTTGGACATATATATCACACACACACACACACACACACACACACACACACACGAAGCCCCCCAGCAGCTCCGGAGGCTGCATGTCTCTCTGCAGGGGGGGGAGGGGGGGGACTCTGGAACCCACAAGAACTTCATCAACCAGCCCTGCTCTCTCTCTCTCTCTCTCTCTCTCTCTCTCTCTCTCTCTCTCTCTCTCTCTGGGTGGAGGAGTGTGTTTATTGTGTGTGTGTGTGTGTGTGTGTGTGTGTGTGTGTGTGTGTGTGTGTGTGTGTGTGTGTGTGTGTGTGTGTGTGTGTGAAGCGACGCAGGGCAATAATCCCATCTGAGCGACCAACCAGGTGAACCCGTCTCCATCTCAGACGTCCCTCTCTATGCACTGCAAACCGAACTCTCACCCCGACCGCGCCTTCGCTTCTTTCTTCTGCTCTCCGTCTCCTCGTTTGCCTCGAAACATTAAAACCGACTTGTTGCATTTTTTTTGGGGGACTTTTGCTGCTTTGAATTTATGTTGTTGTTTTTGTTTTTTTGTTGATGTTTTGGTTGTTTTTCTGGGGGAGGGGGGGCAGCCACGATGTTATTAGCGAAGCACCACGAGCATCATGGCCACCTCGGACTGTGGATAAACTGTGCTGAGAGTGTGACTGTAACAGGGTCGTCATGGTTACGGAGAGCTCCACCGGCCCGCTCGCTGCGTTTCACGGCTTTCCCTTCCACTGCACTCCAACACTCCCGCGTCTCCATCTTCTTCGCCTCTCCTCGTTTCTCCGGACGGGGTCGGGAGGGCCGGAGACACTGTGAGCGTTACACGTCTCAGAGGTCAACCCTCGAACTCGTGTTTTATTTCATTTGTTTCTCCCACGTGTGGCTGCTACTGATGTTCTAGAAGTGCTGGGAATGGATGAACGCACCATCCAGTACGGATCTGCTAAGGATTAATAACATAGACGAGAATAACGGTAACAATCCTCATCGTCGACATGGGGTCTTTTCTTCCTCTCTTGTTTCATGCCATTGAACAACACGGAAAGAATGTTTTAAAGAAGAAGAAAAAAAACAGAACACTATATCTGTATATTTTTATATCCTGATGCAATATAGAGAATGTACTATTCAATGGTGCTGAAAATGACCCATAACTGTTTTCAGTTGGTTTATTTAACAGGTTTCAAGAGAGAAAAAAAAGTTATTATTTATGCTTACAGGTGATGATGTGAGGAGTCACACTTTTTAACAGCGGCAGTCAAACACATGAGTATATAAATATATATATAAATATATATATGTATATATTTATATATATGAATAAAAGTCAACAAAACAGTGGTTTTACTTCGTGTCTTTGTCTTTTTTTGGTTTAGCGTTGATCAATGAATGAAACATTTATATATAACTTTTCATACAGGTTCAAAGTGCCTAATAAATGATTGACAGGCTGATAAAAAGACAGACGGGTGTAGGCTCAAATAAATACATAAAACTATCTGAGACCAATACACGCAAGAAGATGGAGATAAAAGTGTAAAAGAAATAAAAGCTGAAATGACAGTAAGAGAAATAGCATGAAATGAAAGCTGGAGTAAAAATAAAATAGATTTTAAAAAAAAAAACACGAATATGAATGAAGACAATGAAATGGAATAAAGATGAAAACTAAGACAGTCGAGAATTTTTAAGAGTGAAATCAGAGCTAGAATAAAAGATTAAACTAGATGAGGGGAATAATAATATGTAGCAGTAATAAGCTATTACAATGTAAGTAAAATAAATCAAATGAAAATATGTCTATAATTCTAATTAAAAGCTGAGGATGTATAGCTTAAGTTTACATTTAAAAATGTCAACACTTCAGATTCAGACTGCGTCATGCAGAGTTCTCGGTGGGAAAAAATGAAAACAAGGTTCAATAACCCATAAAAACATCATTGACTGAAACGTGTATGAGAGGACGGTGACTGAACTGTTGGCTGTTACAAACTTCCTGAAAGAAGTCGTAGAGTGGAGGACGCTTTAAATAACTTTGGTATAAAAAGTAAAAGTATAAAAAAAACCACAAAAAAATATACCTTTTACTTCAAGTAAAAGTACACAGTGTGAAACAAACGTGCCCTTTCAAATTATTTTACCGTTCATCTTGTATATTATTGATGTATTATCAAAAATGAGTGTGAATGCGTAAGTTGTGTTTTAATGTTGTAGAACTGAGATGACACAAATTGTAATTACTTTATATAAGAATGCCGCAAAGGAATCAGAGAACACGGTGTGAGGCTATTTCAACCTGGTTTCTCAAAATGAGTGTTCGCATCTTGAAACTAAAGAGAAGACGACAGACGTCTGCACTCGCATCAGAAACAGTCAAACCTGACTTTGAAAAAATGACTTAAACAAGTTGACTTGCGTTAAAAGCAGGTCTGAACGTCCCTGAAGAACTTTCTTTAAAACGTTTCAGAGGAAATGAGATTTTAAGAGTTTTCCCTGAACAGCGCTTCATGTTTTATGACTGCAGCAGTCAGGTTGGGAGGTGAAAGGACGACACTGCAACCACCGGCAGACACTGTAAATGTGTTTTAACCTGCAGGAATCTGACGTTATTCATCTCAACCTTCTCCCCCCGGTTTCACCCTGCAGCGACATACACCAATTTATTTTGATAGATTGCTCAGTGATCATTGTGGAAGTGGACCTGGCCTACTTTCTGCTGCTCCATTATCCGTGCGTGGCCTATTTCTGTGTGTGTGTGTGTGTGTGTGTGTGTGGTGGGGGGAGGAGGAGGGGAGGAGAGGGGTCACACCGGGAGGACTCGTCTGGTCCGATATCTCAACTCAAAATCACGCACGTGGGAGCCGGTTCAGCCGTTCGTGCAGTGAATGGAGCCGACGTGCATGAAGGTTGATGTTCAGGGAGGAACATCCATCGTACCATCAGACTGATGGATCGGTGACATGTTACTGTGATCAGTTTAATGTGAGGGTTAAACAGGAACACTGCGTTCAGGCGTTCGTTTCTTGTTTCAGTCCTCATTGTTCGACCAAAGAAAACCTGAAAACTTTAAATACGATGAACCTTTGCTCAGCAGTGGCCACACGCCTGGCATAACTCACATCTTAGCAGAGGTCATTCAGTCCAAACACACTCAGTGATCCTCTATTCACAAACCTTTTGTACTAATTTTCATGAAGGTTTCCTTTGGTGTGACTTCTCCGGAAGAGGGGATTTCCTTGAGAGAAAAGCTCAGTTTAAACTTAAGTACATTTTTATGACAAACTTGTTGATTGCAAACTATAAATATGTTAAACAGTGGGATTTGTTAGTAAATTATTTTGTAATATTTTTGTATATTTTTAAAATAAGAATGTAAAAACTGGAAAAAAAAATGTAAATCAACTCATTTTAAATCCAATAATCACCCAGCTGGATGCCTGGAAACCATCCAGCTGCTGTGGGTTCAGTCGGAGTCATTTTATTGGCCAACGCTGCTTCTCAGGAACTTCTGTGAACTTTGAAACTAATCCTGAGGCCCGGCACGGCCTCGACACATGTGCAGGAAAAACTGCATATTCAGTTCACAGACAGGCAGGAAGTAAATACAGAAGTGGAGTCACAGAGGAAACTTGCTGAGAGATTTCAGACTCGTGTTTCAACCAACAACTGTGGAATGATTTCCCAAGAATTATTTATATAAATCAAAAACACAGAACCTTTTATTTCGTCAGTTATTTTAAGCAGTACAAAGACTGTGGACAGTCTTGACAGACACTCGTCCTGGTGCTGTCCACCTCCATCTTCTTCAGTCAGGAGGAGTGGAGGTCCGGCTCAGGCTGCCTCGAACCCCCTACCTGCCAGCAAACCGTGGTCCTGTTACCATGGAAACAAGTTCGCCAAACACATGCTCAATCACTGGTGTCTGATGTTTTTCTTGGTGCTCAGTTTGTGTCCAGCGGCCGGAGGGCAGTGGTCCCAGATTTATGTCTGTGTTTGTACATTCGCTCATTTGGTGGCCTGATGTTCCCAGAGGTTTCCAATCTGAGGTTCAGCACCATGCAGAGGGGTCACAAGATAAATATGACGGGTCACATTTAAGTGGCTAAATGAGAAGAACAAATATTAACATGTGACGTGTTTATTTTTGTCAACTTTTTAAACCAAAAAGAAAATGCGTGTTACGTAATCTCTAGTTAGCGACACAGTTGAAGATATGACCTTTGTTTCCCCTTTAAAGCTGCAATAAACAACCAGACAAGCAACTCTGTGTGCTGCAGAAGGAGTCTCCCACAAACAGTCGTCACCCGACTCCACAGTTCTTCTACGCTCTGCACTCTGTTTGGGCTCATTTGGTTTTGTTGTTGTTTGTTGTTTTGGTTCACTGTATTTACTCCTATCAGCCCGGTTTTCAGCAGCAGCAGCAGCAGGTGGGAGAGCCTCTGCAGAGGGTATTTATGTCAAAAAGAAAGAAAATATGTGGAGACAATGTTATTTAGTTGCATTGTTCAAAGCCACCGTGAGTTTCTTTGTCCTTTATTAACCCAAAGCAATAAGTTCTTCCATCTATCAGCTTGTCTTGTGTTTGTCGCTGGCTTCTGCATTTTAATCATTTTACTGTACAAAATGTTTCATGACGGGTTTAAATCATTCAGTTTGTGAGTTATTGTCCATGTTTCTGTTAAAACTAAATCCTATTTCATGAAGGATGATCATGCTCACCACCGTTAGGTTTCTACATGTTTAAATCACCCAGTCATCAAGGTGAAAGAAGTAGACGTGTGCGTGAACTTATTAGTGAGTCACGTGCAGTGTAACGATTTAAAACTTCTCCTGAAGAATTCACATAAATCATTTAGAAACATTTCTTTTAATAAATACCAGTTGGTTTGATGAAGATATCCCAATAAGTGTTACGGTAACATAATTCGTACTTTATAGTCATCGTTATTGCACGGAAACAACTTGAGATCAATATCAGCTTTATTTTGAAAGGTTTCTGTTTACTTCTGGCGTTCATCGTGAAGAGGTTGTCCGAGGTCAAAGGTTCCTATTGGTTGACAGAGCTTCTCTTTCGGCCAATGAAATCCCTCTAAATGAAAGCTGACGGGGAAGTTCCCCGAAACGAGGCGTCGAGCCGCTCCTGGTTGTTACCGGAGACACGTGACGTGACGGCTGTTTGTCCCGCGGACCGTCGTTGAGCTCCACTTGCGCGTCGAAGCGGCTCCAGGAGGAGGACGAGGTCGACGGGCACCATGTTCACCGCCTTGGTCGGCGGAGCTGCGGTGTTTCCAGGGCTTTTCTGCGGCTTCAGGAAAGTCTTGAGATCCGTTTCTCCCCAGTGGAGCGACGCCGACGTGGTTTCTGTCAGTGCGAGGTCAGCCGACACGTCACGGGTTCATAACCCTCCTCCGCCCTCGGGGTCAACAGACCTCTACTTTATTTCTTTATTTCTCTATTGTTTTGGGATCATTGGTGATCATTCTTTAAAGAAACCCTCACCGCCTCCGTGTCTCCAACGATCCCACAAAGATACGAGAATAAACTAGAAGTTGGTTGAACACAGCTGCGGGTCATTTTGACCCGAGGACAACCCGAGGACAACACGAGGACAACACGAGGTTAACACATGCGGCGGTTTAATGCTGCCTCGTTTTTATCTGTGAGTTTACAAACGTTGTGGAAATCTATTTGCTAAGTTCAACATCCCGTTCACCCCATTATCTTCCTCCAAACCTTCAAGGAAGGCGACAATGAGCTTCATGAAACAATTGAAAAAGTTGGATTTTTTTTTTTTACACAAACATGTGATCATAAGTAAGCTGAAGACACCAAATAACATCTGAGAAGGTCACGTGTTGAAGTAATAATTATGATGTATTTATCGGTGCCCATCCAAAAACATGCACCTCAGGTCAGGTTACCTGGCGCCGCCTAGTGGCAGCCTGCTGCAGCAGCTCCCCTGAGAGCCCCCCTGCTGTAGGGAAGACATTTCCCCTCGGGGATTAATAAAGTGTATAAAATCTAAATCAAAATCAAAAATCACTTACAAGGCATCAAAGAAGTGGGATGTATTTCAATGGAGTCTGGCGACATCTCTATAAACGATGTGTAGTCGGTTGATTTCAGTGTAATTTGTGTTCATTACAAACTACGATCAGTTCTGCTGACTGTGTGTTTTCAGTCTGATGTCTGCCGTCCATGCATCCCTGGCTACAGCAGCTGGAGTCACAGTGGTGTCCTCCTGCAGGGACGTCATGACTGACAGGTGGGAAAGTCCGTTTTATCACGATGAAGAACATTCGCAAAGAACTAAGAATAGTGCAATCAGTGAATGAGCTCATGCATCATTTCTCTGAAGCCGTTGTGGGTAAACAACACAGCGTATGTTAATCCAGTGGACTTACTGACCGTCTCGCTTGTCCGCAGCCACTGGCTGGTCAACAGCTTCGCTCTGTTCGGAGCGCCGTACATGGCCTTTGACGTCTACGCCATGTACCTGTGCCACTACCTCGCTCAGAGGGAACGAGGCGGTCCCGGCGGTCACTCTCTGTCGACCCTGAGAGCGTTCCTCCTCAAGGACTGGATGCTGGTCCTCCATCACGTGGCGCTGCTCTTCGTCTTCCTGCCCATCACTCTGGTGCGAGCCGGCAGGAGTCGCTGCCGTGATCGTAGCGTGTTTTCAAATGGCTGGCTGACGACTGTTTGTTTGATTTTCCAGTTCTTCAGAAGAGGGCTGGGGGATTTCTTCATCGGCTGCCTGTTCACCACAGAGTTCAGCACTCCCTTCGTCTCCATAGGAAAGATTCTCATTCAGGTGAAACCACTCGGACAGCGTCACTATTTATCTGGTTAATGTGTATTTTTTGAAATGTTTATTTTCCTGCCGAGTGTCACTGTGTTCATCAAACCATGTGATCATGCTGGAGTCAATAAAACTGTCTGAAATCAGGATTCAGAGAAGCGACGTGGACGGGTCCGCCCCCCCCCCCCCCCAAACATCCAACCGTGAGCTGTCCTCAGTCCGCCCGCACAGAAAGAAGAAACTGTAAAAATGAAACCACCGAGGTTTTATTGAGTCGGATCCAGTCTGTAATCGCAGCTGGTTTCACAGACCAAAGTTTACGCTGAGTCACTGTTCACACGAGGTCAGAAGGAAGGAGAGCCAGAGATCAGGACCACATCTGTCTCAGGGACACTTTCACACGTGTTGCTTTTTTGTTTTTTTGTCATTTCCTGTCAACAGATTTTCAATCACTGTTGTTTTGGGAAATTGGGAAATACAGCAGAACAATTTATTTCATGTATTACACAATGTGTCTCACTCTCTCTCTCCCCCCGCCCCTCTCCACCCCCCTCCCCTCCACCCAGCTGGGCTTGGACAAAACCCGGCTGCACTGGATCAACGGCGTGGCCGTCCTCCTGACCTTCTTCACGTGTCGCATCCTGCTCTTCCCCTTCATGTACTGGATGTACGGCCGGCAGTTCGGGATTCCTCTGCACAGCGTGCCTTTTCACCTGCCCCTGCAGTGCAACGTGGGTAATGCGGTGCTCCTGGCTCCTCAGGTCTACTGGTTCCTGCTGCTGCTGAGGAAAGCCAAGAAACTGTACCTGAGACACAGGAGAGGGAGGGGCGACTGAGACAAGCCGAGGACGGACCGAGCCGTCTCCAGAAATAACGCGAGACTCTGAGGCCACGGGTCAAGTATGAGGGCCACTGTTAGAGGAAAAAACTAAAGATTCGAATCCATTATCTGGACCTGCTTCATCCCGAACAGGGTGAGAGCAGTGCTGACCACTGCGCTGCTCCAGTTTAACAATAGATTCCTCATTTATTGAGAAAAAGTTCTTTATTCTGAGCAAAAAGTCTGAATATTGAAGATTTTGGGTAAAAAGTATTTATTTTTGTCAAATTGAGGATTGTTATTGGTGAAAGTCGAGCTTCTGTTGACTAATCGGCTTCGTTGTGTTCCCGCCACGAACCTTCGACATTGTTAAAGTTTCACCTCTTCTTCCCTCGCTGGTTTTTTTCCCGACCTTTGGCTCTGACACCGTTGATCTGAAGCCTCAGCAGCTCCGTGTTCGTTGTGCACTAAATCATTTGAGTGTGAACGTTTCCTTCTTCGGGATGCGTTTGTCAGCTGTAAACGCCTGAAATATGTTGAGCTGTTAATCTGAACTCAAAAGAATATTTTTTTTGTATAAATTAAACTCTTCTTTTAAATGGATAAAAAAAATAATGTCATTAAATTGCAAATGTGGTCTCAGGTTTAAATGATAGTGGGAATAAATATTATTAAGGCAGCACACGAAGACATTCGCTGTGAAATATGAGACTTTTATTCAAGCAGATTTGTAATTCATCACTTTGTATTAATTCCCACATTTAACTGAGTGCAGTGTGGCTCTTGTTTTATCAGCAAACGTGCTCAGAGGTTTGACCATCTGGGAACTCGGTGTGGAGTGGAAAACACATGACAGATCTGTGTGTGTGTGTGTGTGTGTGTGTGTGTGTGTGTGTGTGCGCGTCAGGCTGCTGACGACACGAGCTGAGCGATCTTCTGCTGCAGCACGGCCTTCATCTCCGGGTTCTCGAGGTTGTCTGTGATGGTGGAGAAGAAGTGACGGGTGTTGTCGCTCTCCAGCGCGCTGCAGCTGTCCGGGAACGCCGCCATGACGGCCTCGTAGTGACTGAGGATCTCCAGACTGGACAGGAACAGAGGCTCACACTGACCCCCGGGCTTCATCACCTGGGAGAGGGGAAAGGGATCCAGATTTAGGAGGTTTGAAAGTATTAAAGGAACTTTTTTTTACCATCAAAATATCTAAATGTACCAGTCAATCACTTTAAATCAGGTTTTTTTTTGTGAGTTCTTGTGTTGGTGACATAAAATAACCTGGAGCTGGGGTCATTATTTAACAACAACAAACAGACACCTCCATCATGGAAACGTCCAGTTCGACTGTGCGGTTAGTCGGAGTTAATTAACACCTTCCAGCCAATCAGAATCCAAACGTCTCCGTTGCCGTGGCATCACTGTGAATAGTTCCTACCTGGATGTGTTGAACGTGGCAGAAGATCTGACTGAGAACGAAGAGGACTTCCTGGCTGGGAGCGGCCTCCACCTCCACCTCCACCTCCTCCTCCGGTTGGGCTTTCAGAGGAGAGTCTCCTGCTTTCTGAGGATCTGTGGACATTTGAGCAGCTTTGATTGAAGGGGGAGGACTGGAGTCGGTGGACGCCGGTGTCTTCGAGACTGTCGAAGCTCCGGGTGACGGAAGGGGCAGCTTGGCTCTCACCGAGGTCATCAGCTCCCTCACGGCGTGGGCGTACAGCCGGCCCACGTGGGCCCAGCCGCCCGCCGACAGCCAGTGGGAGCAGCTGGAGCCGCAGAGCAGCTGAAGGACTCGGAGCAGCAGGACGGACAGACGCAGCTCACAGGAGAACCTCCTCAGGTCCAGGAGGGGCAGATAGTCCACGTACTCCAGAGAGAAAGGGACGTGGAGGCGGCCCGAGGCGATCAGCTCCCTCAGGCCCCTCAGCAGCCGGCTCCACTGGGAGACGGAGCACCAGGGCAGCGTCTGGGTCAGAGCCACCAGCAGACCTTTGCTGAACATGTTGACGTGGTCCGGCCTCCGCTGGTCCAGAGAGAGGCAGGACAGCATGGTGGACTGCAGGGAGTCGGATATGGAGCAGCACTCCATCCAGGCCAGGAGGCCGGTACCCTGTCCGTACTGAGGCAGATCCAAACCTGACCAGTCCTGCAGAGGGGGCACAAACACACAAGTAGCACAATCAAACCATCGACCCATCGGGTCTCCACTTTCATCATCTTAAACTATTAAACATTAGTTTATTGCATTTCTACTAAATACAGCACACAGGAGACCAAAGCTGACACAAGTAGTTTACATTCACCAAATATGGTCAACCACTTCCTGCTCACAGCACCACCTGTGGCCCAGTAGATGTAGAAACCCAGCAGGGCTGAAACTAACATTTATTTGTAATTTTCATTTAAAAGTTTTAAAAGTGAAAAACAACAACAGAGGTTAAAAAAAAAAAAATGCTGTTCACAATCTCAGTCAGCACAAAGTGACATCTTCAACTTCCCGTCTAAAACCGAAATCTGTTCAGCTTTCTGTCGTGACGAAGGACAGCAGCGAAACTTCTTACTGAAGAAGCCTAAACCAGACAACGGTTGATATTTTGGATCGAAAAAAACAAACAACTGCGACAATTAATTGATGATCAAAACAGCTGTTGATTACGTTTGAGTCAACTAATCGACCAATCGCTGCAGGAGAAACATTCAACTTCTGGTACCTGTTCAGGTAGATCGCACACAGCCAGCAGAGACGAGGGCGCCTCGTTTTTGAAGTGCTGCCCCCACACGGGCTTCAGGTGGAACCGGACGGTCCAGTCCAGCTGCTCCACCTTGTTGTAGAGCCAGAACAGAGCTCTGGACCAGCGGCTCGGCACCGCCGCCACCTCCGCGCCCACCGCCTGCCCCACGGTGTCCAGCACCGCCTCCAGCAGCTCCCGGGTGTCCGTGGACCAGTGGTGCACAGCGCCCTCTGGTGGCTGCTCCCAGCACCTGGCGGAGATCAGACGGAGTCGTGTTGAAACCAGAGGCAGGTTACAGGGATCACCGCAGTGGGAGAGTTCGGGTTCAAACGAACGGACTCGGACCCGGTTTCCATCTGGATGAATCAATCCAGACACGTCCGACCTGGTGAGATCGGATCACGAGGGTCCAGCAAAAGTACAGGTGGAAACGCACTCAGGACGCACTGAGATCCCGCCTGTCATAAATCTGACCTGACTCATTGGGGGTCAGATGTTCAGGTTTCTGCTCTCGTGCTCATCTGCTGGTATATTTTCGTGACGTGATCATTTGCAGACAGAACCGGGAAGTGAGATTTAATCTCAGGTGGTCAGCCGGGACCGCGTCGACTCGGCCTGAAGCCGGCCACGAGTGATCCGATCTCACCAGGAGGCTCGCGTCCGGACGGGGCTCCGAGAACTGACCTGAGAGCCTGGTCGTGCAGCTGGGCCAGGACGTAGAGGAGGGGGAAGGGAGAGCAGCGCAGCAGCCAGCGGGGAGAGGACGCTGCGTCCCGGGCGTCCACGGACAGGGCGGCGTGGAGGAGCTTCAGACTGAACTCTGCATCACCGGAGCCGACAGCTGGACGGAGACACGGAGACACGGAGACACGGAGACACGGAGAGCAGTGTTCACCACAACATCCAAAACCCTTTCTGAGATGAAGATGAGACATTTGACACTCCACTGCATTTAGTTCCCAACTGGAAAAAAATAAAAAAGGACTATTCCTAATAAACGGTGATGTGTTCTTACAGGTGAAGCTCCCAGCGGTGTATAAAAGCCCGTGTTTAAACATCAGTGATGCTTACAAGTTAATGACTCTCAAATAGACTTCTTCTGCACACTGAGCAGTATTTCTAATACTCTTACTTCAGCACGAGTATCAGAAGGAGTCGTTTTTATCCACAAATCCCTGATGTCAGCTTGTTTTTCCTGCCGTCATCAAAGTCAAAATAAGTACAGGTTTTTCATATCCAATCATATTTCTGTTTCGACATTCGATACGTCCTCTTAGGTCTATTTTCAATTAAATATGAGTTTACATGATTTGCAAATTATTGCATTCTGTTTTTAACCATTTTTTTTTACACAGCGTCCCAACTTTTGTGGAAACGGGGTTGTAAGTAAGAAACACGAGTTACACAGTTGAAGAAAACACAACTAAGCCGAGTTTGTAGTCGTCTACGTTTTCCTGTTCAGTGTTGCAGCTAAACTTTGATTCATTTATAGTTTGACACGGGTTCTGCTTTTATATCCAGTCTATGGTTCTGACCGGAGATGCAAGCTGTGGATGAAGCTCGGGCTCTTTGGTTTCTGTGAACAGATTCATCCCCAGCAGCACGGAGAGCTCTCTGTGCTGCGGTATAAATAAACAGATAAAGTGTGGGAGAGGCTTCCATCACCAAAACATCCATCGCCATGGATACCGCTCGAAGCGTTAATCGCCTGACGGTGATATTGTGCCGTTTGACGGTAAACGTGGCGGCCGGAGCGGCTTGGTAAAGTAACCACGCAGAAACACGACTTATCTATTTTGTTTCGTGACGAACACTCGGGAAGCGGCCGGCGGATCTCGGAGGGGTTTCGCTTTGTTCGAGGCTCATTTGTCCAGGCGGTTAAAACAAAAAAGACACGCGCAGTTAAATCTGCCGACGAATGTGGACGATACGTTACTGTATGGAGGATCCAGCAGCAGCGTGATAACTGAGGCGCAGCACCCACATGTTATTCCACAGTCTCTACTCCACTGCAGCTTCTCAAAGATTTGTTTTACCAGTGTTTGGAGCTTATAATTTTAATGGCAGACAGTTTTTAGACATTTAAAAAAAAAAATATATATATATCATAATGATAACAATTCAAAAAAAGATGCCAAAACAAATAGTGTTTTTGTTAAATAACTTCACGCTGCTACAGACCAGAGAAAACCCTGAATACTGATCAATATTAGACATTTGATCTATTTTATGGCAGCTCTGTTGTCACTGGTGAGAGAGAGAGAGAGAGAGTGTGTGTGTGTGTGTGTGTGTGTGTGTGTGTGTGTGTGTGTGTGTGTGTGTGTGTGTGTGTGTGTGTGTGTGTGTGTGTGTGTGTGTGTGTCAAACTTATGAGGTCCTTCGTAGACTGCTGAGGTAAAAAACTTCTAAGTGAGTGCAGGACATTTATGTTGTAGAACAAATAAACTGATTGTTCTCAACACTGTGACAACTTATTTAAAAAAAAGAAAGTCAGAGGCACCGGACGATGAACGTCTTTCTCACTCTGGTGCTCTAAATGAAGTTTGGTTACTCAGCGGATGAGGAGGTGCAGCCGGGCAGGAGACTCACCCTGTGCCGAGAGGTTGGGGAGGACGAAGGTGTTCACGACCTCCTGAGGCGCCACAAAGCTTCGTCTCGCGTCTTCTCCCTCGGCCGCCGCGTCCGGTGTCATCAGGAGACCCAGGAACACCAGGAGCTGCTCTTTTTCACCGGCCGACAGCGATTTGGTGGCGATCATCTCCCGTAAACACCCGCAGAGCAGACTGCCGGGGCTCCCGTCGTCCAGACTCTCCTCTTCGTCTCCTCTTCGTCGCTGACGTCGCAGTCCGGGCAGCTGCTGCAGGATCTTGGCCATGAGGGAGAAAGCTCCTTTGTTGAACACCGCTGAATGGCAGCAGGACCTCAGAGCAGCCTCGGGGTTCTGGAAGGCCACCCTCGCCACTAAAGACACCGCCGTGCTCAGGTTGCCCTGCGCCGCCGCTCCTCCTCCTACTTGGATGATGCAGTTGAAGGCCATGTTGAGCTCCTGTTCGAAGCCGTCGGTCACAGCGGAGGGAACGGAGCCCGCAAAGAGCCCCCTGCTGGACGATCTCAGCACGGCGGCCAGCGCTTTGTTCTTGTCCTCTAACGAAAGCGCGGAGAAAATATCCGCGACGACCTTCATCAGCTTCCTGCACCGGCTCACGTCTGCGCTGCCGCTGCGGAGTTTGCTCATGAGGGTGGAGGAGAGGCTGACGACGGTGTCGGGCTGCCGGAAGGCCGCCTGGTTCTTCTCCAGGCAGTCCAGCCAGGTCTCGTCACGGGCTGCCCACGACGTCTCGCCGGCAAACAACACGGCGAACTTCTCGTAGTCCTCCAGCTGGTGACCGATGACGGTGGCGGCGACCTTCGCGTTCACCTCGGGGTTGCTTTTGACGGCGGGGAGAGACAGCGACTTCAGCAGACCTCGGAGTGTGTTCTTCTCCGTCTTTCCGTCGGTCACCTCGGGTCGGTCCAGAGCCGCAACGACTCTCTGGACGCTTTGTTCCAGCTGGAAAGCGGAGTAACCGGGAGCGGAGCTGGCGTCCAGGATCCCGCTGTTTCTCCAGAACTGTGCGAGTTCGGTTACGACCTTCAAAGCTTCACTCAGCTTCGTGCTGCTGGGCCGAAATCGAGACGGAGTGCGAGAAGCACGCAAGTTCCTCTGAGCCTCCTGGATAAGTTCAGGGCTCAGATCCTCCGGATTCTTTCCTCTGCTGCTGACGGCTCTAAACAGGATGTCCATCTTCTCTCTGACAGGAAGAAGGACTTCCTGGTCTATCAGGAAGGACGTGTAAAGAGCATCGAGGGCGACAGTCAGGGCCTGGAAGCACAGGTCCGCTGAGGACACCTCATCTTTCATGTCTTTAAGTGCATGAAGGAGAATGTGCAGAACATCAGCGCTTGGCAGCGATGCTGCTAAATCTGTGGAGTCCAGCTTCAACCTCTTGGCCGCCTGAGGAGACACGCCGGGAGACATCGAGGAGAGACGAGCGAACTGGTCGGCGAACGCGGTCTCGATACTCTCCGCCGCCCGTCCGGCTCCGCCTTTCCACAGCTCCCACCACACCTCCAGGAGCAGTCGCACGTCGTCCTCCTGCCTGGGACTGATCCTCACGTGCTCCGCCAGCCTCTCCAGCTCTGTGCAGATTTCAGATTGAGGCAGAGAAAGGAGAAAACTGGCATAAATGTGCGCCGCTGCTGTTGACTTGACCAGCTCCAGCAGGACGACGCGGTTGACCTCCGGGAGGCCGTTCTGGAGGGAGAAGAAAGGGTTCTCCCTCCACGCCGTCTCCACATCCTCTCCGGCCTCTCCGCTCAGCAGCTTCAACCACACGACGCAAACCGTCGTCTTTTTCCAGCTGGCGGCTGTCGGGTCGGGTCGACCCCCGAGGTCGTCGCGTCCGCGGATTTCTCCGAGGGCCTCCAGGACCGGCTGACCCGCTCGGCTCCAGTCTGCCTTCTCAATGGAGGACAGCGACGAGGGGAGACACAGCTTATCGGCCAGGAGGAAAGATCCCTGGAGGACGGCCGACTCTGGAAGCACAAGACAGGAAACCCCAAAACTGAAATCACAGATAAGTCGGCCAGCTGATTCTGATGATGACTTCTGATCCTCCTACAGACACACGACAGGACAATCATTTTCATTTAAATGAACGTGAAGGTTTTTGTCCTGATTAATCACCAAGTCTATAAAACACCAGACAAATCAGTGAATAAGAACAACTGGCTGCTATCAAGACATCTGGTTGAACATCGTTTGTTGACACTGTGTGTCGGGTCCGAGATGACTCTTTGGAGTCAGCGCAGGAGGAACTGACTTTTCTTCCATTAAATGTCTGTTTGGTGCGTTTTTTGTTTTGTTTTCTGTTTTCGTTTTTGTCTGCTTCACCAACAATCAGCAAAATAAATCTGTTTTGAGTCGTAAAAGAAGCCGACTTCAGTCTTCTTTCTTAGTTTATACAACATTACTGGTCCTTCGTAAAGAAAAAGACTCTTGAATTAAAGACCAACATGTTTACAAACAGGAAGTGAGGAGGTCCGGTTACCTTTGTTCATCATCAGCGTCATCGCTGGTTGTCCGTCCGGTTTCCCATTCATCTCAACAGTCCACTACAACCTAATACTTCAGAATAAACTGCAGAGAAGCTTATGGAGCAGATAAAAGTCCGTCGGTCTGAGAAGCTTGTCGCAACTTTTCAGCTGCATGTCACACATTTCGTGTAACGCGCTTCCGCAGTTCCGCATCAGCGAGTCACCTGACAAAGAGAGAGCCCCGCTGCTCTCGTCAGTTCTTCACAGCGCCACCGCAGGACGGATCCAGTACTGCACGTTCATTGGCGTAAAACTATAACCGAAAGCGATTTAAAACAAAAAGTTCGTTAAATGTTTTTTGGCGCTGCAGTGAGGGAAAGTGCTTTATCATTGGATTCCTAATTTAACATGGTATAGATACATTGAAGAGATAGCCCACACTAAGACCGACTGAACAATATGTAGGACACAGACACGTCATTGTTAAAATACAGCAATTAAGGAAAACATCTTTTAAACATGTCGAAATATTTTGTCAGTTTAATTTGATAATGCGTCTACTGATGTCAGCTGCATGCAAAGCAGGTTGTTTTTTTTTCCTGTGAAGTGAAAGTGAAAGTATCCTGAACAGCTTCGGTGTGCTGCTCGAGCAACAAGGAGAAACACAGCGGAGCACACTAATGAACAATCATGTGTTTAATGTTAAAGATACTGGTGTACTTGTACCTCTATACAGGTAAGTTACTGTTTAAAGCTTCGTTGCAGGTTGTGTTGTTTTTGTAGCTTCCGTGTGGTGAGTATAAACTCATGGAGACAGCAAGAATAACATGACTGCTTCCTACTAAATGTTGACAGACTACTGATTCAGTGTGTGTGTGTGTGTGTGTGTGTGTGTGTGTGTGTGTGTGTGTGTGTGATCCAGGTGTGCTCTGTACCCATCAGATCCCTTGGCTGCCCTGTAGGTTCTCTGATGAACGCGTGTTTTTAAATGAGGAGGGGCACACAGAGACACAACACATCCACAGAGATGCTATGCTGCAGTTTGGTCAAACAGGAGACGCTCCTGTCAATCCTGACGCCATCACGTTCCTGCTCACCGGTAAGTTACTTCAGCCCACTGACAGAGAAGACTGAAATCTACTCTATTCTATTGTACTTCATCTGTTGCAGGATCTAAGTTGGACCTGCGAAGGTACGTGGAGGCGGTGAATGCAGATCAGCTGGTGTGTGACATACGCAGGTACAGTACAGAGGGCCTCTTCATCCGCTGGCCTGTCCAGGCGCCCCAGGACTACAACCACTGGTTCAGCTGCACCCTCAGACACAGCGAAGGCCTTTTCACCGTCACCACCTTCCTCAGACACCCGTCTGACCAACATCCCCCAGGAGAGCAGGACTACCGCAGCTGGCCTGCCATCAGGGACAAAGAGACTCTTACTACAACAGGTAAACACAATTATCGTAGATTTTTTGAATTACTATATATATATATATATATACACACATATATATGTATGTATTCATGTAGGTATGTATGTATTTATTTATTCTAGGTTAACCCATATAGCGCCTAAGACCTGGGCTATATGATAAAATGTCACCAGGCCAGAGTGAAATCTGAAAAACACCAGATCTCAGATTATACTTCCATCTAATGAAAACTACAAATAGGAGAGTAAATAAAAAGCCTTATACCGACACCAAATAATGACAGTGATGTTTTTGAACCTGTTTTAAAACATCTCAACTGCAACTGTACCAAATTTGATGCTACATAAATGAAGCACAACAAGGCTACATCCATTTCATACACTTGGTAACATCCATTTGTGTTTTTAGTTGGGATATGAACTGTTCCCAGTTTAGAGGCATCCAGGGTGGAAGGGGCTGAGTAGTTTTGATAATAATGAACATCATGGGACGCTTTTATTCTGAAATCTGAGCAAAAAGGCAAAGCAACAGCTCAAGTTGTGAGGTGTCAGACAGTGAGCACAACCCAATCTACCCCATATGTAACACAAGCTTGTCTTTGTCCCAACTCTTTCCATAGTTGCCATGGTCATCAAAACACAGTCTCCTGCAGTAAAAGCTGGCCTGGGGTCCCAAATGAAGCTCCACTGCCAGTTTGGTATCGACCACAGGGGACCAAACGTCACCGTGGAGTGGCACTGGCAACAGCGTGGAGAGAGGAAGAAACTCTTTGGCCATACCAGCCGCTCGGGGAAGACGGAGGGGACCGGAGTAGGGCTGAAGGCCCTCGCAGGAGGAGACGCCTCCTACACCCTCCCCTTCACCAAGATGAGCAGTGAAGGAACCTACATTTGTTCGGTGGCAGTGAATCCGCTGTCCGTGAGTCTGGACATAAATCTGCACATCGAAGGTGAGAAAAAGATCAGAGGGGTCATAGGTCATGGCAGAAAATACTAGTTCACAGTGTTCATGCTGTCTGATATTTTTAGCTGTTTGTCTGGATTCAAGGTCCACTTACTAGCTTTTTAGGAGCTTTCACCTGATAATGGTATTAATCAGTGGAAGAGATTGAATTAGCTGTCATGGACAAAAAGGATCTTTTTTTTTTTTTCAAACTACAGAGAAGACTAAACCTTTGAACATTTGGCTGCTTTGGGAGTTGTAGTTAACCTCTTTCTCTAAAACTTCACAAACGTAAGCTTGTACCTCTGATTCTACTGAAGAAGCAGTTCATTTTTAAGGAAGTTGTTGAGTATTTGGTTGATGATGGAACTGGATATTATTCAAGCCGACCCAAGCCACACGTTGGTGCTCTAACTGTGGCTCCCCCAACATTTCTTATCACAGCAAAACGTGAAATAGCCACACTTCGGCCTATCTGAGCGTGACAGTTACACGTTTTGAAAGCGTAAAACTTACACACGCGTGGATATCATGTGACCCGGGATCATGTGACCAAGGTTTTGGCGGTATTAGTCGCGGACTGCCACGCGGTGCGGTAAGGCTCGAATCCAGGAGGTGACAACGGTATTGTTGAGTTGTTTTTTGTTTCCTAACGCCAACCATGTGTTTTAGCTATAAGTTTTATTTTTTTGCAAATCACGAGGCATTTTCATCCACTACAGGAAAATGTGTAACTGTCACACCATGACAGGCCAAAGCGTGTCTATTTCACGTTTTGCCGTGATACCGGGTTGGATAAATTGGTCTTTAACTTCTGGAAGTACTGGCCCAAAATAGCTCCGCCCACTTTGCAACCCAATTGGTTTGAGTTCCCAAGTCAGAGGACAGAAATGGTTATGTATTATTTATGTTTTATTTATTACTATGTGTTATTGTCTGTTATGCAGCAAAAGACTATCCAACATTCATTGTATCGAAGATGATATATGTTTTTATAAATAACAAATGCAAGAGAAAAGGTTATATGTAAAATATAGCACCCAAAAAATTCTCTGTTGGTCCTTTTTAAGTGACTTCACAGACACCTGCAGGTTTGTTAAATAATGTGGGAGCTGAGATCAGATCTCAACACGAAGGAACATTTATGGACCATTTCTTACTGATGTGAATGAGAGATTATAAAATTGATGTGTTTGAAAGCAGAATTTGACTCTTGGACAAACCAGCCCAGTGACCGTAGTCAAAGTTTCCTTTTACTTTCCCTCCTGTCCTCAGAGCCTCCTCGTGTCTCCCTCAACGTGGGGCCCATTCTCTCGCTGCAGGAGGGCGAGAGCCAGAAGGTGGTTTGTGAGGCGCAGGGTTACTACCCTCTGGATGTGGAGTTTGTTTGGTCGAAGCAGGACCCGGCGGCGTCGGGCCAGAGGGTCGGCGCTCCTCTGCCCGAGAATCTCGAGAACATCTTGCTGTCCAGCCACAAACACAACCGGGACAAAACGTACATGGTGTCGGCTTTCTTCTATCTCCAGGCTTCGCTCAGGGACTCGGGCAGACAGTTTACATGCAGCGTCTCCCATCAGTCCCTGAGAATGCCCATCAGGAAGAGCTTCATCCTGAATATTGAAGGTGAGCAGGATCGATACAAAGTCCCAGAAACTAAACTGCAGTACTGTGAGCTACCACCAAGTGGCAGCAGAGTTAAATATCTGTTGTGTGTTTCCTGCTTCAGATCCAGTCAGCTGGATGTTTTACCTCACAGGTGGCTTCACTGTTGTCGCACTGCTGGCCTTCTTGTTTGTGATGCTGCGCTACCTGTACTCAGGTGAGTTTAGAGGCCGTCATTAAACAGGCTGCTAAACCAACAGTAGCCATCTTCCAATATGACAGACGATCAGATGTGTTTTGGTGGCAGTGACATAAAACCATGTGCAGGCTACTGTATTAATATCACTGTGACACGTGAACTGTTGATGTCCACGAGAGTAATTATTATTTATTTTCTTTGTAGCAAGACAGCGGTCAGTGCGGGTAAGCTGATATGAAAATCAAATGATCTTTGATTAAATCATCTCCATCAATACAAACTAGTATTTAACCTGTGTTTGTTTACATCTGCATGTGTGTGTTTTGTGTGTCTGTCCTGCAGAGGAAACCATTCTGAGCAGCTTTGATGGCCTGAGAAGAACATCAGGAGCCCCAGTGAAGGTGGACAGTCTCCTCCCCACTCAGTCATTTCTTTAATTTAGAACATGTTTGATGTTTGAATTTAGTTTTGGGGTGAATTTGGGTGTCTGTGAAGCTGATTGTCTTTTTTCATGTTCCACTAATTTTGATTTAATTTAAAAACTGGAAATGGCTGATAATGCAGCAATTGCAGATATCTATTATTGTTTTTGACCACCAGGAGTGCTATGGAGCAATGCTTTTGCTGCACCTGCATACAACATGATGCTCATTCCTGATCTGCAGGGGGCGGTGTTGCACAAACAATCAATGCAGAACTCCAACGAAAGCAAAAGATTGTGAGCTAGCGAACAAAGCAGGAATCGACTTTGGCATTTTCTTATGAGTACATAAATACATTCAACACGTTATTAGACCTCACAGATACATCAGACCGGCACATCCAGTAACTTCGGCTTGCAACCATAGACTATATATAAAAGTGGACGTAGCTTCCGGCTGAGGCCGATTGATGCATTAACCTGCAATAGACTCCCATTCAACTTTAATACAATTTCTTCATGAGGTATCTCGGTTTCGTTTGCTAAAGTTTCTCCTTCTTATTAGTTTACTAGTCCGTCCAGCTGAAAATAATCCCTCATTAATTATAAAATAAGCTTCAAAAGGTGTGTTTTGGGGGCGTGTCTGTTTGATTGACAGGCCTGTAGTTCAGTCAGGTTACATCTATCGGTGGGCGGGATGTAGTATCGCCGGGTTTCCAATCAGATCAGTCAGATTCACCGCTCCTCCCCCCAGCTCGTCCAAATATGGTCACTTCCTGCTCCAAACCGCTCTGAACTAGCGAGATGGCGCCGGACAAAATCTGAACTTGAGGCTTCATAACGTTCACAAACCAACGGGTGACGTCACTGCTGGTCGCCGCTTGCTTGCAACACATTTGTTCCCACTTCTGGTAGAAAACAAATGAAACTCGTCATAGATTTGAATGTTAAAAAACCAGTGCAAAACCAAAATATTAGAAAACGACCCAGTTAAATTGATTAGTAAGTAAATATATGTCCACTGTTCCAGCTGTAGAAGACGCTGGATATATCTCAAACTTTAATTTGATCCCTGTTCAGTCGCAACCCTTCCAGCATCAAGCTACAACCTCACTCAGGTGCCAAAGGTGTCCAAACTAGACATCTAATTTGACCTTACTGGGTCTCCAGTTCAGCAAATTACCAATAAAATATTTAACTTTTCAGTCCAGCTCTATAAATAGTGAGCTAACATTTACTCTGACAGCTGACTGAGCTACACTATAACTCAGAGTTTCCCTTCATATAGCTTGGAGCCATGACGTCTTCTTATCAGGATCTATTTTAGGACACGGCAGTGGAACAAATCAGAGATCAAAGTTTTTGGTGCAACCAGCTACAAAACAACTCCTCAACATTTAGTTATTTATTTAAATCGGTTAGTTTAAATTAGAAGTTTGGAGAAAAGTCTCAACTTCCTGTTTATACGGTTGCTGTCGGTGCAGTTTGAGGGGCCGTTATGTCCCAGAAAGGAACATGATGATGGAGAATGTGTTTTGGTTAGAAGCATTAAATATCACGAGAATATTACACATGTATTTATTTGAAACTCGAACATTGTTTATCATACTGGATACCTTTAAATAAATGTATCTGAAGGTTCTGCATTCATTGATTGAGATCAATAATTTAATACCATGTTTTGCAATAATTAAGTCAATTTGAGAAGTTGTTTGATTATCAAATGGTTTTTAGACTATTTTGGCAGCATATGAGTGAATAATAAAAGTTTTTTTGGGAGGGGGAAATTGTCTTATTTCAATTCAATTCAATTTTATCTATATAGCGCCAAATCACAACACAGGTTATTTCATGGCACTTAACACATTAAAGTCCTTACAGCAAGACTTTACAATATTATACAGAGAAACCCAACAATTCAACAATTCCCACATAAGTTAAGAGGGAAAAAAAAACTCCTCTTTAAGGGATTTCCTGTCTAAAATGTCTTTTCTTTCTTTTTTTTTATTCCCTGGCAGATCTGTGTCCATATTTAACAAAGCACGAAGTAAAATTTTGGACTTTAAATGAAAGATAAGAATCCTTCACTTGAACTTCTCATTACCCAAATACTGAAACCGGTTTATCAAACTTCCTTTGACATCAAATGCTCTTAAATGTAAGAAAGCCTCAGAGTTGCTGCTTTCTTGAAGCCTTGTTACATCAAAACATACTTCATGAGATCGTTATACTACTTTTTTTCTTGTTAAACCTCAGGTCAAAACAAGATTACAGCTATAGCTGGCATTGCTTAATGGTACTTACATACATTTCTATTACGTGAACTCGTTACTGTGAAAAAAAAATCCGCTAATAATGTTTTTTGATTTACATGTATAATCTAACAGCACAATTTATACTCCAGACATTTGTTTTCTTTCCTTCTAATTTATCCATCCAACCATGATCTATACCTGCTTCATCCTGAGCAGGGTCAATGTTAACTGACTTTAGCATTTTTGCGGCATTTATTCGTCACACCTTTGGTGTCTAAAGACCTTTATTCCTACATTGGATCTTTAGGGCATCTTTAAAGCCCTCCTCTAAAAAAAATCTATTTCAAAAGAGGAAAGTTTCACAGCTCAGTTTGGAGGTGTGTAACTGCGAGCAGGATCTGTGACATCACAATTATGTTACATGAGTTTACATCTGACAGGCATTGCACAAACACTGAGACATATTGTGCTTTAGTGGTTAAACCTTTGAAATAAAAAGTGTTTGCATGTTCATGTATTCAGGATTTTTCATTGAAGAAGGGGGTGAAGATTACATTTTAGGGAATTTCTAAATGTATAAAGTCAAGTTTTCATAATGAGAAAACATAGATGACTATTCGGAGCAGAGTTTTTAATACATCTGTTACGGCCTATTTGGTGTGCCTAGGAGTACACAGGAAGTAACATAACTGGTGATAAAACAACTGGCAAAAGGTTTGACAGAAATGAACAAGATAAGGCAGCTGCAATCAATGACATTTATTCACAAAGTAAAAGTAAACAAAAACAAAACCCAACTACCTGGGAAGCGATGACATCAGGATCTCAAAGGCCAAAACGATAAACAAAACTCCCACTCTAACTAGAAAAGAAAAGTTCAGCTGGCCTATGGAAATAAACAGAAAAACAATCCTGAGCTCCCTACCTAGCCACAAAACGGGAGAAAACAGGAAGTACCAAAATAACTGGCAGAGCACCCCTACAACAGCTTCACCAAAAACAACAGCTCTGTTGTCGATGCCCCAGGTACGGCAGTAGCAACTCTCAGCGGCAGCAGCAGCAACATGCAAGGAGAAAATCAGAAGAGAGAAGAGTAGCACAGGATCTGGGGTTGATATGCAGCTCCACTGATCAATTGAGGACTCTCAGGTGTGGGTGTTTCTGTCAGGAGTCCATTTTTTTCCTCCGTTTTGCCCCCGATCACCTCTCCTCCCGTGTCCCCTGTCTTTGTCCGTGGCCACGCCCCTCACCTCCCGTGGCCACGCCCCTCACCGGTCCCAGCAGATGCAGCCACTCACCCCTGATCACCACCTGCAGGTGTGCTGCATCTCCCTGGTTGTCGGTTCATTTTGTTAGTCACTAGTGATGGTGAGATGAAGCCTCATGAGGCATCGAACCACTTCAGCCAGTTGGTTCCAGAAAGGGTTCATTTCTCGAAGCTTCATGTGAACACGAAACCACCTACTGTCTGAGTGTATAATGACAGGCAGCTGTATCTGAACCACATGTGATGCATTGAATGTTTGTGTCTGTTATGGCTGTTGGGAATGACTATGAATTACAGAAATGTATGACCAAATAATTTCTGTACGTAAATGATCACATATATGCATAATAAAATATTTTTTGAATGTATTCTGTGTGTAAATTTTCCCAAAATGGTAGTATCATATGATATGGCAGGTTGTGTAATCATGTTTTTCTGTCACTTTAGGAAAATGTCATGGGCTTAAGCAGGCAGAGGACAGTGGAAGTGCTTGTGGAACTAGGAAGAGGGGACTGAATATGCTTGTTTAACTTGGACAATGATGTACAGGACAGGGGACATTTTATTCATTTTTATTCAGAAATAACAGTTTCTCAACAGTTTTTGGTTTTGTGGATGTCCACATGTCCGAAGTAAGGCTAACAGCAGCCACCTTTTCCACTTTAGTCTTCTCCTTCTCCTTAGCTGACTCATACTTGGCCTCCACCATGGCCTTCAGAGCCTCAAGGAAAAAATATATAGTGCTGAACTGTGAGACACAATAAAGTACTCATTTGTTTCATGCATGCACCCATACATACCTGCCTTGTAGGGAGGACATAATTAGGATCCAGTTTGGACACAAATGCCCTGAATCCAACATCATCCACAATACTGAAGGGCTGTGTGTCCTTCACTATCATGGAGACGAGGGCTTCATCCAGCTCTTGTTTTCTGGTGGCTGGTTAAAAGAGAATAAATACAGTGTCTGTTACCTGTCTTTATTTGCACAATAAACAAAAGTGAACAGGGAAAAATTGTGATGGTGCATTTGTAATATTGTAATGACTTACCTTGGCTGGGTGAAGCTCCAGTTTCCTCCTTATTCTCATGCAAGGCACGGTAACGCCTCAGCATGGATGAGGTGTTGTTATTGTACCCCAACTCCTTGGAGCACAATAAACACCTCACCTTTGAATAAAATAAGAAACTGTGAAAAATACAGTTCTTGATAAGCAAACCTAATGTGTCTGAAATAGAGTTAGATTTACCTTATTAGGAGTTATTAAATCAAAGTGTTCCCACACAGGGGAAATCCTCCTCTTCCTAGCTGGCTCCATCTTATCACCTCCTTCTCTCCTCACTCTCCTACATCTCCAAACTATCTCTCTCTCTCTCTCTCTCTCTCTAAACTCTCCAAACTATCCAAACTCTCAACTGACCTCAACTCTCCACCAACAACCCACATTTTGAACGGAGCCTGAGGGGTTTATATTGCTGTCAAACCTCCCGGCAACACCTGAACCACTTCCCGAAGCAGTCACGTGGTACAGCCGGCAGCGAGGCTTCGGACGTCATCATTTTTGTCTCCTCCCCTAAATGAAGCAAGCCTCGACACGCGCTTCGAGGACACGCCCCCTCCGTTACTCGACACACGCTTCGTAGCGTCGGCACATCTCGTAACATCACTACTAGTCACCCGTCCGTCCTCCGTCTGCTCTCCGTCCGTCCTCCGTCAGTCCCGTTCCCGTTCCTCCGGTCTCTGTGTCTCCTGCGGATATCCCGGTCAAAATCACCAGTCGGTGGAGTTGCCCTCCCGGCTCGGAGGATTGTTGACGCCGTCCCTTCCGCTGGTCTGCCGGCTGCCCTGTCAGCCGTGTCCCCCTGGAGCTGTCGGTCGAGTTGCCCTCCTGACTGGACGCAAGTGGACACGCTCGGTGCCACCTTTTGGTTTGTTGTTTGTTTACAATAAAGACTGTACTTTGGAACTGATACCTCCAGTCTGTGAGCTTGCATTTGGGTCCTGGAAAAACACCCACCACATAACAGTTTCAGCAATCAGGAGGGGGCATGGCAGACCTGAAACACAAACACACAGCTCTCTTCTAAAAAGAGGCATAATGACGTCAGGGGGCGTAACAGCATCTTTGAACATTAGAGCATCTTTAGGTGTATTTCTTGAAACGTTTGCCTCCTGTCTTTTACATCCACTCTCAACTCTGCAGCAAAAAGTGAAATCAAAGCTTCTTGTAAAACTTGTCGACGTTTCAAAATCCTCTGCTTTCAAATGATATTCTCTCAACAGACTTTTACTTGGACCAGATGTGTTTACATGTTTTAATATCCCGGTGTGGAACAAAGATGTAATACACTCTAACCCAGGGTACATTTGTCACTGTTGGTACTGAATTAGAGGTTGCCAAGGATCCAGCCTGCTGTTTGAGGGTTTAAAGTTTGGTTTTCAGGTTAGAGTTAGATAAAGGCTAGGCTAATGGGCGAGGAAATGGACTACTTTAATGGAAAATCCCATTGAGGACAGTGACACAATTGTGTGTGTGCGACGCCCCGTGCCCTAAGGGGTAACTGTGTGTGCATGGGTGGCTGGCCCAGGTTTGTCTGGTTGAAGCAGGAGAGACATTTAAAACAATGTTTTTAACGAACTGAACAATATGTAGAACACAAACACGTCCTGGTTAACCTACTACCGTTTTATAACATATATTATGGACAGGAAACTTAATATTTTCATCATAGTTTCATGTGATTAATGTGTCTGCGCGTCTACTGTTGAAACCACCGCTTGGTTTCCCCGAGTCTGTTGATAGAGAGTCTTTCAGGCAATATAGTTATCAAGTTGTCTTTTATTCAGCAACACAGCATCAACCAGAGGTCTCTGTTGGAGTCTAACTTCCCGCTTTCTGGCACACACATTTATACTATATCAGGGGTGGCCAACCCGCGGCTCCCGAGCCGCATGCGGCTCTTTGCCTGGTTTCATGCGGCTCTTTTACGTTCATATCAACATTCTGCCTGATATGTCAGACGTCATTAGCGCATTTCAAAGCTTCAAATCTTCAGCGCCACTTCAGCTCACTCCATCACTAACATCGACCAGGGATTTCCAAAAGGGACTGAACTTCGCAAGCACGAGTTGGACACTTTGAAAAGTCAGGCAGAAAAGCAGGTACAGTTTTTCCAAAAAATTACAAAGCACTCAGAGACTGTCACGCTTGCATCGTATCAACTGGCTTGGAGCATTGCACGGGCTACAAACCCATTTAATGAAGGGGAGTTCGTTAAAAAATGCCTCAGTGACGTTGTTGAAATCTTGTCTCCTGAAAACGACAAACTAAAACGAATGGTATCAGACGTCCAACTGTCCCGCCACACTGTTGAACACAGGATATCGGACATTAACACGGCTATTGAATCACAGTTGCACTCTGACCTTCAAGCATGTGAGTATTTTAGTGTCGCGTTGGATGAGAGTTGTGACGTACAAGATGAGAGTTGTGACGTACAAGATGAGAGTTGTGACGTACAAGATGAGAGTTGTGACGTACAAGATGAGAGTTGTGACGTACAAGACGAGAGTTGTGACGTACAAGATGAGAGTTGTGACGTACAAGATGAGCCTCAGCTGGCAATATTTGCACGGTCTGTGTCAAAAGATTGTGTGATCAAAGAAGAACTCCTTGATGTTGTGCCATTAAAAGACAGAACCCGTGGCATAGATGTTGTGCGATTCTGTGTTAGGTTATGTTTACAATAATACAACATATATATATGCCATATCATATTAATTATATATAGGTCGTATTATCAACTATTAATCCTAAGGGGTAGACGAAAGGCTGTGGTTGTGAATGAAGGTGTAGACAAGGTTGTGAAGGCTGTGTTTGTGAATGAGAGTGAAAGTACTGGGCCAAACCAGAAGGTCACAGGAGGGGGTCGGCAACCTGTGGGGTCACATACTGTTGTTCTTTGAGGCATAAACAGGAACAGACGGCTGTCTTCAGGATGGACTTCAGGGTGTGAAGGAAGACAACCACGACCTCCTCCAATCAACAAAGGACACATCAATACACGTGACTTTTTGGTGTCTGGACTATAAGAAGACTGGGTCAGGGAAAGTCAGGAGGTCAGACTTCGTGAACTGACACATACTTTGTTGCGGTCAGGGAAACATAGTCTGGACCCAGAGCTCTGTAAACTGATTATTCTGCTGCTGTTAAATAAATATTTTGGAGCCTGAGATCTTCTCCTATTGCCTCATTAAAGAACACGCAGGACTGGGGGCTGACACATATTGGCTTTGTACTCGCAGGAGCCCAAGTCCAACAATGTGAAAGAAACAATGATGGCTGCATTTGCGAAAGCAAATCTGCCCATACCGAAGCTAACTGCAATAGCCACGGATGGAGCAGCGCCGGCCGTGACCGGATCTGTGAACGGACTTGTGGGGCTGTGCAAAGCTGACCAAACATTTCCCGAGTTTTTGAATTTCCACTGCATCATCCACAGGGAGCAACTCGTGTCTAAATCATTGAATTTAGACAACGTCATGAAGCCTGTGATGGAAATCGTCAACTACATCCGCACACATGCGCTTAACCACAGGCAATTGAAGAATCTCATCGCTGAGCTGGACCAAGGACCTCCAGGTGACCTGCCGCTGCACTGCACTGTGAGGTGGCTGTCCAAAGGCAAGGTGCTCGCTCGCTTCTTTGAGCTTTTGGATGCTGTGAAACTGTTCATGGAAGAGAAGGACAAGGACTATCCCGAGCTCTCGGACGTCGAGTGGATTATGGATCTGGCCTTTTTGGTCGACACGCTGTGTCACTTGGACAGACTGAACCTGACCCTGCAGGGTAAGTTAAAAATGCTGCCTCACCTGCTGCAAAGTGTGTTTGTGTTTGTCAACAAACTGAAGCTGTTCAAGGCGCATATTCAAAAGGGAGATTTAACGCATTTTCCCACTCTGCTAAAAGCCAGCGGGCAAGTCACCAGCGCCGCCCTGAATAAGCAAAGAGCCAGATATGCAACACTGGTTGAAAACCTGCACGAAAGCTTTGTCATCCGGTTCCGTGATCTACAACTGAAAAGGCCACAGATTACGTTCCTCGTCGACCCATTTAATGCGGAGACGGACTGTTTGAAAGCCCCGCTAGTCACAGATGAGGCTGAGTTGGAGATGATCGATCTTTGTGAGGAGGACCAACTGAAACCTGCTTTAAGGGAAGGGACCATTGAGTTCTGGAAAAGTGTGCCAATGGAAAAATACCCCAATGTCAAACGGGCTGCGCTTAAGATACTGTCAATGTTTGGGTCAACATACGTCTGAGTGTGTTTTCTACCCTGAAACACGTGAAATCAAAGCATCGATCTGTTCTGACTGACACCGTGTGAAAGAGTTGCTTCGAGTGGCAACAACAGAGTACAAGCCAGATTTGAAGAGGATTGTTCAAGGCAAGGAATGCCTGAAGTCGCACTAAGCAACATGCATAGTAAGTGAAAAACGCTATTGTAAATTATTATGTTTTTGTTTGTGGACTTTGTTGAACTGAGAGTTTGTGTGTGTGAGACAGTGCACACAATGTTCATTGTTGAAGATGACTGGCCTGTGGTCTTAGTACTGTAGGAGTCAATGTCTGTCATTATCATGTTGGTGTGTGACATGATAATGACACACAATAAATTTGGCTGAGCACAGGTGTGTGTGTGTGTGTGTGTGTGTGTGTGTGTGTGTGTGTGTGTGTGTGTGTGTGTGTGTGTGTGTGTGTGTGTGTGTGTGTGTGTGTGTGTGTGTGTGAGGAAGGGATGGGGTGATGTTCATGTGTACCCATGTGTATGATGTGGCTCTTTGCGGTAACACAGTAAAAAATGTGGCTCTTAGTCTCTGACTGGTTGGCCACCCCTGTACTATAGGAAGAGGCGTTACATATAATGGGGCAGGGAACGTTTGCATGATATGTTTGTCTCAGTACTTTTCCACTGTTTGACCCACATCCCCTCTTGTCTGATAGCGAGTTGCACCCTACGTGACCCCCCCACAGGTTCCTGTTTCCGATACCATATATGGAGTTGTTATTCTATACTTGGACTCTTGAACTCCTCTTGCCTGTTCTGAAACCGGTACACCCAAAGGTCAGTTACGCTGTGTAGGTGCTTCCGTATTTCGTACACGTGATAAGTTCCTGCATAAACAATGTGTTCTACAATGATTACAGCAAATATATATTACAAGCAATGTTATACAATGATTACAGTCAGTATATATTTTGAGCGTACAGCATATGAGCCCTCACATGCACTAAGCAGAGCTATATCCCACACTACTGATGTCAGCTGCATGCAAAGCAGGTTGTTTTTTTTCCTGTGAAGTGAAAGTGAAAGTATCCTGAACAGCTTCGGTGTGCTGCTCGAGCAACAAGGAGAAACACAGCGGAGCACACTAATGAACAATCATGTGTTTAATGTTAAAGATACTGGTGTACTTGTACCTCTATACAGGTAAGTTACTGTTTAAAGCTTCGTTGCAGGTTGTGTTGTTTTTGTAGCTTCCGTGTGGTGAGTATAAACTCATGGAGACAGCAAGAATAACATGACTGCTTCCTACTAAATGTTGACAGACTACTGATTCAGTGTGTGTGTGTGTGTGTGTGTGTGTGTGTGTGTGTGTGTGTGTGTGTGTGTGTGTGTGTGTGTGTGTGTGTGATCCAGGTGTGCTCTGTACCCATCAGATCCCTTGGCTGCCCTGTGAGTTCATTGATGAACGTTTGTCTCCGAATACGAAGGGAGACACTGACACACAACACATCCGCAGAGATGCTATGCTGCAGTTTGGTCAAACAGGAGACGCTCCTGTCAATCCTGACGCCATCACGTTCCTGCTCACCGGTAAGTTACTTCAGCCCACTGACAGAGAAGACTGAAATCTACTCTATTCTATTGTACTTCATCTGTTGCAGGATCTAAGTTGGACCTGCGAAGGTACGTGGAGCCGGTGAATGCAGATCAGCTGGTGTGTGAAATACGAAGTTACAGTGAGGGTGGCCACATCCACTGGCCTGTCCAGGCGCCCCAGGACTACAACCGCTGGTTCAGCTGCACCCTCAGACACATCAAGGACCTTTTCACCGTCACCGCCTTCCTCAGACACCCGTCTGACCAACATCCCGCACAGCAGGACTACCGCAGCTGGCCTGCCATCAGGGACAAAGAGACTCTTACTGCAACAGGTAAACACAAAAAACGTAGTCGAATTAGAACTACATATAAATTCTAAGTTAAGCACTTGTAGTTATGGGACTTCATGTGAGCTTTTATTCTGAAATCTGAGTCAAAATTTAGAGCAAAACCTCGAGTTGAGGTTTCCACACTGTGAACACAACACACATCTCCGTGTAATACAAGCCTAAATGTTTCTCTGTGCCACTGTCTTTGTCACGTTTCCATAGTTGCCATGGTCATCAAAACAAACTCTCCAGTAGTGAAAGCTCGACTGGGGGCCAAAAAAGAGCTCCACTGCCAGTTTGGTATCGACCATGAGGGACCAAACGTCACCGTGGAGTGGCACCGGCGACAACAGGGAGCGATGAAGAAACTCCTCAGCTCTTTCCATCGCTCAGGTCAGACCCAGCGGACCGGTGGGTCCGGCCCGGGGCTGCAGGCAGTAGGAGACGCCTCCTACACCGTCCCCGTCGCCAACATGACCAGTGAAGGGACCTACGTTTGTTCGGTTTCAGCGAATGCACTGTTAGCGAGTTTGGACGTAAATCTGCACATCGAAGGTGAGATAAAGATCATGGCAAAAAAATACTGGTTCTGATGGTTCGTGCTGTCTGATGATTTAAAGTCTCATGTGGACAAAATCTGAATTCAAGGTCCACTCACTTGTTTTTAGGGCTTTCATAAGTGGCGCCACCAAGATCCATAGTACGCACAAGAGCCGCCCACTCGTAGGCCACCGTTAACGTCTATAGGTTCCTGCACACGCACATAGCGAGCGAGTGAGCGCGCAAGAGAGATATTGATTCATACTTTTTTGCTCAAAAGCTTCCGACACAACACCGGGATTAGTCTCCTTCATTTTAAAAGGCCACCCAACTGCCTGAAAGGCAAGAACAGCCACTTTAACAATAGGCTACAATATACCAGATCATTGGCTATATCAATATCCCACAGAATAAGAATATAAAATTCCTACTGTATTTTGTGTTGCTTCCCACAGATGTCCGTAGACGAGGCTATCCAACTGAACCAAAACATCAGTTTATCATGCTTCAACTGGCATCTCTGCTCATTTCAGTGTTTGAACTTTGATAAAATGCTCAACTCTTAAATTGATACTTCAATTTATTTGTGCTTTACACTTAAACTGCTCTCCAACCATTTTACTGTTTCACATGTTTGATCTACAATGTGTAAGATACAACCTCTGGATGCGCTAGGACGCATCATCCAGGCGACCCAGGCTCCAGTCTGGGATCAGCCTCAGCCTGCTGCTCATTACCTCCCGCCCTGAACCGTGCTTTCAATAATCAAAGCAAAAGGAAAGTTTATAGACTGTAGAATAGAATGCAGAATATACAATCGGGATATTACTCGTAAAAATCAAGTTACACAATGTTGTTACAGAAATAAATAATGTGGGAGCTGAGACCAGATCTCAACACGAAGGAACATTTATGGAACATTTCCTACTGATGTGAATGAGAAGTTAGAATTTAATGTGTTTGAAAGCAGAATTTGACTCTTGGACAAACCAGCCCAGTGACCGTAGTCAAAGTTTCCTTTTACTTTCCCTCCTCTCCTCAGAGCCTCCTCGTGTCTCCCTCAACGTGGGGCCCATTCTCTCGCTGCAGGAGGGCGAGGGGCAGAGGGTGGTTTGTGAGGCGCAGGGTTACTACCCTCTGGATGTGGAGTTTGTTTGGTCAAAGAAGGCGTCGGGCCAGAGGGCCGGCGCTCCTCTGCCCAAAGATCTCGAGAACATCTCGTTCTTCAGCCACAAACACAACCGGGACAAGACGTACTCGTTGTCGGCTTTCTTCTACCTCCACGCTTTGCTCAGGAACTCTGGCAGTGAGTTTACATGCAGCGTCTCCCATCAGTCCCTGACAGAGCACATCAGGAAGAGCTTCATCCTGGATGTTGAAGGTGAGCAGGATCGATACAAATGCTGCGTTCAAATGGGGTCGTATTTAAAGTGTTACAGTCCAATATCATGACGTGGGATTCACGACATTGGAACTCAATATTTTCAAAAAGCCCCAAGTTCACAAGTTGTGACGTGTTTGCTTACGTTTTCAACAACGGCGGAGCCCATGGAGGTTCATTTCCTGCAGCCTTAGATCTAATATATTGTAATTTTAGTCTGGTAGAGTTTGTCTTTATAACGTAAACAATGCATCTGTGGATAATGTTGATGTTCCAACGACCTCATCTTCTCCCTCTGTCATTATCTCTTCACGTTCCCCGCCCGCTAGCTTGCTAAAAATGGTCAACTTTTGTGGCTTCTAGACGCCGTCCATGTTGTCATTGTTTCTCACAACTCAAACACTTAAACATAGGGAAACATGGTGTGAGCTGGAGTTCCTGTGTTGTGTTGCTCAGGAACGCAGCAAAAGTCCCAGAAACTAAACTGCAGTACTGTGAGCTACCACCAAGTGGCAGCAGAGGTAAATATCTGTTGTGTGTTTCCTGAGTTCAGATCCAGTCAGCTGGATGTTTTACCTCACCAGTGGCTTCTCTGTGGTCGTACTGCTGGCCTTCCTGTTCAAGATGCGGTGCTACCGGTACTCAGGTGAGTTTAGAGGCCGTCATTAAACAGGCTGCTAAACCAACAGTAACCATCTTCCAATATGACAGACGATCAGATGTGTTTTGGTGGCAGTGACATAAAACCATGTGCAGGCTACTGTATTAATATCACTGTGACACGTGAACTGTTGATGTCCACGAGAGTAATTATTATTTATTTTCTTTGTAGCAAGACAGCGGTCAGTGCCGGTAAGTTGATACAAAAATCAAATTATCTTTGATTAAATAATCTCCATCAATACAAACTAGTATTTAACCAGTGTTTGTTTACATCTGCATGTGTGTGTATTGTGTGTCTGTCCTGCAGTGGAAACCATTCTGAGCAGTTTTGATGGCCTGAGAAGAACATCAGGAGCCCCAGTGAAGGTGGACAGTCTCCTCCCCACTCAGTCATTTCTTTAATTTAGAACATGTTTGATGTTTGAATTTAGTTCTGAGGTGAATTTGGGTTTTGGGTCTTTTTTCATGTTGCACTAATTTTTATTTATTTAAAACTGGAAAAGTGACATAATGGAGTAATCACAGTTTTACAGAGCCCGGGAGTGGCCAGAGATACAATTTTTTTTTTTTTATAAGTTTACAAGTTTTAATTTATGAGAGATGGGTCTATATAGAGACAGCACAGCACAGCACAACCACTTAAAGACATTCAAAAAATGTTTAGACCTCAGATACATCTGACCTGCACATCCAGGAACTTTGGGTTGCAACGTGTTTGCGCCCTCTTCTGGAAGAAAACACGTCTTCGACTTTAATGGTGCAAAACCATATTAGAAAACTACCCAGTTAAATTGATTAGTAAGTAAATATATGTCCACTGTTCCAGCTGTAGAAGACGCTGGATATATCTCAAACTTTAATTTGATCCCTGTTCAGTCGCAACCCTTCCAGCATCAAGCTACAACCTCACTCAGGTGCCAAAGGTGTCCAAACCAGACATCTACTTTTACCTTACTGGGTCTCCAGTTCAGCAGTTTACCAGTGAAATATTTTACTTACCTGCTCTACAAAAAGTTAACTAACATTTACTCTGACAGCTGACTGAGCTACATTATAACTCACAGAGTTTCCCTTCATATAGCTTGGAGCCATGACGTCTTCTTATCAGGATCTATTTTAGGACACGGCAGTGGAACAAATCAGAGATCAAAGTTTTTGGTGCAACCAGCTACAAAACAACTCCTCAACATTTAGTTATTTATTTAAACCGGCTAGTTTAAATTGGAAGTTTGGAGAAAAGTCTCAACTTCCTGTTTATATGGTTGCTGTCGTGCAGTTTCTCCCAGAAAGGAGTGTGGTGATGGATGTGCTGCCGGTCTGATGTATACAGAAAATCTGTTTTGGTTAGAAGCACTGAATGTAACTAGTATATTGTGTTTTTGTAACTTAAACATTTTTTATTGCACCTTTAATGACATTTATCTGAAGTAACTGAAGTGAAAACCGGCTGAGCGTCTGTCCAATGGGAAATATCAAGGTTAATGTCCTTGTATCATACCCACCAGGTCCTACATTCATGTATTAATGTCAATAATTTGCAAAAATGAAGTTGATGTGAGAAGTTGTTTGATTATCAAGTGGTTTTATACTGTTTTGGCAGCATATGAGTGAATAATAAAAGTGTTTTTATGATAAGGAAATTGTCTTATTTACTGTCTAAAAATCTGTCTTTCCTTTCTTTCTTTTTTGAATCCCTGGCAGATCTGTGTCCATATTTAACAAACCACTAAGTAAAAATGTTGGACTTTAAATGAATGATAAGAATCCTTCTCTTGAACTCCTCACAACCTAAAAAATGAAAGATGTTTCCTTTGACAAAAAAATGCTCATGAATGCATGTGAGCTTCAGAGTTGCCCCTTACAGATAAAAACACACGTGTTTCCCATGTTTTGCACACAGGGCACGTGATCACATGTAGGACACCTGTTTACCACATATTGGAACATATAATAACATGGAAAAAAAAAAAAAGGTTTTCCACATGTTGTAATATGTGGTAGCACATGTGGAAAACATTTTAACAAGTGCAGAAATGTGAGCACTGACCAACACAAAGGTTCAGCAGAGAAGAAAGACCCTTGACAAAGCAGAGACTTATTTGCCAACTGATTTTTGGGGCACTTTTTCGCTTTTTATGGACATTTTTGTTAATATATTTGCAATGCATGTTTGAACAAACTTGATTTGTATCACATATTCAATGGTTTTCACATGTAATCTGTGGATTTCACACTGGTATGTATTGGTATATGGGAATATACAAGAGTTTTATATATAATCCCATGTGTTTACATACAATCCTATGGGTTTGCTGTATATATCCTGGAACATCATGTGACCTGCAGTAACCTCAGGTCTCCCTGGGAGCAGCCCCCCCCCTTCTGTGTTTATGTGATGTTTTGCAGGTGTGCCAGAGTCGGGGGCGGAGCCACCAGCTGCACCTCATCACAATCATCAAGATCTCTACATATTCTCAGATCTGCCATCTCCTGGTTTCCAGGTCATTATTGCATCTCAGTGAGTGCTACGGGAGTCCAGCTTCTATTTTGGAGCCTCAGTTCAACTGGAGACCTCGATGGACCTTCACACTTCTGCACCACTTTGCCCGTTACCACCTTCCTTCTTTGGACTACAATTTAAGGGTCCCCTTAACCCTTTATGCAATACCTTTAACTGCTTCCCTGCCTTCTCGAGCCAAACACTTAACAGGGTTTCACATGGTTTTCATTTCATCAATCACATGGGTTTCATGTGTAATCACATGGGCTTTACATACCTCTAATTGGGAAACATGGGTTTTGCACATGGGAAACTTGCCTTTTTTCTTTATGTGGCTTTTTAAGTCAAAATTACAGCTATTGCTGTCATTGCTTAAAGTTACATTTATAAATTGTTGTGTGTGAGAACTAACTACTCTTACTGTGGTGATAAATTACACTGATTATATGTTGTTTTAGTTTTTTTACATTGCTAAACTAACAGCAGACGAACCAATCCCTACTCCAAGCATGATTTGTCGTACTGATTTATCCATCTAACTATCATCTATATCCTGCACCCTGGACACAAATACCTTTGAACCGTAGGAGGAAGCCAGAGAAACCCAGAGAAAACAGATGCAGGCAGAGGAAGAACATGCAGACTCCACACAGAAAGGCAAACCAGCAGGTTTGAATCCAGAACCTTCCTGCTGTGAGGCGACAGTCGTAACTTCTGCATCACCATGTTGCCCAATATTTTAACATACACAACAATGAGTCAATTTATATTTTAAATTCAATATTTGAATGGAAACAGAGGTGAAAATTAAAAGTAAATCCGTGTGTGCGACCACATTCATGATCGCTTGAGAGAAATGTTCCTCCCGCACTTTAACTCAAAGTGTTTGGGGATTGAAATTGAATAAAATATTCAGAATTGTGTTTTCATTAGTGTATGATTATCCAAAACTAATCACGGTGTGTTTGTTATCTTAGAATGAGCACTTCGTGCCTGCATATGTTTCTACAGAAGCCCAGAAGGGACGAACCAAACACTGGCCATCGAGAGAGACTTTTGTGTTTTTCATGAGTATCCGTACAGACAGGGTGAGACGAGGAGAGTTCAAGAGGTTTGCAATTTGTAACCTCATTGCGAGATGTCACTAAATTCTCTACACACCGGTCCTTTAATGAAAGCTGAGTCACTTCATGAAAGGTTTGTACTCTTCATGTTTTGCAAATAATAGTCTCTAAGGCCTTTACACAATGTTTTTTTTTTATTCTCAACCTAATAATACAATCGTCAATGTATTTTTTTGAACTGTTGTTTTTTTCATGATTACTTTCATACAGGCCACGGAAATGACGGGCAAAAAGAGACGTTTGACTTTTTTGGAAGGAGGTTACAATGCAATGAGCTGGTGCAAATCTATTTGAACCTTCTTTACATCAATGCTGGTATGAATAGATTGATGCTAAATATTGGCATTTAAATATTTGTATTTTTGTGTTTTTTATTCATCACGCCTCTCGTATTCCTAAATTGTCTCTTTAGGGTATTCTTAAAGTCCTCATTCTTTCAAAAGTTGTATAACAGAAGTTGAAAATTTCTTTGAGCCCACTTTAAATCTGATTTAAGGTGTATACCTGCCAGCAGGATTTGTGACGTCACTGTTACATTTCAGTAGTTTCGGTCGGATCGGCGCCTTCCTCACTTGAAGCATTTCCAACCATCTAATTTAATTTTTTTTTCAGTAAAAACAATAATACTAGACCCAAATAATTATTCAAAGCAGTATTTAATACATCTTTGAACATTAAGGCATCTTTAGGTGTGTTTCTTGGAACTTTGTCTTTCACATCCACTCTCAACCCTGCAGTAAAAAGTGAAATCAAAGTTTCTTGTAAAACTTGTCGACCTCTCAAAATACTCTGCTTTCATATTATATTCTCTTTTTCATGCTCTTTTCACAGACTCTCTTATTAGAAACATGCACTCTATAAAAAACAAAAACCCTGCTTGTAAAACACGCTGACCCTCGCTGCTCGTATATGTCAGCCATCAGCTTTGATGTGGACTGATGAAGAGGAAGGCGAAGGTGGAGTCTTCAGAGACGACAGCTCAACTGGTCAGTCAGGTCTGAGTGCATTTACAGGGATAAGCAGAGACTGATACCAGATGTGTGTGTGTGTGTGTGTGTGTGTGTGTGTGTGTGTGTGTGTGTGTGTGTGTGTGTGTGTGTGTGTGTGTGTGTGTGTGTGTGTGTGTGTGTGTGTGTGGCCCAGGTTTGATCACAAATGTTCAGGAAAGACAAACAGAGTAAAGCAGCGTTAAATCTGCCTGGGCTGCACATCGGGCAGGAAGGAGAGCGAAGCAGGAGGAGAGTTGAAGAAAAAAATGTATTGAAAAATCTGACGTAGCTTTTTCAATGTTCTTTGAAGAAATGCTGCAACACAATAGAAGAGAGATAAAAGGAAGCAGTGAAAATACACACACACCTAGCCAACTTATACTTAAAGAGACAGACAAAGGCTGGCATTCAATCCCAAGATCCACAGTCAGCTGTCTGAGCAGATACTATCAACGGTTCAAGATAAGGTGCGAATGACGCACAACCTCATCTGCACGCCACAGTTTGAAGGCAGCTATGATCAGTGCTGCACAGTCACTTAACGTTAAATCACATTTACCATAAATTGTATTACTCAAAGGGGATGATATCAGCTGTCTCCTGAGTGCTTGTTTTGTCTGTTCACAGAGGGCCAATATGTTAGAAGAGACTTTTAAAGCTGTTTTTCACTGAGACAAACACAGGATTCCTGTGTAAATCACACAGGAATCTGTTGCGCTTTGGATACTGGTTTTTTTTTTTTTTTTCAGTTTACTGACAACGAATCAAAACAGCCAATTGTCTCAGATATGCAGGAAATAAACTTTTTTCATAACTTTATTTCAAAGCAATTCATTTACGTTTTTACTTTTCTTTTTTTACTGAGGCTTTTAACAACATAGCTTGGATGTAGCTGTAAATGAGACACTGGATGCTACTCAATAAGCACGGAGACTTCTGAAGACTGAGCTGCCCGATGAACTTTATCTTTCCCTACATGGTATTTCAGAGATTTTCCACATTGACATGATTAACCATGTGGATACTGAGTACTATAATTGCCATGAAAACTGTTTAATTTAGAAATAATAAAACAGGCAGGAATTTCAGCTGCGGCAGCTTCTTTGGAAAATTGATCTATGTTGGTATGAGCCTTCAAAAACAACCGTAAACGGGCCGTTTGTGTGTCTGGTTGGGGCCTCAGAGGTCTACAGTTACAGTGTAAAGATCGGCTGGGAAACGCCAATTTATTAAGGAAAGAAACCGAAGTTGCGTAATTTCAGGTGAAACAACATCAACAACAGACTGGGAACAAAGAAATAGATGAACAGTGGAAAAATCACAAGTTGCATCATTTCTGTAATTACAGCGTCTTTATCCAGCCACAGATCTTAAAACGATTATCTTGTTTGCAGGACTGGAGGCAGGCTGAGGCCGGCGCTGGAGGTGGGTCAATTTCGCAGTAAATACACTGAACCACACTCTCTCTGATCCCTGGATGATGTAACTACTGAGAACAATTAGCTCAGCATACTGCAGGAGCCTGAGGATGATTTAAAGCTGTATCCTCCTCTCTGTTTGATGGCTGGATCCCTATCTCTGGTCTTGTGTCTCCCAGCAACCCGATATCACAGCAAAACGTGAAATAGACACACTTTGGCCTGACTAGGCGTGACAGTTACATGTTTTCCTGTCGTTGAAAATGACACCTACTGCATGCGTAGAGACTGAGACCTGCCTCCTAATACTTGCCTCTGTTGCAGGACTTTGGGTACATGATCCTGCGTCACATGACATGTACGTGTGTGTAAGTTTCACGGTTTCAAAACTTGTAACCCAGACGGGTTAAAGTGTGTCTATTTCATGTTTTTCTGAAGGGGACCAGTGTCTCTATTTCAAGCTTTGTCACGATACCAGGATGCTCCAGGTCTGCTGTTACAGGTAACCAGCAAAGAAAGGACATGTCTTAGTGAGGCAGATAAATAAAGAGCTGCAAGTCATTTTTATTCACAATAAGGAGTTTAATAATAATAAGTATTATTATAATAATAAGTACATTATTTTATTTATTTATTATTATTATATATATATATATATATTTATATATAAATATATTATATAAATATAATAAATGTATTTATTATATTATTTATAAATTAATTATTTATTTTATTTAGTAAATTAAATATGAAAAAATAAGTAAATAATAAAATAAATATTTTAATAATAATAAGTATTCACTGCTTTTTAGGTTTTACGATGGTTAACACCTGTCACCTCTTGCATCCTGCGAAAACATACATCAATGTACACAGTGGTTGTTTTCAATAAGTCCTTCGTCATAAAGATTCAATCGTATTAAAAAAAATATGCTACAACAATTTAATAAACTTAATGTCAAAGGGGAACCAATAAAGTGTACGGTGCAAGATTCTGGATTTTTTTTATGGCAATATTTGATATGCCGAAAAAACTCAAATGCACCATTTTTTTTTGCCTCATTGCAGAGAAAGTCAAGTAACACAATAAACTCTTTGTAGGCTATTGGCAGATTAGCCTCTTGTCTTTTTCGTCATCAGTGTTGCAACTAAAATCTGACAAATAGTGTCTTCAGACCTTCAAACTAGTTTGACTGTATCCAAACTCATTGTACTGACTGTTTTAATTCACACAGATCATCCGCTATCATAATTATAGCATATAAAATACAAATTACAGCATATAAAATATAAATAAATTATTAGCTATAAAGCTATAATAGCTTGGGAAACTGGTTAAACAGAGAACTGAGTCATCCTCCTGCCTGCTTTGATGATTTCATTTCTATGACTTTAACTTTGTCTCTGGTTTCAATGATTGGTGAGAAATAAAATAAATGTATACAGTGTTGAAGGCGGCACAGACTTATCCAGCTGGGGAATAAAAGCAGTTGTTCTCCCTGTGTACCAGTGTTTGTCTCTTAATGGTCATACTTTTATTCACACTTGTCAGCGTGCTGTGGTTCATGTAGAGGACAGTTTATTAAAGCTGGTTGTGTGTCCCAGGTTTGGTCGGACCCTCTGATCCCGCTGCATTTCCACGGATCAACTGGTAACTTAAACTCAGCGGAAAATTCATGTCAAGAGCAGAAAAGGTCCCACATGTGTGTGACCTCGTGACCAAACCGCTGGCCACATACTTAACTACTGCACACATGATGAAGATCCATGTGGAGCTGGTGGAAAATTCACTGTCTGCATTTGGAGACACGTGCGGGATGGTCGTTCTGTTCAAGCTTTATTTCATCTGTCTGTGGTTTCAACGCTTCTCTTTTCTCTCTTTCCTCTTCACCACACACACTGAGATTTCCTCCTCGCCGTTTCGTTCATCGGCCTCTCGACTTCAGAGCTCCTACGGTCCTCCAAAATAATAAACAGCTCGAATGGCGGTGCGACCGTCTGGATCTCCTCTCCTGAGCTGTTGTGACAGATCTGGAACACCACCAGACTGATTTCCAACACGAAGGGTGTTTGGAAAGGCAAAGCAGCTAATTGCCATCGGTGTTCTCGCTGACAGACCTTGACTCATGCAGTTTATGTTCAAACTCAACTCTCTGCTCTGCCAGTTTCTCCGGTGAGGTCAGGTTGCTCGAAAGTCTCAGCACATAATAAAATGAAAGTACGTGCAGCAGCTCGGAGGCCATGAGCTCATGCTCGCTGCATCCCGGCCTGGCTGTCGGCGAGCTGCGATCAGCCAGCGACGGACGCGGCGGGTTTTCATGTTGAAACATCGAAGTTGCACAAGAGAGCGAGAGTGAAATATGATTCATGCCGCTCGCTCCAAACCGACATTTAAGTCAGATCGTAAAACAAGGACGTGTCATCGCATTGCTATGCAGTCAGCGTCATGAAAATGTTCGAAGAAAATAGCTGGATGGGCTCTCGGGGGGATTCCCGGTCGTGTTTTTGGGAAGCTCTGGCCAAATAAGATTGTGTGTGCGAGCGCTTATCGTAGCAAAAAAGTAATCCGATTTATGCGGCGACAGTGTGGAGATAAAAAGTGGCATTTTTCTGGGCAACGAAGTGGGACGTGATTAAGAGGAAATGATGTGGAGATTAATGACACTTTTAACTTGTATTTCTCTCTCTGTTTGTGTTTACATGGAAACTGAAGGGGAATAACTGTAAGTGATAGGAGACCTCAGAGACGAGTGTGTGTGTGTGTGTGTGTGTGTGTGTGTGTGTGTGTGTGTGTGTGTGTGTGTGTGTGTGTGTGTGTGTGTGTGTGTGTGTGTGTGTGTGTGTGTGTGTGTGTGTGTGTGTGTGTGTGTGTGTGTGTGTGTCTGTGTGTGTGTGTGTGTGTGTGTTTACGCCATCTGATGCCCGTCTGTATGAGTTATAATGTCTTCATTGTGTGCCATATCTCTGATGCTTGATTCCAGCTGTAAAGGGTGACAGCGTGTTAATTGTGTTCACATACACACACAAACACCGGCAGGGCACGCACGATCTGAGCGCTGCACAGTCCGAAGGAGTTGGCATCGCTCGAGGGGAAAAGCAGGGAGTCAGATGATAAGGAGGATACATGGTTACCGCACTCTGCTTTGTAAAGTGTGAGGTGTTGGTTGCGGTGTGCGGTCGGGGCGGTCGCAGGTCGCCTTTCACGGCGGTAATCGTCGTCTGAAAGCTGAGCCTCCTGCTCGGCCAGCTGGCGCTCAGCGTGGTTCTGACACTCCGAGGAGACGTTGCGTTGCTCGTGTCAAGTGGAATTGAATGTGAAAATAAATATATTTACCTCGACTTGAAAGTGAGACTGTGCAAGGTCTGCTGAAGTAGCGGCTACGTGATAGTGGCATATTGAATTATCTTTCATTTTCAAATAGTTCCTTGAGTTATTTACTGTAAAGATGTCATGAGGTGTGAAGCAACAATCCGACTTCCACAGGTGTTGACGTCTTGTTTTATTTTTATAGGCTAAAATGTTGTGTAAAGATCTGCTGTGACTGAAATACTTTTTCTAATAGTAAGAATGTACATCTTTGTGTGTTTAGGTAGGTAGGTAGGTATATACTTTATTAATCCCTGAGGGGAAATTTTTTGTATAGTATTTTTTGTATAATATTTAGTATATTTGCTGAGAGGACTGTGCTCACACCAGGCGGAAACCAGCAGTGACGTCACCCGTTGGTTTGTGAACGGCCGTTATGAAGCCTCGAGTTGAGATTTCGTCCGGCGCCGTGTTGCTAGTTCAGAGCGGTTTGGAGCAGGAAGTGACCATATTTGGACGAGCTGGGAGGAGCCAGCGGTGGATCTGACTCTTATCTGATTGGAAACCCGTTGATACCACGTCCCGCCCACCGATAGCTGTAACCTGACTGCACCACAGGCCTGTCAATCAAACAGACACGCCCCCAAAACACTGCTTTTTAAAACTTATTTTCTAATTAATGACGGGACTGTTTTCAGATGGACGTCCAGAAAACTAATAAGAAGGAGCGACTTCATCAAACAACACCAAGATAACTCGTGGACAGCATCCTGTCGACCTGTCAGCTGTGGATATCTGCCATTGCGTTGTTACTAGTTATAATTCTATTTGCGGGGATCCAACATTAAATTCTTTCATAAGTCACAACGTCTTTTAGATATTCAAAACTACATCATGGATATCTGTAATACATTTCCACTCCAGCTATTAAATGTTGAAATGTCTTGAATTAGTCCATCGTCTCATAACTCTGACACTGATGTACTGACTGAAGTTTATCGGATAAGTCCAACCTTTTCGAACTTCTAACCTCTTCACCACTTATCCAAGAGTACGCCCTCTATCTGTGTGTGCGTAGCTGAGTTCACACACATTTTCCAAGACTTAAATGGAAACTTCCCTCAGTCTCTGATTAAGTTATTAAAGCAGCTCCGTAAACATGAAGACCGACGGTCTAAAAGAGACTCGTTGAGATCGTTTGAAAGATGGTCCGCTCTTTTCCAAACTGCATCTCATGCACTATAATTTAAAAGCAGACATCCATCTGCTACGTAAGAGGAATTCAGAGCTGATTTTATGAGTAGGTGGTTATTCAGACTGGACTGGTGCTGAGAGATGATTTAAATAACTGAAGGGGAGAAAGATCAGAGGAGAAAAACTACTTCTTGGTGATACAGCACGTGAAAACCGCAGAGAAACTGAGATTAGTTTTAATTTGTAATGAGGAGGCCAGATGTGTGTGTGTGTGTGTGTGTGTGTGTGTGTGTGTGTGTGTGTGTGTGTGTGTGTGTGTGTGTGTGTGTGTGTGTGTGTGTGTGTGTGTGTATATGGTCTTGTTTTTTATAAGCGTGTGTGTGGTTGGAAGTAACAGTCAGAGCAGTTCCTCAACAGCGTAACGCGGGAAAGGTCAGCAGAACGAATTCCCAGATTGTTAAACAGCAAGAAGGACTTTTCAGGGAAACACTCACGTGCAGACACACACACACACACACACACTCCTGGTATAAAAACAACACACTCCTGATTTATCGGCTCTCCAGAGCCCTGATGAAACTCATCCTGAATGATGTCATTCATACTGAAGATGGACCGGAGACAAACCGGCTCTGTGTGTGCATGTTTGTGTGCGTTTTTCATGTGAAAGTTGGCGAGTGGCAGTTTTCTTTTGCAACACTTGTGTTTTGGTAAATTAGAAACGACACAGCTTCATCGTCATAACACAGTCAAGAGGTGTTTTCTGCTACTGACATGTTTGCTTCAGAGCTTCTTGTCTTCCACTCATGTTTGTGTCTTGTCTGTTTCTTCCTGTTTATCTTGTGTAACCTCATCTCATTCAGCTGCTCTTTGTGGTTTCTGGTCAGTTTATGTTCTGGAAAACAGCCCGTATGACCCTCATGGAAATGATTCACATGAGTGTATAATATAAAGTATATATTATATAGTATTTCTGATCAGACACTGCAGTGGTTAATGTTTAGGCAACTAATTACTAGAAGATGCAAAAACAAACATGACTCTGTTTGTACAATAATCGTATGTGAGGCCAAAAATGACAAAGACAGACAGACACAAAGATTTATTACAAAACATAAATCTTCACCTTTTATCACATTAGTGTATGTTTTCACTTACAAGTGTCCTAAAGCCTGTTAAACTGAAGTATAAATCACAGAGCAGCAGTCTGCAGAGGACAGCAGGTCAGACATACATGAACCCCCCGTGTTTACAGCTCCCACCATGACTCTCTTGATTACCTGACTCCTCGCACCGAAGTCATGTGATCCAACATCACTTATTATCTTGTCTGTGATCCATCTGGATTTAGTTGCTCATGAAAACACCCCTCTGAGTTTTATGTTCAAACCCTGACACCACATGTTGGTGAGCTGTAAAAGTTGGAAGTAACCCGATGATATTTGGTTGCACTGTGTTGTGTGTGTGTGATGTGATTGTACGAGTGTACAATCCTCAGATGGCAGCATAACAGAAAAGTACCACATTGTATAGATTCACATTTCCATGTCCTTTTTGAATTTAAAGCAGTTCTCGGTGTTGAATAACTACTGTGAAAGTGTCAAAAGGCTCAGTCCATGGAGAAATGTATGCAGCCTGTTGCCAGCCAGTGCACCGTTTGTACTTCCAAGAGTTTGTGATGTCACAAACTCATCCTCATGTCATGTGTCCGCCCTCACCACGGCCCACCATCCAAACTTTAACGTGGAAGAAAAGACAGTCGTTCTGTTGCAGAGCTACTGAAACATAACACTGCAGAAACCTGTGGTTTCGCCTGGGAGAGCGTCACTCAGAGAAGAGTCAGCCAATCAGAAGAGAGGATCAACATCTCTTAAAGGCTCAGACACAAAACAGCCTGTTCTTGGTTCTTGGTCGTGCTCCAGAGAGAACCTTTACAGAGGTGTTTTTTACATAAAACTACGAAAATATCTTTTCATTATCAAGACAAAATGCAGAAAATGTGTAACATATAGGACCTTTAAAATAGAGATACTATAGAAAGTGACTGTAGCACGAACTAAGTTGAGCAGGTTGAGTATCTCACATGGACACAATAAATTCTGTTTGAAGGAAATGTCACTTCATTTTTATTTTTGGCTTTCTGGTTAACAGTGACAGTAACGGGGCGTTTCTTAGTGACATTGTGTGCTTTTACAGCTCGAGCCATGACACAGGAGTTTATAGAAACATGGGAATAAAATGAACAGATAGACAACGAGTTGAAGGGCAGCAGGAGACAAGAAGACTGGGCAGATATTAGTTAATAACATTGGAGAGCTGTTATAGAAACTATCCTCATGTTTTACTATTAAGATTTTTACCTGGATTTACTGAATTGTGACATAAGCTTGTCGTTCAAGGCCCAGTGGACACCAGTCATTATTTTTGCATTAAAAAAATGACTTAATGTCATTGTAATACAACCTAATTTTAAATGAGGATATCGATCAAGTCCATCAAATCGAACAGAAATTACTGTCGAGTCTCTGTTTCCTGAATGACATAGATTCATGCATCAGCAGCTCCAGTGGAGCTTCAGCGTCCTCCTGCTTTCCAGAAGTTTTCACAGAACACGTTGTTCTGCTGCTAATGATGTTGTCTTTCCAAACTTTAACTCTGAGGAAAATATGGGCTCAGCTTGATGGATGTTCTCTAATAACCCTGCTGATTGGCTCTGAGTGTGTGAGGTTGATTGTGTGTGTGTGTTCGGGGCCTGGACGAGGAAACGGGTGATGTAATGCTGAATCAGGGCCTCGCTGCCAGATGAAGGGCCGAAGTGTGTGTGTGTGTGTGTGTGTGTGTGTGTGTGTGTGTGTGTGTGTGTGTGTGTGTGTGTGTGTGTGTGTGTGTGTGTGTGTAGATTGCAGAGAAAGAACAATTGATGGATATGACTGGGATGTATTTTGGCTCAGTCTAGGTGCATGACCTCATTTTGTGCTTACACATACTGAACATACACACGGTGTTTCTTAACAGTCATCAGTTATCAATGTGTTCAAATTTTCTCACTGATTGGATTTTTTAATTCTTGGTTTTGTCATGCGCTAAACCCTATTTATTTATGTATTTGATGGTATTAAACCTTCAATAAATTAAAGAGAATTATTTTTCACATAAAGTCCTCCATCAAAGTGTGTGATTCATGTGTGTTTCTTGTTTATCCACATGCTCCACTTCCCAAAGTCCCATCCAGTTCTTGAGGTCACATCCTCACAGCGGTCCCCGGTATCCTCTCTACTGTTGACATTAGGGGCCCGTCCACTTCCACGCCTATCTAATCCTGACGCCATCCCACAGAGGACACCACGTCCAGACTACTTCTGCGTCTCCCTCCGTCTGCTCATTGTCTCAGCTCACATGTCTCTCCCGGGTGGTCCGTCAGCTGGACAGTCTGAACATATGACAGGTTGATGTTCTTATTTCAAGGGCCAAGAAATAAACATTTTGTGGACTTTTTGGATTTTTGCTGTGTGACCAAAATACAGGGAATAAATGTCACCCAGTTTTTCACAACAGCTGGCAGGAAGCCTGTTAAATGTCACAGAGAGAGACGATGTTTGTTGTCAGTTCAGACAGCCTCAGTTTAAGTGGCTGAACTACAGCAGATAACCAAAGTGTCTCTTCCTTTTTTTAGGGAAAGAAATAAACTACAGCTGGCCTCTGAGCATTATTATATATATTATATTATATAAAAAGTAGATAGTATTGGTATCATTTGTCCTGATTTTAAGATACCTGTCTTTGGCCTTTCCACCCCCATCTTTTCTTTTACAAGGAAACTGTCATAAATCAACCACAGAAGTTTTTTTTTAACTATTTGTCTGGTAGAAATTAGTTCCAGTAGATTCCTGTAAATTATCCACAGTACAGCTACGTTGAAAAAGACTTCCTGTGTAAAGGTCCCTCATTCATTTGAATTAGGCTTGTACAGGATTACATAATGCATCCCGGTATCACGGCTTTCGCCTCTCTAGGTGTGACAGTTTCACGTTTTCCTGTAGTGGACAAAAATGAAACCTACTGCATGTATACAGCCAGGTGATTTACAGGAAAATGAAAGTTTTAGGAAAGACCCATGGGTGGGGTTTGGAAACTGCTGGGTTTCATAATGACGCCAGCAAGGTGCTGCAGGGCCCAACACTGTCAGCGTCGCACTCGCGTGATGTCACTTTTCACGTGACACTGAAGCAACTTCATCAGTTCTGACTTCTCTTCATGGCAAAGCATAGATCAGAAAAAAAGGAGCGACCACACGTGCGGTGTTTTTCTCTGATACGTGTGAGTAATCATGATCTATTTTTCCATCAACACGGATGCAGATTCAAAATGAACTTGATTAACCATTAAAGTCAGCAGTGCTTTTTCAGCTTTTCAATGAAGAAGAAAACCATCTTCTAAACTTTATTGTAACGTGTCTGTGCCTCCCAGGTCGAGGCAGAACGTGAAAAGTTATTGAAAAAGAAGCTCGTCAGAAGTAGAGAAATGTGTTTGTAATTGTTGGAGGGCAGCGGAGCTCGCAGGGTTGTAATTAAGAGGAGCCACTGATCTTCAGTTTGTAAAGCGTGGCTCCTCTTCATACCCTCACAGCTTCTTCTCTTCTTCTCTGTTCCAAGGCTGATAAGAAAAAACATTTGCAAAATAAAGGTTTTACTGCTGGGTGCAGTTGTACAGTCTAATCTAAACACACAGTGGCAACGGAGAGGCTTCATACTTCATTTTCAATAATTCATCTGCATTACTTTTAAAAAGAATAAATCCTCTTACGTTGGGACAGCGAGATGATTAATGTGAAACAGACGCTGAGCAGAGGCTTCTTTGTCTTTTTGAAGGACGCTGCAAAAATAAACCAAACACTGACACTGAAAGTGACCCCGAGTGGTTGTTTGATATTGTACACACATCCCACCCCATCGCTCCCAAACATGTAAATCAAGGACACCTTCTCCTCCCCTGCACTCTGCCTGGATTGGTTAATATCTCATGTTTCTATCATCACTCCTCCGCCTCCCTTCATCTGGGCTCCATCAACTCTTAAGGTTTTCTTCTGGGGATTTTTCTCAATATACCAACTTCCTGTCTCATAATAATGGAAATTTTATTCATTAAAGTCACATGATATGTCAACAATTTTATTTGTTGCACTGTGACCAAAAATGAACAACAGATTTTTTTTTTAAATTGGTAATTTTGATGGTTCAATACAATATACGCTGTTATGTAATGCTTCTAGTAAATAGCCATGTGCTCACACTGTCACGGCAGGATCGCTTGCCTTCTCCGCCTGCTTGAATTTAAATGCTGCCAAACAAGTTGTACAAATGGAAGCATATACAACCTTAGCTGGAGTACTACGTGACAAACTTTAAGAGTGCAGGTGGGGACTGATGCCAGCAGCTCTCGAGTGGACTCACGGCGCTCTTCGCTTCCTGTGTGTTTGTCTGCATGCTGAACTGTCGCTCGAGCGCCAAAAAGCTTGAGCTCTTTGAGGCCCGTCAGATACATTGGTAAAGGTCAGACGGTCGTGAGCCGGTCATCTTGTCAGCCTGAGACTCACTGCTGCAATGAGAGTGAAGTGTTTCTTTCATACAGACGGAAAAAACATTCAAACCTTGTGGCACCAATCACACAATGACTTTAGTCTGACACCTTTTGGCTGAAATTCTTTTAAGATTTCACTACAATAAATGATCGCATAATGCTTTCTATCAATTTAATGGTGTAAACATAAAGTTATACCTTTTTATAACTGCATATCATTTTCAACACTTCAGATTTGTCTTGACTTGAGAAGGCAATAACACTCAATGGGCCATATTTTCTTGTTTTGAGTTGCTATTTTCAGGGCTTAACATGAACCCTGCTGTGCCGAGATGGACGGACGAGCGCAATAAGGGGTGCGTTGGTAGAGATGCAATTATTTGGTGCACTTATTTTGAGGAGGAATCGAGTTTGCGCGGCCGCCAGTTCAAACCAGGTCTGAGTGCAGCACATGAACAGACCGATCCAAAGTCCCACAGACCGGTTCGGTGGATGTTCTACGTATTTAATCCCACTTAATATTAGTTAAAACAAGATTTTTAAATACAACAATTTTATTCTGTTAATGATGGAAAAGTTGACTCTTGTGTTTTGAATGAGATGTGAATCCAGGAAAATCAGAAATACTGACCAGTTTCCTCCTTTGTAAAGTTTGGAGGTGCTGGTCTGCTCCTTCTTCAGCCTTTACAAAATAGACAATTTGCTGCACCGCAATGGTTTTAAAAAGGATGAGAGGAGCTGATCTGATTGAAGTCAGCTGTAACACACTTTCTCATTATCTAATCCTCCTACTTACCACTGCGCCACAGATGCACTCGCGTTTGTGTGCACCAAATTACCATGAAAGTTTATCACACCTACATGTGCACCCAGCGCACAGAACCGAGACCTGTTTGCATTTAGATTGATGAAAACAAAGCTAAACTATCTCCTGTGATTCAATTATACACAATCAGTCAGTCAATCAATCAGTCAATCAAACTTTATTTATATAACACTTTTCGTACATTTTGGTGCAGTTCAAAGTGTTTCACAGATGATTGACAGGCCAATGATAAGACAGACAGTTGTATAACAGGAAAATGAAATGCATTTAAGAACAAATTAAAAACACGATTAACAAACAAATTAAAAGGAAAAAAAAAAGACAGTTTAGAAAACACTTTGAGACCAATGCACACAAGATGATGGAAATAATAGAAATGTAGAAGATAGAATTGTAAAAAATAATAAAATTACAATGAGATTGGTAAAAACAGAGATAAAAATTAGAAATAAAAAAATAATAAAAACAAGGACAATGCATTAAAAATATAAAAGTTATTTAAACAGAAGGTAGGATAAAAAATGAGAGTATAGGTAAGAGCAAGAAAGAGTAACTGTGAAAGTAACTAAAAGGACGATGAAAGGTATAAAAGTGTGAAGGAAATAAATAAATAAAAGCAAATAGATAAAAAGGAACTTTTAAAAGTAAATGTAAAAATATTGAAATATGTCTAAAAGCCATTTTAATTGAAAGCAAGGCTGAAGAGGTGGGTTTTCATTTTACGTCTAAAACGTTCAAAACTTCCGGCAGCTCTCAGACAACGCTTGTCCAGACGTCCCCAACAAACAGCAGGAGCTGCTGACTGATTAGCTTGTTCCTGAGTCAGCCAAGTATAACCAGAAACACACATCCAGGACCATACTAATTGTTCTTTAGAAGAAGATTAAAACATGTTTTAATTCACCCTAATGTAAAATAGTTGCTGTAAAATCCTCTGGTCGCCATGAGATGGAGAAGGTGGTCATGTCTCAGGGCTGGTGTCTTCTGCCCCTTTGGTTTCTACCTTTTAGCGCAGCCAATCAATCTGAGCCAGGAGGTGGTCCGAGTCTGTTATCTGGCCTGAACCTGCCAGGTGAGAGTTGAAAGCACTGGTGGTGGTATAGGGGGCTGTTGATGCTGGTATGGCAGGTGAGCTCATGTTGGATGGGGTGGGGAGCATCGGGTCGGCAGAGGTATTGAGGGGGTCCCGAGATGCAGCCCCCGGTGACATGGTTAGTGACCACTCAGTTGGATCCGGTACCATTTGGATCTAAAGCGTAGAGGCCACATCACCTGAACTCAGCCCGTATCTCTCCTCAGCCTCTGGTAGGAGTCTTTAGGAACTTTGGGAAACTCTTTGGAAACCACTAAGGGAAGGTTTACTGCCAAAAGATCTCCTATAAGAGAGATCTGGGTTCAAAGAAACTCACACCTCGCAAGTGTTGATGGTACAGTCAGAAGACACGGAGATAAAGAAGCAGCATCACTAGGATGTTGCAGCTTGGAGCCAGTTGGTCCAACAAGCAGAAGCTCTAATGTTTTATAACTACTGAACACTTTTACAGCACAACTGTGTATTAATAATATCTTCCTCTTTATTTGGGTGGCCTTACTAGCACAGTCTACTTTGCCAGAAAGCACTTGTTGGAGTTAATCAAATTCAGTAATAACATGACACAATAATAGCAAATTTGTACTAATTGCCCTTAAAACAAAACATTTCTTTCTCCTTCACTCTGTCCTTCTCTAACCTCCACATGCAGTTAATTAAAGTCGTGCTTTGAAGTGTCAATGACATCATGACTTGGCTGCCGTCTCCACGGCCCTGTTTGGACACGATATGTTCCCATGGAAACTCTGATGTCATGGGGGTGTCGAGGCGGGCGAGTGGGAGTGGATGATATTCGCGCGGCTGTTTTGTCTGTTAAGACACGGAGCAGCGATGTGTCAGCAGACTGGATCAAAGCCAGCAGGTAGGCTGCCAGCCTGGAGACCTGTACGACGCAGCGCCTGGCACCACACCGCGTGTTGTCGTGGCCCTTCGCTGGTTTCCAGGCAGGAGTATCAGTCAAGTTGTCTTCAATTTACAAAGTGTGAGTGAAACACGCTGTAAAGGGGAACAACCTGGCTGAATACCGTTGCAGCTGAAAGAGCTCCCACAAAGAGAAATGGTCGTAAATAGACTAAAAACATCCCTTTACAAAATGAGAATTCTTACACACTGCTATCAAGACATGATGTCAAACAGTGTGTTTGTTTACTATTCAAAGTATTTGGAAAATTGTATTCCTGCACAATTATAAGAATAATTTCAGAATTTTGGAAAACATCGTTTACTTTTTCGCCATATATGAGGAGATTGATGCCATCACCATGATGCATGCTGGGAAATCTGCTAAAATGCTCAAAGTTAATGAACTCTCAACAGTAGATTAATTCAAATGAACATTTCAAGACACTTGAAATGACTAAAAACAAAATGTACTTTTAATGACTTTAAAGCGTAGTTGATTTCACAAAATGTCTGTATGATGTTTTACAATGCAGACATCTTGAACTGAAGTACTATGTGATGTACTTCAAACAGTGATGCTGTTGGGCTGCAGCCAAAAGAAAGACAAGGAGTCTAGTCTGTGTGGGTTTCTCATCAGCTGATTTCTGCCACTGCGGTTCTTTGACCAATAAACCAATAGAAATGTAAAAATACATCACAGTGCAGTCTTTAAGTAAATGCGTTGTTCGTCATGAATGTAAGTTATTCTCTGTGAACACCAAGCAGCTGAAGCACATCTAATCAACTGAATGAAGAAGTCACATCTGAGAATGAAACTACTGTATCGTGCAGTAATGTAGATGATCATAGTTGTTCTACTTCACCCACCTGCAGCCTGACTCATTTTCATGTTTCGACAAAGAACAGTTTGGCAGTCTGCTTCGATGCTGCTGTGCTGTGTGCTTGCAATATTTGCATCTGTGTGTGTGTGTGTGTGTGTGTGTGTGTGTGTGTGTGTGTGTGTGTGTGTGTGTGTGTGTGTGTGTGTGTGTGTGTGTTATAAGAGTTTCAGGGAGCGTGGATGTATTTTTGTTTAAAGCGGCACTGACGTAGTTTCGCGGCTGAACCCAAAGCCCTCTTGTTAATGTTAACAATCTGTAACCAGCAGTCAGAGTGTGTTGTGAGTACCGCTAATGCTGAGTTGTAAGTGTTTGAATAAATCACTGTGTGTGTGTGTGTGTGTGTGTGTGTGTGTGTGTGTGTGTGTGTGTGTGTGTGTGTGTGTGTGTGTGTGTGTGTGTGTGTGTGTGTGTGTGTGTGTGTGTGTGTATACCCTAACCCTCTTAAAGTGATATGGGGGGATGTGGATGATGACGGAGGAGAAATTAAAGAGCACTAAGGAGGAATGTGGTTTTCTTTGGCATGTTTAGCTGCACAGTTTCACCGTCTTCATACGAGTATACCTATAATTAACAACTTAATTATAAACAGCTTATTCCCTAATGGCCACATATCAAACATTATTCACTTAAACACAGCACTGGAATTGTTGCCAGCTGTAAAATAAGCCAAAAATGTAATGAATTAGAATCTCTGTAAACAGAAGCCAGAAGGAAAAAGAAAACCCTGTTTATTGTTTGGAAAAAAGTTATTTCTTCCAACTAAAACCACATTTGAATTCACATTTCCATTTTCACATTTCCATTTTTTCCAACAGGAGGTAAATTTAAGGATCTAGTGTGACAACCAAAGCAACCTGTTGGATGTCATCATGCCGTCATCATGTTTTCCTGTAAAAGACACAAAGAGAGCAGTGTGAGAACCTTGATCACTTCATCTAAATGTGTCAATCATTTAATGAGTGTTTGTCTGCCCTTGTCTTGACTTATTGAGCAACATTACGTGCAACTGAGGGCTGTTATCACCCCTTGAGATCTGTGTTTGCACTGACCATATCTGTGTTCTGCCTGTTTTGTTTCACTGTTATAATCTTGGACCACAGTCAGAGACAGGCCAGTGAAATATCTCTCATCACCAATATATGAGACAGTATCAAAGAGATGAAATTCCATCCATATTTTCATAATAAGAAAATCAAATAACTGTGTAACTGTGAATAAATGTTTGTAACAAAATTTTCAGCTGGCTTTATTGAGCTTTATAGTGAATTGCGGTCATGTTTTATCTGTCGAACCCCCGACTTTACCGTTTGATTGTAGCTCTTGTAGCATTATTTTCTACTTTTCCACAATAGGCAGATGTTTAGAGTAAAAATGCTTAATTCACTACCTGGTCAGCACCAAACAGCAGACAGACACAGTTACCGACAAACTAGCTGCAAAAAGCTGTGTTTTGGGGGGGGAATCTGTTTGATTGACAAGGCCTGCGGTGTAGTCAGGTTACAGCTATCGGTGGGCTAAATATGTCAAAGCGAGGTGATAATTCCTTGTAGAGTTGTCCCCATGACTAACCTCTCTCACATTACAGATTCAAATTTATACCCGTGTTAATATTAAAACTATTTATAGCTTGAAATATATCTTTAAAGCTGGTTGAGTTTGGCTTTCATCACTTTAAAGGAGCAGTGTCCAGAATTTAGTGGCCTCGAAGTTTGAAGTTGCAGATTCATCCAACTGAGCACCGCTCCACTTCCAACTGTGAAAGAGAATTTATGGTGGTAAAAAGCTCAATAAAAACTCTAAAGGCCCTCTTGAGCCATTTAGTTGGACTCTTCTGGGCTACTGTTGAAAGGTGGTGCAGCATGGTGCCCTCCATCGAAGGGGACCTGCTCCTTAAGTAGATACGAAGGACTCATTTCAAGGTAACGTGTGTAAATATGTATTGGCCACTTTAATGCCTTGTGAATGAAGTCTTTAACATGATTATTGGACTTTTTTTGCCCACAGTTTATTTCTTTAGTCTTTAAAACCTGTTTGCTTTCAGATCTGTGTTGAACTTGTTTTAAAAAAAAAAAGTACAAAAGCATCGAATAACCACTTCTTTTGCTCCCTCCTTTTTACAGATGTTTGCCCCTTGACAACCGTGATATATGCTACACCATAAGTGTGCTGTATTTCTGAAACCCCAAACGTCTTCCAGTCTGCTACATGACCTAATCCACACTTAATCTGTTGAGGCAGCCTTTGCTGCACAGGGGAAGACGTGTATTTGCAAATGTCTCTGCAAGACCAACAAATACTTTATCTGGGTGAGGACCAGATGAGGAAAAGAATCAAAGCTCTTCTCTTCAGTAATCACACTGGACATTTACAGCCTCAGCTCTGCACTGGGGGAGCCGGAGTCAAACATTTTCGGTCATTATCAAAAAAATGAAACAGCTCAAACTGGATCGAGGGAGGCAGCGCAGAAAGAAAGAGAGATCTGTTGTTGTGACTGCAGCTGAAGCTTTTTTTTAAATTGCATGTCACTCTGATTCATGCAGATCAAACCACATTACCTGCTGACTCATAGTTACTGGAAAGCAGTGGGTCTCAAAGTGGGGTCCATGGACTCAGCGGTACTTCGGGGACAGTAAAAAGTGGTCCAAGAAAAATGAGAAACGTTTTCCTTTTACTGCATTCAGTTAAATTGAATTTGATAATTTAATGGATCACATCATGATGTTGCATGACAAAGCATGAGTTTGTCATAATTCTGGATTTTCTTCTTGGGGTTTACAAAACAAACTTTAAGCACAGCATTGATAGATGACCTCTGTATTTATTATAAAGCTGATGGTGACACTGAACCAAAACAGTACAGTTAGAGGCTAAACCAAAACAATTAGCTAAAAGACTAATAAATGCTTATGTAGCTGAGGAGAACGGCGGAGTTGGAGACAATTCATTACGAGGCACCACTTTCACATGACACGCAGTCAATTGATCAGTTGTTAAAATATGAATATTGATTGCTGGACTTTAAGAATTTGGTGTAACAATTTCAAACCTTTTTAATGAGTTAAAACATGCAGCATTAAATATTGCACAAAGCCTCAGCTGCTAAGTGCATGTCACACCATCCAATCACCGTAACAGCACGGTGCAGCTTTAAAACTCCTCAACACACCGGGCTACTAACTCCATTCAAATTTGAAACATGGTTTAAGTGTCAAACTGGACTCCATTCACACTAGTATTTGAGTTGTCTACACTGAAAACGATATTCCCTTCGCTATTATTACTTTTCAGTTAAATGTAATTAGGTAAACAACAAAATATGGTATTAGCACCACCCTTTGTTATGAACTGAGGTCAAATTCATGCTGAATGAGAACGCAGGAGAACGTAGTACCTCTCCGTCTGTTTCAGGCTGCGGTCAGAATTTCATACATTAACATGAAGGCAACAGCAGCACAAGATTAAGTGCAAATCTTCTTCTTTTTTTTGTTATTTCATATGCACACAAAAATAAAGTCAGTTTAGTGAAGAATAAAACACTCTAAATAATCATATTTGAAATTAAAGAAGTGATTTGTTTCTGTATTCATTATTTATTTATCACTTTAAGAGGTAAATGAACCCAACGTTTCAGTTTCCACGAGACGACCCGCTGCTATGAATGAACAAATGAATTGGAGGTCTTAAGTTCTGTCAGACAATCCTTTAGATCTGCAATATTGACGTAGAAAATGAATGATCACGATGTTGTTTTTGTCATTATGCTTGACTTTTCAAGGGAGAACATTTTTAAAAGCTTCATTTGAGCCTTTTAAAAATAAAGAAAAATATACTTTTCCAGATTTATCAGCCTGGAATATACGCTTTCTCCAATTTTAAGAATCCCAGATGAGTGATGAAGCTGATACCTCTGACCTGTGTATCGTACTGCCCACCGCAGACTTACATAAAACCTGCCGTGTGTGTGTGTGTGTGTGTGTGTGTGTGTGTGTGTGTGTGTGTGTGTGTGTGTGTGTGTGTGTGTGTGTGTGTCTGTGTGTTTCAAAGAGAGAGAGAGAGAGGTGGAAACGGGGGGGAGACAATCTTCCAGGAAAAAGCCCCCTCCTCGTCTCCTAACCCTCACACACTTCTTAACACACACACACACACACACACACACACACACACACACACACACACACACACACACACACACACACACACACACACACACACACACACACACACACACACACACACACACACACACACACACACACACACACACACAGTTCAACTGTTGCACACACACAGCAGGGTGGACGCACACACACACACACACACACACACACTTTGGCGCAGGCGCACGCACGCACACACACACACACACACACACACACACACACACACACACACACACACACACACACACACACAATTGCTATCTGGTGTGGAATGTTTGCTCGGTTGGGGTCCAGTTACAAGGGGGAGGGTGGTGGTCCTTCGTCTGTCTCGTCCTGCCATCAAGCACAAAACTACAATAGAACAGAACTTATAAAAATAACTAAATGAAGACATCCTTTAGGGTAATAATACAGGACAAAATCACTGAAACTCAATCCAACCCCCATTAACTCCCCCCTATAATGACTTAAGACTAATGGTATACATCTATGTGTTAGGGAGACCTGTTTTACTTTTATACTTTTATGCTTTTATACAAACCAATGAGCCAAGGTTTTACTTATTACAAAAAAACTATTGATGCACAAGTTTATGAGTTCATTGAGTTTATGAGTTTATTGAGTTTATGAGTTTATTGCTTGCACAATTTAAGGCATTGTCCTACTGTTTCTCACACCTCATGGTCACACCAGGTGCACGCTCGAGGAGAACACCATGACATGAAGATTCGGTGCCGCTCTCTGATAAAGTTATGACTACTGAACAGATAAGAGGAACCTTGCAGTGAACAGGAGCAGCACATGAGACAGTGTAGGGTTTCCTCCCTTCAGGGCGATGTTTCCTGTGACTGGTGGAAGCGAAGCGGCGCGGAAGTGAGACCAGCCTACGCACCAATGAAGGGAGAGCTAAGTCTAAACCACGCCTCTCCACCTTTTTATGACCAATCAGATAGGAGCACCTTCTCATTTAAAACTGTGTAACGCTAAGGTAGGGACTCTTTTTTGGAAAGTTGGCTACAGTTAACTGCTTGCAGTCTGTGGTTTTCTGAACAGAAAAGATCCATGTACATGCTGATTTTGATTCTCTAATGCTTAAATAAATTGCTGAACTGAGCAATAACAATTCTCCTGGACTCTCTCTTTGCAAATCAACGAACGCGCTGCCATATGCTATGTACTGTTTACAACAAATGGTGGTGGAAATCGTGCAATGATAAAGCTTTACTCTAATTTGTCACTATATGTGTAAAGTGAAAACTGCAAACAAAGTGAAAACAAATGAAAACAAACTGCAACCAGCAGCTTCATCGCCCCTTTAAAACAGCGCTTAACTAAAAGTGACCCTGATGATCCAAGGGTCTTCATAGTTGGAGTTAATAACAAATAAACACAGAGTCCTCAAACCAAGTCAGGAAAAAGATCTGAAGAACTTTAAAGCTGCATTAATAGTTTTTCGCCACTAGTGGCCAATGTGGTTGCACATAGTTACACTTCCAGCCAGCGGAGAGCGATATTCATTCATTTGGCGTCATTATTCTGGCCACGTGACAAATGTAAATCCAATAATCACTCCTCTTTTATCTCTCTTTTTGGTCTCCACCAACTCCTGCAAATAACATCTGGCTCTTTAACTGCTAAAATGCTCAACAGTGTTCATTCTCTAGTCGCTAATGTTGTCTTTCTGTCTTTTGTTGTTGGGCCAGTAGTGTGTGGTGACTTTATCTGAGCTTTCTTTAAGAAACAGCTTCCTGTTTTCAGAAAGGAACCTGATGAGATCGTGAGGCCCTAATGTTGCAGGATACGAAACCAAAGCAAAATAAGTAGAAAGAACGTTTTAGTGTTGAGCTTGTTGATTGGTTCTTCACTCCACGGCAGGGTTAGGTGATAACTGTCCACGGCAAAGTGTGTAATACACCCATCAGTCCACTAGGGGAGACTGTGTCAGTGTGACGTTTTGCCTGGGCGTGAAAAGTAATGAGCGTTAGGTTTAGGGATTAGTTTGAGGAAAAAAAACATCATTTTACATGATGTTTTTATAAAAGTACGTTACTTAGAGAATGTTACGTAAATACAATATTTTGCATCTTGGTAATTTACTTATGTCATAAGAAATCTGTGCTGACTTTTGCTGTCTCATGGACTTGAACACTGATAGGTTTACTGAAGTATTTGATCTAATGTTCAGATAAAAAAGTCATCAGAGCAGATTTAAAAATGGTAAATGGTCTTTATTTTATTTTCATTTTTGTATTTTTCTGTAAATGGCTATGAAGAAATAATACACTTGAATGAAATAAACAATAAGAACCTTAGATATTCTTTACCTTTGTTCCATCTGTTATTTTCTTATAATGACGAAGTGAAATACATACTTATGATATAAAGAAGAGGAGGAGGGAGAGTTATAAACCCAGTCCGCCTCCCTTCGCTCCCTCCCTGCACATTTACTACTCTTTCCGTGTTGGTTCTTCGCTCCACCACCACCCTCCTCCCTTACCCCTCCCTGTCTCCTCCCTCCTCCGGGCCAGAAGAGAGGAGTGCTCAACCTGAGAGTTTAAACAAACCAGAGAGCTGGAAGCACAGAGCAGAGCTCACTCACAGTCACACACATGCAGACAGCTGTTCAGCGCTGAGGAAAGTGGTGAGCTGCACCAGAGAGCAGATTGGAGGTAGGTTCGTTGCAGCTGTGAGGGACGATTACCTCACTGCTGTGTTTAATGTCAGTTATGAAACATAGCTGCTTCAAAGAGATGCATGCTTTCCTTCTGTCATTATTAATCCTTAAAAACAAGATTTTCTTGCTCTTTTCAGTCCAAACTGTTGTGTTTGAATCAAATGTCATGTTTCTGATTTTGTTTGACATTCAGAATTGAATTATTTATTACGTGTTTTTGTTTCAGTGTTACTGTATTGGATTCTTGTCTCATTGTCCTGCAAAGGAAATGTTTTAGGTTTAAGTTTTAGGAGTTTGACAGTCTTATGTCCTTCGTTGTTTCAAACAGACTCCAGAGTAAGACAAAGCTCACTGAAGAAGACATAGCTCGGGACGTCCTATCTCAGGAGTGGGGATAACGCAGACCAGACCTTTGCCCTCCACTAACAAACCTTCACCTCCCAGCCCTTATCCATCACTCCCCACCCCCTCCAGCCAAACCCTCAGCACATTGACTGAGGCAACACAATCTCCAGTGGCCAGCAGATCTCCCTCACAGACGTTAACTCACAGACTGAGAGGCCGTCTGGCCCGTTCCCAGCGGGTCGTCAGGAGCAGCAGCTGAGCCGATGGAAGCCTCAACCCTGGCTGAGATGGGAGACTTGTGTCACCCACGATCTTCCTCTCCAGAGGGGGAGACCGTGTGTGCAGCTCTGGCCCGTTACGAGCACACCCTCCAGGACGCCATCAGAGAGATCCACGTGGACGTCAGCACCTTTAAGCTGGGTATGGAGCGTCGTCTGGAGGACACGGCCAGCCTGAGCGGGCCCCTCGGACGAGCCGTGGCTCAGCTCCAGCAGGAGAACCGGCAGCTCAGGAGTCAGCTGGAGGCTCTCACCCGCCAGGTGGAGCTCCTGAGTGGTATCACATGTGACAGGAGCACCTTGTTGAACAACAACAACCACAATTACATCCAGAACCACAAGAATCACCTAAATGACATCCAGGAGAACCATCAGGAGGTGAAGGAGGTGATCTACGGGAAGGGTCAGGCTCACACGCAGAGCCAGGCTCACCTCCACATCCAGACCTCCACCTTGGGCAGCCAAGCGCAGACCTACAGCAGCCTCAGCACTCAATCCAGCCCTGCATCCCCACCGGCGCCCTTCTCATCCTCCCCCACCTCCAGTAGCCCCCCCGCCAGCTCCAGAGTTTCCTCCATGGTGACGAGCCCGGTGTCCAGCAGCAGCCCCTCCATCACCCGCTTCTCCAGCCGAGCCACATTCGCCGTGTCCAGCAAGACTAATGTGAGTAACTACCGCATGTGTGAATGTGAATGTGTTGATCTCGAGTCCTTAAGTGGTGTCCAACCTTGTATGACTGATGAAAAGCCTTCATCATCATCATCATCATCGTAACTCATTATGTTCCATTTGTGTTCATTTGCATTGATATTAAACTAGATGTCATTTAACACCGTTGATTGTATTCAGTGAACAACTAAACTGTCAGTGTTTGGTTCAGTTTAGTTTCTAGCTTTTAATGTTGCTACTAGTGTCAGAAGCTGGATTTTATAGATCAGCTTTAAGGTAACGTTGTCAACCATTTCTCAGACACTTTTTAACTATTTCAACTTTTATCCATTGCTGTTATTTTAACAATTGATCAATTAGCTAACTGTTTCAAGTATTTGAAGTTCTTATTCAGTAGCTGCTTTAAGCCGACGATTTACACATTACTTTTAGCTATTTCAACCGTTTACCTTTTACGTTTAGCTATCTATTTGAACCATTACTTTTTGTGATTTAGCTTATTATATTTATTTTGTTATTTCTTTCCGTCAGTCAGCTAACACGTTAAGCTGACTGTTCAACCGCTTTTAGCAATGTTTTGACCATCCACTACATTTTGCTCATAATTTTAATTCACACAATACTTTATTGTTAATTATTCAAACTGTCAATTACTGTGGTAGATATTTGTATCTTCATCCATTATTTTTAGGTAACGGTTCCAGTTATTAGTTTTAGCTAGCTATTAACCATTTGTATTAGGCTACTGTTAGATAACTGTTTAGACTAGTTTGCAATCACGCTATCTAATATTTAGGTGGTTTAGTTTGCCTATAACACCTGCACTTAGTTTTAGCCAATTTGAATTGAATTTTTTCAGCCGCAGGTTATAAATCACTGCTGTCATGTTAAAAGTTGCCTAAATCTCAAGTTTCCAGGACTCTCATCAAAGTAAATTTGTAGTTTATGTCCCGCTGGGTTGTAGCTCACAGAAGCTCTGACATAGTTGTGTCGACCCACCACTTCATACTCCAGATACTTTATATTATGGATGGAAAATTGATATACAACAGCAGAAATATGTAATCCTGTAATTACTGTAAAGAGGCATATTTTCAGTGTTGCGTTGCAGCTGCGATGATGTGTCATGTGAGGCGCTGGATGTGTCACTGTGGTTGCACAACAGCCCTCCGCCAGGATGCTCAAAGATTCATGAAGTACAGTAACATGAGTCGAGTAGGCTCCTGGGAGGTGAGGTTAGTGGGGTTTTGTGGTTCTTCAGACCTGATCCAAATATGTGAAATCAGCATTGTGAAACGGAGGCTCCAGTCACTCATTATTGCCGCTGTCCTGTGAAAACCACGTGGGTTCAGTTTCTGTGTTTGAGCTCCTCTTGAATAATTACGTGGTTCTGGTTTGAGACAAAGCAGCCTCTGGTCTTGTGCAACTCTTTCTAAACTTTACTTAAGAAATTCAAAAACTCACTGGTGAATCTAAAAACAACCCTGTTCTCCCGGTTACTGTAAAACTGACGTTATTCTCGATACCAAAACTGGTTTCACGAGGTGTCTGTGTCTGGGTTACGTCACGGTTCATCACTGCATCAGTGGTGACCACAGTGAGTTTTATTGCTGCACGGTTTCAGACTTATTACCAGGAATAACTTTTTACTGTCCCCACAAGATGCTGCTCATGAAAGTATGTCTTCTAGCATTGGACTAATCTTGGAGTCCCTGTTGTCTTCCTCCCCTGGCTTGTCTTTGCGTCTAATGAAACCAAATAGAGAATATCCTGGATTTTATCCATCCTTTGGTCACTCAGCCAGTCGATGAAGAGTGTGCAGTTTTCTTGGCCTTCTCATCAGAAATTTATGGGATCTTAAGTGTGGAAAGGAAAGTGTGTCCCATCTTTCTAAATATCTAGATAAATAAGAGAAGACACACCAGCTGAGGAAAGTCAAATCTTTCCATTCCTGCAATCGAGTGGGTTTGAATGTTAAGTGTTACTTTCAGGAATTTGTGATTTTGCAAGAAAGCAACTCAGATCATTAGATATATATATATACAGATATAGATATACTTATTTTAGTGAGGCACCATTATGACTTTTTCACTCCTAAAACCAACTCCAATGCTTATCTTCTGACACCAATTATAGAAAAAGAAGAAAAAAGATTTACATCTGTATGTATATTACACCTACTTATTCTCCTTTTTTTAGCACTTCTTGTGAAAGAGGAATCTTGGCTACCAGACTGCGAAAGCTTTAACGCCAAATGTTAAAGCTTTCTTAAACTGGCTGCAGCTTTTACAACTGTTGTGTGCAACCAGTAGACAATAACAACATTTATTTAGTTTAGTTATGAACTTAAGTAAACCATGAAATCACGTCAAACTTTTTTTTTGCTTTACAAGTACTTCAAAGTTGTTATTTCCTTCCAAGGTACTCCTATCCCGCTGACATTTATTAGGCTGCTATCGAGAGTCACTTCGTTGTTGGGAGCAGAGCTCTTCCTTGGTGAAGCTGTGTTTTCGTCTCGCCTGTTAACTCAGACCTAAGAGCATCGATTTGATCTCAACTTTGGTAGGACAACTACCAACACCTCCCCAAAATAAACTCATAACAATTAGGTTGACTTTCAGAGGTTGTATTTGCTGAACATCTTGAGACTAACCTAAATGCTCCAAAACATAATTCATAATCAGGAGCTCACCTGAAACCCTGAAGGTGCATCTGTTTCCTCATCAGCCTGCTCTACTTCTCCACCCTACTGCTGTTTCCTGCATTCAAAATAATTAATTCACCTTTTATTGTAGTTTCCAGACTGAAATTAAATTTATAATTTGATATATCTACTCGTTTTATGTTTCTTTCGGCTAGAAACCTGACTGTTAGCCTGTATAAGACAGAGACCAGGGTTTAACATGTTATTTAATGCTAACATGGTTAACTAACATCAGCTGACAATTTTCCACAGTGGGGAAGCTGGTGACATTCGGTCGCTGACAGTTTCGCATGTTAGATCAACGGAGCTACTGGCTAGTTGGTTTGCCACATATTACTTATGAGTGATGACAAAGCTCCAGATGTTCCCTCTCATTTTTGGTGATGACATGATAACTACAAAGTACAGAAACAAATGTTGGACAAATGTGTGCTGTACCGTGCAGCCAGTACCGAAAAATCAAACAAATCATCTGAAACACTGAATTTTCACACATTTATATGGACTGACGGACTATCATGCAGTGATCAGCTTCGTCAGCAGATATCAGAGACTGGCAGATAATTATGCAAAACACCTACAATAAGTTCTTTCTGTTAACGAGGGCAAAACAAGCTTCTGATGCCAAATACATAAGGACATAAGGCAGTTTATTGTCGCTGTAAGAATACAACAAAATTCAATTGGCACTCAGGATCAGCAGCAATGAACAAGATAAAAACAGAGAAAACTAAGACAAAACAAGAAAACAATGGCCATCGACAATAGACGTATCGTCACTAAAAATAACTGTAATCAATAGTTAAAAGTTGCACTTACTCTTTTCACAGAACAATATTGCATATATAGATTTTTTTTTTGTGTGTGCATAAATTACAGAAAAATATTTTTTTTTCCTGTAGTTCTGTCCAAGTACCACTTTTATCTGCAGGCCCTGTTTCAAAGAGGATCCGATGTACCACATCTGTTCAACATTCTTGGAATTTAAAGTATATTCACACACAGGCGTGTAAGACTCATACAATAGTTAAAAACACGTGCACGCAGATGCACACATTATGCAAATTTGCTGTTGCTCCTCTATCTGCAATTACCAAACTATGTGGTGGATACAACCAAGGAATGTTATCTTCTGTGAAATCATGTGGTCAGAGCTAAACAACACAAGGGCACCTTTGTTTCTGTTTCTCTGTGCAGCGGGAGATCCCCCCGCTGTCAGCCAAACACACCGCTGCAGAAGCACGGATCAGAGACGACTGTCAAGGAGTACACGTGTGCACAAAGGTTCACTGCTTCTCTGCTTGGCGTAATTAGCTTCCTGGCTTTTATTTTTTTTCTTTGACACACTTCAGTGTTGGAAATTATAACCACAGCTCGCCCTCACTGCCACATCCTCACCTGTCTGTCAGAGAGAGAATGAGGAAGATACAGGATATGAAGTTCAGTTGGCTGTTCAAACAGGCCTGATTGACACAATACACACACACACACACACACACACACACACACACACACACACACACACACACACACACACACACACACACACACACACACACACACACACACACACACACACACACACACACACACACACACACACGGCTCAAGTCTAAGCAGTAGCTATCGGTGCCAGGGAGATGTGTATAGTCGTGTCTGCCTTCCAGCCTGCTCTCCAGCTATTGCTGTGCACCATCACCGTGACCTGCCAAGCCACCACATGAAGAGGACGCACACACCTGCACACACCTGCGCACACGCGCGCACACACACACACACACACACACACACACACACACACACACACACACACACACACACACACACACACACACACACACACACACACACACACTCATTACCCCCAAAAAACACACCTGCAGCACGTCAGCAGGATCCCGTTCATATCGAGAACACACCTGCAGCACGTATCTGTGTGAATTATGAACTTCTTTTTTTCACTGTGTCTCTGCTCTTAAAATGCAGCTGAGTTGAAGTATGTTGTATGTTGTATGTGGAGGCCTATGTTTTTTCTTTTCTTTTGGGCATATTTATTACTCCCAATCTGCCTCGTAAAGATAATGACTAGTGTTTTACAATATATGAGAAACTTTGTCATAATTCGCCACCTCTGTCTGATTCACCAGGTGGAATTCGCATAAGAATCCATGAATGGAAACCCAGCTGTGTGTGTATACGTGTGTGTGTGTGTGTGTGTGTGTGTGTGTGTGTGTGTGTGTGTGTGTGTGTGTGTGTGTGTGTGTGTGTGTGTGTGTGTGTGTGTGTGTGTGTGTGTGTGTGTGTGTGTGTGTGTGTTTCCATCTGGAAGATTTCGAGGTTCGTAAAGAGGCAGCTGTGCGGCTCTTTTCTATCCTGTAATGGTTCTGGGCAACAGGAATTAGCCAAGATTAGGATTAGGACAAAGACCTAAACCCTCTCAACAATGTCTCCTTTTCCTCAAACCCCCTTCCACACTTTACCATCTCAAACAAACACACACACACGTATGCAGACAACACCGCTGTTGCCAATTACAGTGCCAAAGCACCCGTCTCAATGGGCCATTGTGAGGAATGTTGTGCTTCATTGGGAGTACATTGAGTGTGGAAGAAATGCAGTTGACCCTCCTCTTCTTTCTTCCACTCACTCCATTTCTTTTTCTTCCTCACCTGCCATTCTCACATCACCTCAACAAATGCTTCACTTTTTTTGATTCATTAAGTACTAGACAAAAATCATAAAAAAACAAAAACAAAAGAGGATATGCTTACGAGCTTTTGCCAGAACTTTTAGCCTCATTGTCTTCTTCGGCAGATGGCTCGGTCGTCACCATGTGTGTGTTTTAACCTTTTAACCTTATTTTAACCTTATTTCATGTGGTTGAAAGCTCAGGAAAAAAAACTGACTAATAAGTGGACCTTGAGTTAAAGGGTACTCCAATGATTTTATTCATCTTAAGGGGTTTTGCTGCACCTGTGAAAACAGTCATATAATATCTTCTCAGGCTCTGGGGCTTTAATCACACCTGAGGAAATAAGCCTGATGATGTCACAGTGATGTCATTAGGGTTATCTCATTTTAGGCTCGGAGACAGCAAATATACAAAATAAAATAAAAAAGTGAGTAGAACAGCACTATAAACTTGTCTGAGGAGTTTAAAAGATGTGGGACTTTAACAGTCACGATGCAGCTTAGTTTCATTATGGGAAATATAGTAACCCTTGTTTTTGTAGTTTGATCAATGGAAGGGGCTAAAAGTCAGAATATCTGTTCCTCTGCTCTTTTCAAAATATGTTTCTGGTGAGCTCTTAAAGCTTCTTTAAGACCACAAAAGTGCAAATTGCAGGAATGCCTCTTTAAGATTTGTTGTGTGTGCATATTTGTGTGTGTGTGTGTGTGTGTGTGTGTGTGTGTGTGTGTGTGTGTGTGTGTGTGTGTGTGTGTGTGTGTGTGTGTGTGTGTGTGTGTGTGTGTGTGTGTGTGTGTGTGTGTGTGTGTGTGTGTGTGTGAAATATAGTTCAGATTATATATTTTATCTTGTCAGGGTGTACTTTGATTCTGATTTTGAAGCAACATTTAGACCATCATAGAACACTAAATCTCATATAAAAATGTTATATTTATCAGACATCAGTTTCTCTTGAGGGCTTTCCAGAGAAAACAGTTTTAGTATTTATCAGAGGTGGACTCGATCTGATGAAATCTTTTTATTAAATCTTTATCATTCTCTGGTTCTGTTTTCTTGCTCAGAAACACAAACCACTTTAATTTTTCTTCTGAGCCCCGAAGGGCACCTGCACCGCCCGAGCCGCCGCCACCGCACCGCATTAAACACAGTACATTCCTCCACCGTGTGTGTTTATTAGCAGATGAAAAGATCAGATTAGAGCTGACAGGTCGGAGGGTTATCCACTCTTCTCTATCAACACACATCAACTGGGTGAACTCGATTTATAGCTCAGCACAGCTCTTCCATCACCTGTTATGTAAGAGCTCATTTCTTGAGATAGAAAAGCTGAGTTTGGGACAGTTGCAGATGTTTACAAGCTGAAAGGACCGGCTGCATGAATGTCACATGAGCTTTAGCTTAAAGATGCTGCATGCACCAAATGAAACATCAATAAATCATCCTCCTGGCACATTCTGTGGCATTTCTGCTGTCAACAGTCTGGTACAAACTCAGCAGAGGCTTTTTTATTGGTGGTGGCAGTCAGTGGAAGGAATGAAAGGCAAGATGAGTTTTCGTAGATTCTAGCGGGAAGCAACAGGATTTATGGGAAATGTGGTTTTAATTTGGAGGAACATCTGCACTCTCACCGCCACTGCTGCGAGGCAGAAGCTACCCATTGTCTCAAGCCTTGTCTCATTTCTCTAGCAATCAGACCAAGCCGTTAAAGTTTGTGTGACAGTAATAACACACTAACATTCAAAATTAGAATCCATTTGTCTGAGTTTTGAGCGTTCAAGTTGCTATTTCACGGTCTGATCGGGTTACACCCCCTCCACTCCCCATCTCCCACTAACATTACACAACTTAACCTCGATGCTATCTGCTTCTTATCTTTACACACACACACACACACACACACACACACATACACACACAGGCAGCAGAGCACGGCAGCTTGCAGTGTTTTAGTTTGGTCACAGTCTGAGAGGAGGTTGATGGATAGATTGTAGGTTCAGGGCACTTAAATGAACTGATCACGGTCCAAACTGAATCGCGCTGTGATTACTGGCTGCTGGTGAACGTTCACATGCACAGACCCTCCTTTCGCAAATAAGTTGTGGAAAAGGTGAAACTGTGTGACTGCTCCCTTGGATGCACACATACTTGTTCTGCCGCTTATGGAGGCGGATATACACCACTACAGGTCATTTATCTGGAGTCTGTGGTTCTGCTCCATTTTAATAGTAAAAATCAAGCTAATGTCCTGGTGTTGTGTGCTGAATGGTGCAATGGAGACTTCTATTACAGTCATTGTATCTGACTCACCATGTTGAGCTTTAAACTAACTTAAGAAGTATTCATGTCCAATGAGGCTTTTCCATGATTTTTTTTTTTTTTTTTTTTTTACCAAAATAAGGGAGAATATTCTTTTGTATATATAAACACATATTTATCACAACGATCCCTCAAATGTGGTCATCAAACACTTTCGATACTTGTGACAAAGGCATGTAATAAAGCCAGGCTATCCATCCATCCATCCATTACCTATACCCGCTTTATCCTGAACAGGGTCACGGATGGTGAAACCCTGGACAGATCGCCAGTCTATCACAGGGCCAGCACATAGAGACAGACGGAAACAAAGACCATTCACACCTAAGAGCAATTTGTATAATCACCAATTAACCTGAGGAGCATGTTTTATGGACGGTGGGAGGAAGCTGCAGTACCCGGAGAGACACAGGGAAAACGTGCAAACCCCACACAGAAAGGCCCTGGCCCGGATTCAAACCCGAAACCTTTAGCTGTGAGGCGACAACGCGAACCACTGCACCACTAAAGCCAGGATATATTACAGTTTACAGATTGAGAGTGGGGGTCAAAGTGAGCAATGACTTTTTTAAATGTGTATTACTGAGAATCCTTTAATTAACTTCCTCAACGTTGTCTTCACTGTCGACAGTCTCCACATACATCAGAAACTGTTGTTCATCTGTTGTCCCAATATGTAGTTACATTTTTGAGATTGTACAGTAAAGTACTAAAGCAGGGAAATGAAATGAAATCATAGAAAGAACAAGAACAACAGGCAAAAAAATAGGAGTAAAGATAACATCTGCCAAGCTCAGTAGGAGATATTACTTCATGTACTCTACTGAGACAAATGTTATTAATCCTCCCTGGATAAAGGGTCCTTTGGCAAGTGAGCAGATCCCATACTTCACAGATAAAGATACTTGTGTTGAGGAATTGATGTCTTATTCGGGAATTGTAGGGTAAGGGGATTTAATTACTTAAAATTTTTTTTTTTTTACCAATGACGAAGGAGGTTTGGTCGATTAATGTACTGTATGAACAGAGCAGTAGTGAGACGTGTCAGGCAGCGCTGCATGAAAAGCTGCACAGCTGATGGACGAGCCACAAGCAGCTGATTCCAATCAGTGAACGCAAACTTCAGGGCTCTGTTTGAACTAACGTTGGGCTCCAGTGGTGCCATGAGGAACGGGGATTACTACACAGGAACACTTGCGGAAACACACATTGGCGGTAGTGTTTCATAAAGGCCTTTAGAAATGTTTCACTGCTTTATTATTACTTGTTTCACAGGGTGAATGTCATGTAACTACTTCATACTGATTTTGAGGAACTTCAGATGACAGTTTGCTTCTCAAAGTCTGTTCGACCTTTAACCTTTTGTAGGCAGGGAAGGATGTTTGAGCACATGTGTGTGTGTGTGTGTGTGTGTGTGTGTGTGTGTGTGTGTGTGTGTGTGTGTGTGTGTGTGTGTGTGTGTGTGTGTGTGTGTGTGTGTGTGTGTGTGTGTGTGTGTGTGTGTCCAGATCCAGCCGGTTACACACACTTTTTCACATGAATGAGTGAATGAAAGGGATAAAGACAGTTGACATTCACTCTGTCTGTGGAGACTCTCCAGACTCATCCATCCATCCATCCATCCATCCATCCATCCCTCCCTCCATCCCTCCATCCCTCCCTCCCTCCCTCCCTCCCTCCCTCCCTCCATCCATCCATCCATCCATCCATCCATCCATCCATCCATCCATCCATCCCTCCCTCCCTCCCTCCCTCCATCCATCCCTCCCTCCATCCATCCATCCATCCATCCATCCATCCATCCATCCATCCATCCATCCATCCATCCATCCATCCATCCATCCATCCATCCATCCATCCACCTATTCATCCATCTATTCACCCATCCATCCATCCCTCCATCCATCCATCCATCCATCCATCCATCCATCCATCCATCCATCCATCCATCCATCCATCCATCCATCCATCCATCCATCCATCCATCCATCCATCCATCCATCCATCCATCCTCTTTGCTGTCTCTGTTGCCCCTTCCTCACCCTTCAACCCTTCCCCCATCTCCCCCTCAGAGCAGGGCTGCATTTTAAGGCTGGATTCCTGGCACCAACCCCTCCACCCCCCTCTGTGGCTATTAATACAGTCCTGAGTGAGACAGAAAACAGAGTTTCAAGCATGCAAACACACTCTCTCAAACATATATATCCCCTGGCCTTTGAATCACAACTCTAATATTACCCTGGATTTTTTTTTTTTCATCATTTCATGCAACATCATTTCTTCACTCTTGTCTGTGTGCATCTGTGATGAAGTTGCATGAGTGGTTTGGCAGTGCAAACTGTTTATCACGGTTATTTTGAATACTCTTATTCTGATAAAGGCATGCTATTAGTACTTGTAATAGGTTTGGACCGATATAGAAAGTAAAAATCAAATTTAAAGCATGGCACAGCTGAAAAGAGAACTAGTAGTGTGTGTGTGTGTGTGTGTGTGTGTGTGTGTGTGTGTGTGTGTGTGTGTGTGTGTGTGTGTGTGTGTGTGTGTGTGTGTGTGTGTGTGTGTGTGTGTGTGTGTGTGTGTCTGTGTGTGTGTGTGTTGGTGTGTGTCCACATGCTGGGGGTTTAACAGAGGTATGCAGCCACTCCCTGGCTACCCCTGGCTCCCTTAATGACTTCCAGACAATAGGCCGTGTTCCCGTCATCATCTCTGTGGAAACAGGTTAATAACTGGCTGGCCGGTGGGACAGCGCACCCTCGCTGCCCTCTGGGACCAGTAAACCGTAACTGGGAGTCAACTTCAGGAGTTGACAGAATTTAAGGCCGCCTCTTTGACGACGTCAGCACAATCCACCCTGGGAATACTTTGTAGATTTAATTTAGCTGCCCTCCAGCTCCAGAGTTTTGGAGGAATGCCCAGAAGGCACTTTGAGGAAAATCGATTTTAGGGGTTACGTGACACCGTGAAAGGGTCACCGGTGAGAGAGTGGCGGCTCCTACAGTTTTCAGGTTTTGTTAGACTCCTGCTACAGGAGGCTGACCCCTATAGCACAGCTTCTTTAAGCATTTGGGATCCCAGCAAAGATGACCTACAGTTCATATAACTGCCTGTCAATCACTGCCAGGATGAAATTCAAATTCTCTCGAGGGTATATGATGGAGTGTTGGAGGAGAGTGGATGACATGTTGGATGTCCCTGCTGAGCTGGGAGAGTAGTTTCTTTTCACAAGAATATGAAGTGATTATATTAGAATCCCTGCAGGGAAATTGGTCACTGCAGCAGATACAATTACAGCACACAGTGAGACAAAATGGAAAATAACATAACAGCAGCATTATAGCACAGAAGGAGTGTTTCACTGTGAAAAAATAAAAGTTATTGACAAAAAAAGATAAATGCAGGATGTGAGCATATTCGCAAAATAGTCTTTAAATATGTAGTAAGTATAAGTATGTATAAGAGACTGTATGTTCATATGACACTCAGGGCTCTGTCTTTGACCCCGTTCACAGCTGGTTTTTTTGATAGTTTCAGGCTGACATTATTATCCTATCCAGCACCTTAGTTGTTTAAGTAGCGCCCATCTGAGCACCCATGTTGCTCCTAAAATGAGGTGTGGTCGGGTGCATTGTTGGTGCATTGCTATGTTGAGGCAGCAGAAAGTGATTGACCAAAACCAAAACCTGATCCAAAATCAGTCGTACAGTGCTGCAACCATAGACTGTATATAAAAGTGGACAGTGCTTCCAGGTCTAAAAAATGAGGCCAATGCAGAAGTGCCTGAAGCTGCAATACCACCTAGTGCCACTAAAGGTTGTCTCCAAAAAGGCTCTATAGACTCCCATTTATCTGGTCTGTTAATAAAATTTCTCCACACGTTATATCAGTGTTGTTAGCTAAAGTCTCTCCTTCTTATTATTTTTCTGGCCGTCCATCTGGAAATAATCTCGTCATTCATTAGAAAATAAGCCTTAAAAAGCCGGGTTTTTGGGGGCGTGTCTGTTTGATTGACAGGCCTGTGGTGCAGTCAGGTTATTGCTATCAGTGGGCAGGACGCAGTATTGCCGGGTTTCCAATTAGATCCCCAGCTCGTCCAAATATGATCACTACCGGCTCTAAACCACTCGGGACCAGCAAGATGGCGCCGGCCAAATTCCAAACTCAAGGCTTCATAACGGCCGTTCACAAACCAACAGGTGACGACGTCACGGCTCGGCTGGAACCTGATATCACGGCAAAGCATGTAATACACATGCTCGTCCACTAGAGGGAAGTGTATCAATGTGACGTCTTGTGTCAGTGTCACATGCTTCAGGAAAACAAAACCATATGGAAACCCACGTGGTTCGAGTGGTTGGAGTTAGGAAAAACAAACCTTGGTTAAGGTTAGGGAAATACCACAGGGTTAAAAAACTCCCAAAGAAAAGTTCACTGATGTTTGTCACATGACGTCTGTCACGTGACCTGCCTCTGTTTACATGCGTGTTCTTATCACGTCCAGGTGATGCCAGGCCGTGCAGAGGCAGTGGAAGGTGTGTGTATTCCATGCTTTGTTGTGATTCTGGGCTGAGTTTTTTACTGATATTTTAATGACACTTTCTTAAGGGAGTAATAGGTGGACTCACAACGTACGCTTTTACGTTTGTTACACACACATAGACACGCAGCATGCACACAGGCCAAAGATTTTTTTTAAAAGTACAGATTAAAATGAGAAAGATAATTGTTTTGAACTTCAGTCTGCACACGAGCCGATCTGCTTCCTCTGCAGAGAAGCATTCTTTCCTACAACTTGGAAAATATGTCGTTATTCGCCAAGGAGCGAGCGCACCAGGCTTTTATAGGGAAATGAGAGATGGCACTCTGATTGGTCTACTTTATGTTACGCCCAAAACACACCTGAGATTAATTAAGAAACTAAGCACCACCCCTTTGAAATGTGCGCCTTCTTTGTACTCAGATTATCCACCATTAAACGAACAAAACTGGATTCAGACACGCCCTAAATGCACATGCACCGTGCACTTAAGACCGCTCTATAAAACGGAGAATCCAGACTCTCAGGATGATTCGATCTTCTGGCAATGCTGCTTTTCCATCTTTTATGTGTGTGTTTATGTGTTTCGTTGCAGGCCAGGCCAGCCTCAGGGCCAAGGATAAACAGGATACAGGCCATGACATGGGTACTGTGTGTGATGGAGCTGTTGGTAATAAGGATGTTTTCACCAAACAGTGCCTGGTGACTTTGAAGTGAGTCTCAGTCATGGGTTGTGAAATCAGAACAAGACTCCCATTTGGCAGGTTTTCAGTTGGCCCAAATGTCACAGCAGTTGTCTGGTGTTATGTTGATCAGTCAGTTTACCTGCTGCACGGTTTGGTTCCAGTTAAATCTGTGAACCAGGGAGGCGGCATCTCAGTCTTCAGGGTAACATGAAATGAACATCAACATTAGACGATTCTGAATCCTAAAACATGTCAAATACAAATGTTTTTTCAAGTTCTCAGTCTAGATTTAGGTAAAGGTTGCAGTTACTATTGATATACAACTTTTACTGTCTGTCATGGGAAGCTAACTCCATGAAAGTAGCACTCCCTACATGCCCCTCCACCACCCCGACCTCCACAACCTCACGTTCTGCCTCCCATCGCTGGATGTAATTCCTGAGGTTCATCCAGTATTAGTGTCATAATAATGTTGCTGCTCACATCACTCACCCCACTTGTCTAGCAGCTTGTTAGAAATGGAGATGAAGGGAGAGGAGATCCAGGGTGTCCATGTTCCCTGACCTAACCGGAGGTCAGCATGTCAGACTCCACAGTACACCACTCTGCTGTCCTCTGCCTCACTGAGGAGGATGGAGGAAGGGAGGTGGACAGGGAGGACAGGGGAGTCGCTCTTCATTGTTGCCATATGTTGGAGCTATGGTGAAAAGCGGTCTTTTCCCCACAGGCAGCAGGACCTGTTTGTGAGAGATTGTTGGTTCTTCTTCCAGATTCTCAAATCTGACCTAACAAACAATAAGCTACAGTTAAGAAGAGAGTGGAAGCAGTTGAGCTATCCAGTGTACAGTATGTGATTCTTGATAGACCCCAGGAAGCTCGAACCCCCTTGAAGACCTCAAACTGATTTATTCAAGATCTGGGCAGGGGGTGCTGCTTAAACACACAGCAGATGGCTATCCATTTTATTTAATTAGGGCTTTTACAGCAGAAGTCTCTGAGAGAATCATGTTTATCTTTCCTCATAAAATTAGGAATAGTCATAAAACATCAAGGTCATAAAGTATGTTTTTGTGAATCCAGGATCCCAAACAGAACATTAAGGTCAGCGAAACTGTTTGCAAAACTGACATTTTGGCTTGATGAAGGACCCAAAATAGAAAGTCATTGTTTAGTAATTGTTATTGCTCTAGACCCAAAGAGAAAGACTGACCAACTGGCAGCATCATCCACCGACTCCATATGTTACAGACCACAAAAGCATCAGAAAAGCAGAGATTAAGTCTTGGTTTTAAGATGCAGTTTGCAGAGATCTCATTAAAGCTCACATCTTGCCAGCAGCCCAGACTGTAGCTTACATTCAGCGGCACTGTGTTTATGAAGTAAACTCTTCCCTGTGCAGGGACTCTCACCTGCAATTAGGGTTTTTATATCTTCACAGTTCAAGGGTTCTACATATTTTCCACTCTCAACCCAAAGTAGTTCCCTGCCATTTTTGTTCTTGTAGAGAAATTGCAGGCTGCGTGAATGCATTTGAAGAACAGGTGGTTTGAGTGTGTCTTTCTTCCTCAGAGAGGATTCCTCCAGAGACCCGAGGGAGGAAATTACAGAGCAGGAGTCCCATGTCACTAACTGCTTCCTCTGATAGCTGTTGCACATGATAACATGCTTCTGCCTTCATACAGTACGTTACAATGCTGCATGCTGCTGGGTATATGGTGGTCTGTGTGTTTCTGATGATGCCATAGTAAAATGCAAGGTCATAGACTGTCACTATCACTCGCAGGTTGACAGTGATGTTTGTCAGTTTACAAGCTTTGTAATAATTTATAATATGTAGTTCACTATTGCTGATTAGCATCAGCACACAGTCTTCACTGTGCAACCATGTGTCTTCATGGAAATCTTTGTGTTGGTGCATTTGTTTTGCAAATAGATAAGGTTAGGTAACACACACACACACACACACACACACACACACACACACACACACACACACACACACACACACACACACACACACACACACACACACACACACACACACACACACACACACACACACACACACACACAGGCACTCATTGGAAGGTCGCCAGCTTGCCTCCATTGTTCTGGTGTTCAATTCCTCCACCACTCAAAGGTCCCTCGAAGCTCAAATGTCACCCCAACAGTGTATGAGAGAGAGACGAGGCTGCGGGACACAGGAGAGATTAGGAGGTGGAGGGATGAAAGAAAAACACAGTTTTAAGAAAAAGTAACGTTACCTAATCACAAATCACAGCAGTTAAATATTCATTAAAAGAAAGAAAGAAATATTTCACACCAGGTAGCCTTTATACATCAATTATGACTTAAACATTAAAGGAATAGTTTGACATTTTGGGAAATGTGTTTCTTGTCAAAAGTTTGATTCGAGGGTCAGTAATACTCTAATCTCTTTACGGTCGGCCACATGCAGCTGGAGCTAGAAGATGATTAGTTTAACACAAACAAATGGAAGCGTAAAATGTTACCTAAAAACGGAAGTATGTGACTCATGAAACTACAACCTGTTGTTTGTTTGTGTAGAGAAGAAACAAACTAGAAACAAAAACCACTGGATATATACTAGTCAACCTAGTCAAAAGGTTTATGTAGGTCATTTTGTTTTTGAAAAAGATATGCTAGCTAGATATTAAGGTAGAGCCAGTTTAAGCAATTAACTAAAGACAAGAACTGTTAACAGGAAGAAACAGCTAACGTTGGCTAGAACAACTTACCGCATGTTACGCTCTATAAAACCATAACATGAGTTTACATTTGTGTTAAGGTTATATAAGGATAAAAGAAACTAAAGATGAGATGTTAGTACAATTTTAAAGTGTGGGTAAAAAATATGTAAAGCTAAATATGAGGGTAGAGTTAAGCAACATCTTTCTATTTTACTAATTGGCCTTAGCTTCATATTCAGAGAAGGCGGTGTCTGTGGTATCAGTATTCTCATTGGACTTAGCAATAAAATGCATTGTCAAGCTATTCAGTAAACGTATCCAGTAATTAATGGTGACTGTTTACTGTTTATTTAATGTGAGTGTTAACACCCTTCATTTAAAGCTGGCAGTTATACTACAACCCCATTGTAAATGTATCGTGCTGAAGTACAGGAGCAGAGACTGTTTCAGTATTCTGGATGTTTCCCGTACAGCTACATCGTACCCTCATCAAATACTCCTGAGGTCCAGCAGCCGACTCGTCCCATCCACACCTCACCCCTCAACCCTACAAAGTCTTTATTAAAGTGTCAGTGATGAAGATACCTCTGACAGCTGAACAATGTCTCCTGACTAAACACAGGACATGGCGCTCACTGAGCACCCTCATACCTCCCCCTGTTTGAATAGACAGGTTTCCGTGCCGTTGTCCCGAAGCAACAGCCAATACTGTGGCCTTTGCAAATATACTGATATATGTTTCTTGAGCATGAGTTTAGACAGGAAAATATTATATTATTTAGGATAATATTTAGGACAAATAAAAAGTTCATAAAATCCAAATAAATGTCATCCTGTGATGCAACCCAGTGTCGTAGCAAAGCATGAAATATACACGCTGGTCCACTACAGCAAAACGTGAAATAGCCACGCCTTGGCAAGTCTGGATGTGACAGTTGCACGTTTTGAAAGCGTCAAACTTACACACACACGAATGTCATGTTACACGGATCAAGATCCTGCAACAAAGGTAATAGCAATTTGTTCTGCAGTATTGTGGGTGGTGGGTTGCTGGCTTTAGTCACAGACTGCCATGCAGGACAATGAGGTTTGAATTCAGGAGGTGAGGAAGTTGTGGGTGAGTTGTTTGTGGTTTTCCAACCACAACCATGTTCTTTCTCCTACCCCCAATTTATGCTTATAGTGACCCCAATTATGTGATTTACCTGTAAGTTTAACTTTCCTGTATATCACATGCATGCAGTGGTTTTTCACTTTTGTCTACTACAGGAAAACGTGTAACTGTCACGCCTAGACAGGTCAGAGCGTGGCTATTTCACATTTTGCTGGAGTGGATCAGCGTTTCTAATTTGCATTTTGCCGTGATACAAAGTCAACTTGAAGTTAACTCTTAATCGAGGTCGTTTGTCCACTGTTTACCTCAGTGTGAAATACACTTGAAAGACTGGCAGAGATTCGGTTTGGTTTCCTTTTCTGTCCTCCTCGGTCTGTGCTCTCATACTGAGTACTTTTTTCCACATTTCTGCTCTGTTTCACTAATTTAGTTCAAATATTTTATAGTTCCCCACTCATGATGCAGTGACGCACTCTCAGGGAGAAGGGGATTTGTTGTTCCCCGAAGACAGAAAAGGGAGCTTTTGTCTGCTTACACTTCTGTCACACAGTTATGAAAATGTTATGGGAGAAAGACTTTGCATGACTGTGTTCATGTACAGTATTTGGGAATTTGATGTGTTTTCTATTCAGGGTGACAACTGCTAAAAGCAGACCAGACTAATCAGCTTGTCAACTCCCTCTGAGCTTCAGCATTTTCTGATATCGTTTCAAAGAAATTAGGATGAAGCTAATTGTAAACAGGCTCCCTGTCCGCCCACCCCGGGTTCCTTATACAGCTCAGCTTGGTCTATTTTAGTGTCCTCTAGACATGATGGTTCCTACTTACAGCCACTTAAAGGAGCAAACAGTAATGCACACGTGTCTGCCAATAAAGTGAAACGTGACTTGTATTATTGCTTTGACTGTCATGAGCTTATGAAGCTGCGACCAGCTGCCGGGATGATATCTTTAAATTAGATTCTTCTTTCATGAAGTTACAAGGTTTCAACCAGGCACTGATTCATGGCACGGGTTTTGTTATTGCGACTGTCATGGGACAAAAATATGACCCGTTACATTTTTAAGGGTGGTCGATCCAACAGGCATTTAATAGGCTCTTAAAGGCTGGAGTGCAGTTTACGATACTAAATCAATACTATAATAGTAATAATATTGTATCATAAACCTCAGTATGTAAAACATTTTATTTAAGTGTCTGAATTCCACAAATAGAACAAAACAAAAAAAAGTTGTGTCTGAAGTTTTTACATTACGTTCTGCTCTGCTTTCTCCCACAATGCAATGCTCAACATTTTATATGCTGTGTTCCTATGGTGTGGTGTTTACCATAATGAGTAGAGTGCATATGAATGGCCATTCTTGTGGTATTAATGACGTCTGAAACCTCAGAGTTTGCGAGTTGTGACACATTAGCTATTGTTCATGTGAATGGAAGTATGTTAAGCTACTTTAATTGAATTTTAGTCCTAAAAACAAGCTCATGAATTCCATTTGAAGGCAGCAATAGTTTCAGAAGTGACATTTTCTCTCAGTGGTGACGTACGGTTCAATGATATACAGTGTGAGTGGAAAATCTTTATACTTGGCATAGAAAGTTAATGGAGCAAACACTTCTGTTTGATTAGTTTGAGACTCACTTAGTAGCTGGAAGTAAAATAAAATAGTATTATCTCAATAAGGTTTTATCTGAGCAATGCTAATGCTGCCCAGAGACTTTGTGTGATTTAGAAAACTCTAACATTTGTTTGACCTCATTGCCATTAACCTTTAAGAATATTTTCCAGTTTGGAGCAGCTGTATATAGACGCAGGTTTTCAGTGCTGGTGAAGGCTTGTATACCCACTCCTCAGTGTACAAATATTAGCTGTGTAGCAGCTGCTGACCTCAGTTTTGACCTTTAGGAGCACGTTGCTTTTGATCGCTTCCCGGCCACAATGTAACCCCAAACACTGGTGACGTTCTTTATCCTGAATAAGGAAAGACGGACATAACTTCTTTTTTTTTTTTTTTATCACCATTTACTCTTCAGATGAAATATTCTTTAACTCACTAATCTAGGACATAAACAAACAGGAATGAAGAAGATAAAGCTTGAAGAAATACAATATTTAAACATTAACTGGAAGCAAAGTCAAGTTTGAGAACAGGGGAAAATATCGAACACTATCTGACTGACCTTCAGCTTTTAATAAAATCTGATCATTTTCATCACGTGCAGAATAATCCAACAGACATCAGTTGATTGTTTTCAGGCTCAAAAGTTGTTGCTGCGTGCTTGTTTAACCGAATGCGTGAGATGGGTGCAGCAGGTCCTCCTCCGGGCTTGTCCCATGTGTAGTGTAGAGAGCACAGCGATCAGCAGTGTGTTCTGCCAGCAAATAAGGCCTCGAGATACCAGAGAGTTTACAGCAACTTCAGCAGCTCTGCTATCATGTTTCCCTCTCTGACCCGGAGTGGACGTCTGATGATCTGAGTACTTAAGTCGGGGAAGCTCCCTTCCCCAAAGCCAGACATTCTGCAATTTGTCTCCCTCCCCCTGCTGGATGGCCAGCTGTTTCCACCTCACTCCCCTCTGTACTATTTCCCATCATGCAATACCCCGACTCCCCCACTGCCTCCCTCACCTTATCATACATAATGATATTTTCTCCAGAAGTCTTCACTTTTTCCATTATTGAGTGTGTCACCTCCGCTTGATGACATGAGACACACACACACACACACACACACACACACACACACACACACACACACACACACACACACACACACACACACACACACACATAGTCTCTCTCCATGCGTTGTTTTAACACATGACCCACCAGCATTCCTTTATGGTGAGCTCAGTCAAACACACACACATTAACACACTCCCAGACATTTCCTTAAGTGAGCACACAGCACGCTGTCTCACAGCAAGAACACTATATTGTGTTTTATGTGTATGTGTGTGTGTGTGTGTGTGTGTGTGTGTGTGTGTGTGTATGTGAAGCAGGACGAGTCACAGTAGTGGTTTTAGGTTTCTTTCTTTCTGGAGGCAGAAGATTGAGGTCTTTTCTTCAAGTCTCAAAGTGTTCATGAGGTTTTATTTGTGGTGCTAAATGCATCGAAAAATTACGCAGTGTCCACTGCAAAGTGTTCACAGTGAGGTCTGTAGATTATTCAAATGAGCAACCATGCAACATTGTCTCTGAAAAGTTATGTTGTTGCAGAGTTTGAATGATTTTTTTAAATGCTGTGAGCACCACAAGGAAAACTGCATTCACCTCCGTTTAACAAGGAGGTTCAGAGACAAACGATGACAAGATCCTGCTAAAGGGAAGAGTTCAGGTGTTTTATGAATTCGTTTTTTTCTTTCTGTAATTTGGTAGACACTTTAGCATCTTTGAGGTAATTGTTTTGGTTGAACAGCCTGTAGCTTCACTGTTCAGTCTCACTGCTACTCTTATAATATTGTTTCTACTTGCAGCAGGCAGCTGTTATCCATGGTAAAGTTTGAATAAACCCAGAGTACACGACCCACTGAGCACATACACGTCTGCTGAACCTTCAAATGACGTCCGCTGAGGAGCCAGAACGAAAGTTTTTGCGAGTTTTTGAGCACCTTTTTAAAATGTTAAGTGTTGTTGGTTGTCTTTCTGAATAGGAGTCTATTGAAACTGCAGCTCCTAGTGCCTCTCACTGGTATTGAAATGTCTATACATTTCAGACACGGAGACTACTTTAATTTGTATATACAGTCTATTATATGGAGAGTTTCCCCCGGAACGTGCATAATTTTAAGAAATAAATGTCGACAGAGAGACTGCGCTGAGTTACAGATGTGAATAGAACTGAGGCTCGTCCAGACGTACTCTCAGCAGTGACAGCAAGAGCCAAGATATTTATCGTAGGAAATGTTGGGGACTGAAACAGAGGAAGAGAGAAAGAGCATTAGACTTAAATATAAACAAGTGGACACAAACATGAATTATTTTATTTTATTAAAAAATAATCCCATCATTGATTAGAAATTAAGCCACAGTAGGCTGTGCTTTTGGGGTGTGTTTTTAATTTATTTACAGGCCTGTGGTGCAGTCAGGTTTTTTCGCCCTAAGTGGCTTAGCTTCCAGTCAGATCCCTAGCTCGTCCAAATATGGTCACTTCTTGCTCCAAACTAGCAAGATGGCAACGACCAAGATCAGAACTCGAGGCCTCATAACAGCAGTTCACCAACCAATGGGCGACGTCACTGTCGGTTGCCGCTGCGCCCAAGTGGGGGGGGAAAAAAACAGGTAGGCCAAGATTAAAAAACAAACAAAAAGACAAACAATCATTTTGCCATTCTTCTTGGTCAGTCCTTCATTCCCTCTGTTTGTCCTGCACCGTCGTTGCTGGTTGTTAGCATCAGGTACAAGGCGAACCTACACAACGCATGCATACATACATTACACCTGCTGGCTTCGTATTTGAACCGTTTCGTCACATTTACCTGTGTATGGCTTTAGTAGTAGTAGCCAATGATGATACTAGTGCTTACATCTCAAGGACTGAACTGTCTTTAAAAAGCTGAAGAACTCGCAACTATGATGCAATCATTTAGAAAAGACACATGAAATGACTACTTTTCTTCCCCTTCTGGCCCTTTGAAATGTTCAGGTTGCTGGTTCAGGGTTTCCATACAGTCACATCTTTTGTCTGTTCATTTCGTGGTTTCTGACCAGATGCTGCGGTTGTGCGTCCAAAGACGCTGACGTTATCTAAACACTGAATTGATGCATCCGCAGCGAAATAATGTTCTCGGTCAATGGCATCGCAGAAAACTGCCCCGTCTATTTAACTCCACTGTTACAGCCAAGTTTGAAATACAACCAGCTGTCCATTTATTTGTTGCCATAGACCTGAGGGTGCATTACATCTACAGGAAGCCTGTTTCTGATGCACTGAGATATTTGAGAAGTTCAACACTGACAAAATGTGACATGTGGTTTGATGCTGACCTTGAGAAAACGTGCATGTCTATCAGCGCTGCACTGTTGACCTGAGCAGTGTTGTTCTGTGCCGAAACGGGGTCGACTATCAACACACTGAGCTCCGTCTATCCGTCTGACAGGGCCACATGGAAAGGGACAGCTTGACCTTGACCACCTATGTGGGTCAGCAGCGCCATGCTTTAAGAGTTTGAGATAGATGTATCACCTCAGGATGGTGATTAGCTGTCCCATGTGGCTGATTGTGTTTGGACGGAGGAAAGACAGCCTCCGCTGCAGGTTGGAGCTGATCACACAGAGGGGAAAAATGCAGGGTCACACGAAATATGAACTCCGGATACTGATGATGTTTGACATTAAAACTTGGGCTCAATCACATTAGCGGTCAGAAGAGGATGAATTTTGGCAGCTCTCCCATCCCGGAGCACGTCAGCGACAGCGGAGCCTGATTTAAAGCAAAGACTTCCCAGGTCTTTATCACGGGAGGGGGGAGGCAGACACACAGAACATAACACCCCGCTGCCTCTCACACGTACAGGGCCTCAGAGGTCCACGCTGTCAGGCAGCCGACTTTGAAGTGCACTGAGTGGTTAGATTTGTTAGTTTGCTTTGTTTTGTCTGAAGTTGTGTCAAAAAACCCACATGTTAGAGAAACGTAAAAAAAAAATAAGACTGAAACAGTGAAAGGGTCCAACAATGACTCAACGAGCATCTGGATTTCTTTTTTTTTATCATTTTAAATCAGAGGAACACGATGCCCCGACTCTTCGTCCAAACACAACATGTTGGTACTTGAACAGCTCAACACAAAACTCAGACGAGATTAAAGAGGTGGTCATTTCGACTGATCGGCTCCACAATGATTAATTCACGAGGTGTTTACTGGTTTTCAAACCTCATGTCCCAGCTCGTACTCTCTGCTGTGGAGGAAAAACAGCTCTCCGGCTGGTCACCAGTAAAGGTCAAATATGATTTCATGCATTTTTTAAAGCCATAAAGGCTGCCTGTGTGTTAATTATGACGCTCTGTGTGTTTCAGAGCATTGAGCGAGAGGAGCCGATAGAAGTCGACCCGGCTCCAACACACGCCGGTCAGGAGAATGGACAGGCGGCCACGACAGGTAATAACACAACAAGGGTGTCACGTCATCACGTTTAAAAGGGTCTCTAACGATTTCACATCAAAGATCTTTTCTAGTTGTCATTGTTCGTACTGTTCAGCAGTTGTATGATGTCATCTGTGGCTTTGGAGGAGCTTTGTAAACCCCAATGACATCACCAGGGTTGAAGTTAGATCACGATTGGTTGGCTTTAGTTTGGAGACTTTAGTTCAAAGTTTTTCTTGCATAACAGACTGCAGTTGTGGAGTTTGAAAAACAAGGCCGGGACGGTTAAATACTGCATTATGGGAAATTAAAGATCTAGTTGTTTTGAAGCTCAAACAACAGAATATAACTTCTGCTACTACCAAACTTTTACAGGAGGTACATTAGGCTGGCAGTTGTCCCATTATTGAGCAAATGTTCAAAATGAGTTATAACATTTTTTTTTTTGGAAAGATGTGGGTTGCTTGTACAAGTTGTATGATATGCTGTTTGCACAATGTTTTTGTGCAAATCCCCGCAAAGCAAGGTGGATGTGCAAAGTTAACATTAAGCATAGAGTCACATAAGCCACATTAAAGACAAATATGCAGGTTTAAATGGGGAAGAAATATCCTTTAAAGCTGCATTTATCGATTTTAGGCCACTTGGGGGCAGCACGACAAGCTGTAAACACAACATTTACATAATGTCGTGCGTTCAGACAGCTGGAGATCGGTAAATTCCCCATTTGAGGATGTCATGCCTCCTTGTTGAGAGCGTTTACAATCAGGCAACATGGTCGCCCCCAGAAACCTTGCTCTATTCCCACTGCAAGAACAAAGTAAAGTAACAAACAAACTCGTCATCATCTATTTAGACAAACAAAGTGGAGCTCAGGAGGTAAATAGAATTTGTAAACTACAACGTACATTTCTGCATGTAACACAGCTAGCAAACTCGTTTGTGGTAAAAGGAAGAAATGTACACTTGTGGCACTTATGGCATCCATAAGTGACATCGAACCTTCTCCTTGGAGCTCTCATTAACCTCCCAAGTGGGATATTCCAAGTTCAAGAGGTTTTCAGGAGTATTTTCCCTCTTATGACTATAAGTTTCCTAGTTGCTCAGGAAATCACCATTATCACCTTATACTTTAGCAATCTTTTTTTTTAACAATCTGGTAAATGTGTTAGTAGACGGTGGCCCCTTTGTTGTACCCATCAAGCAAACATGAAGGAACCTCGACGTTAGAGCCGTTATTCTGTCAGTACAGTCAACAATTCACTTTTCTTTTAGATCTGTTTTGGTCTCAACCGCCTCCTAAAGGAAATATCTGCTCTACTATGTTTACCAGCCAGTCACTAATTCTGCTGGTCTGCCATTTGATGGTAAGCAGGTAGTGTACATTGGGTTTATCAGAGTTAAAGGGCCACAAAATCACAACAAAAAGCTTTTTTTTATTGAAGTTTAAATTCCCCGTAAAACTCAGGAGAACTGCTGAGTTGGGAGGTTCTCTTTGTGTTTTCTGTCAGTTCATCAATGCCATGATTTTAATCTTTTCATCCAACCAGAACATTCAGTGTTGGTACATGGAAAGATCCCTCCATCCGCGGATCTCCCACACGAGCACACAGCGCCCGTCGCCGCCATGCGGATGCCCCACCACCCCATCACCGCGATGACCAAGACGGCAGAAATGAGGGGCTCTCCCAGCAGCCCTGTTGGTTCTCCACCTTCTCCGGTCTCCGAGGCTTCACCTACCGGCCAATCAGCTTCCAGCACCGCCCAACCCCAACCAATAGAGGAGTCGCAAGTTCAGCCAGGTGGCTTACAATCTAATCAAGTCAATATAATCAATGTCTTTTTATCCTTTTAAATATGAATGCTGCATAATTCACATTTGTTTTTAAGAAAATCTCTCTAATCAAATTCCCTTTGACTTTTCTTACTGTTAGTTTCTTCTATGAAGACATGGACCCCCACACCTATCAGAGCTCTGGGATCTCCCCATCTTCAGGGTGAGTTTTTCTGTCAGAGAATATTATTTATGATACATTGTGACAGATAAGATTTAATCTGAATGTTTCTCTGTTGCAGAGAAGACAAATTCAGCCCCTGCCAAGTCGGTGACCTACTCAGGGCTCCTGCAGCAAGACCGGTGAGTCGATGGTGCACGTCTTGGACAGATCAAACATCTTCTGCTCTGTCTGACCATTGTGTGCTGCCATCCTGCAGAGACGGTGATGTAATCAGCGACAGGTCCTTCGGGCCGGTGGGAGAGAGGAGGCGGGAGCTGGTTAGATCACAGACTCTGCCTCGTAACATCGGCGCTCAGGCCCGTCGATCGATCTTTGAAAAACTGGACTCGGAGGCCAGTAACAGGTAGGTTGCAGTGCGGGAAACGCATCGGAACGACGGTACATCAATACAACTTTCTTATGCATCCTTGTGGCCTTCTTCCTCCTCTGCACAGCCGCCCTAAAGCAGTGGACTCTAAACCCAAGCTGAAGCGGTCTCAGAGTTTTGGGGTGTCCAGCGCCAGCAGCATTAAGCAGATTCTTCTCGAGTGGTGCCGCTCCAAGACCATAGGCTACCAGGTAAAACACGAATTATAATCTGACAGTGTTAAAATGGCATTTATTACAAAGCGTTACACACATTCTAAGATTTTAGAGTTTTATAAATAGAGCCCGACTGATGCTGGAGTTTTGGGGCTGATATCAATATTAGGAAGTCAAAAAATTCCACTGACGATACATCTACTGAAATGGTTACCAAAATCTTGTAACAGAAAAGTACAATGGAGGCAGGATATTATTCAGTTTAATTGTAAACTTTATTATCCAAAATGACATCACGGCACTGAAACAGTTAACTTCACTGAGAGTGTTATAATTATAAATGATAATTATAAACTCTAAATAAAAAAAAACAACTAATAAAAAACATTTCTAAATTACCCCAAAAATATTTTTCTGCTTTATGTTCTGTAAAAGAAAGTTGCATATTGGCGTATATTGGGCAACCTACACTGATAGTTATATATCTGTGATAGGCCGATAATGGCTCATAAAATTGGCCAACCAATAAATCAGTCGGGTTCTAATTATAAATCCATTTAAAGTTATATTTCCTAATATTTGGTTAATTTATTATATTATCTATATTAGCTATTGGGTTCCACACAAGTCCATCACTTTTAAGTTCTGTGTCTGTTTTAGCCCATTGACTACAAATTACATAAATTTGACATCACTGCTCACCACTTTCCAGAACACATCACCGCCATCAGACACCAGACGTCCGTTAGTTTCACGATAACATGAAAATGAAGCGGTGGAGACTTGATAGACTCCTGACAGGTATCCCAGACTGTCATGTTGTTGTTGCACAGTAACGTAGTGGAAAAGTGACAGTGTGCCCAGATAGGAAGATTGATGCCGAGCTTCAGGGTTGGAAGCATAACAGCAGCAGACATGTTAATGCAAGAAGCAAATAAATTCACGTTATCCTTTTAATGATGTTTTCCAGCTGTTGGCGTTTTCATTTTCTGGCAAAGTAACAGAACTTCCTACCAGCACACGAATGCATCACGTCAGCCGACTTTAGAGATCCATTCAAGCTTTCATTCCTTTTGATGGATTATCAGATGTCTTGCGCAAGTTGATTTTTAATAGCAAACAGAAATGAATAACTTAATCAGCAGATGATAATCTGGTGCACAAATGGAAGCTCATTCATCTTCCAGAGTGCTGTTGCAGGAATAATGAAGAAAAATAATACAGTTTCATGCACTGATTAGTTTTCTCTTAGGGAGTTAGATAAGAAGGTAGGAATCAGCGTTACACACAGTGTGAGTGTTTAGACACGGCGCTTTTAAATAGTTCAACATTTTGGGAAATACACAAATTCATGTTGTTTCTGAGAGTGAGACAAAAAGATGGATATCACTTACTTTATGTGTGTGTGTTAGGTACAGAGCTGGAGCTGGGGGTTAATTAGCCTAGCTTAGCATAAAGACTGGAAGAATCAAGACCTCTAAGACTCATTATTTTCACATTGCATGTCTTTTGTTATAACAATACACAAACAGTGATGGACAAATGCATTATTTTCATAGAAACTTATTTCCACATCATAACTCCCTGTAAAACCACAGATTGTTGTCTTTACATTCCTCCTTCTTGACAAGTTAAACAGAAATGATGCAATGTGTTGGTCAGGGAAGTTTTGAGGTTTTATGGGAAGCATATTTTTGAATATTGGACCGAGTCAGGCTAGCCGTTTCCACCTGGTTCTGGTCTTATACACCCGTCAGTCCACAAGTTGATACCGTGTCAGTGTCACGTTTTGCCTTCGTGGCGTGAAAAGTAAAACCGTGTGGTTAGGTTCAGGAAAAAACATCATAGCACACATAATGTGCGTTGCATAAGTTACTAAATGTATATTACATGAGATAAAAAGGTAACTGAAAAGAAATCCATGTCGGCTTTTACTTTCCTAAAGACTGAGACAGGTCCTCCTGGTGAAAATCCTGCATTTGCTCCATTGAATCGCCCCCTTTGATTCTTTGCACTTCGTCACATGACCTCCTTTTTCGACCCTGGTTGTACAGGTGTGTACATTTCACGCCTGGGTGAGGCAGAACAGGACACTTGACACTGTTGCCTCTTGTGGACTGACAGGTGTAGGACACAATTTGGCGTGATACAGGGCTGAGTGTTGACCTCCTCCTGACAGACAGGACTGGGACTTCAGACAATGACAGACAGACAGACAGACAGACAGACAGACAGACAGACAGACAGATAGATAGATAGATAGATAGATAGATAGATAGATAGATAGATAGATAGATAGATAGATAGATAGATAGATAGATAGATAGATAGATAGATAGATAGATAGATAGATAGATAGATAGATAGATAGATAGATAGATAGATAGATAGATAGATATTAATCCCACAAGGGGAATTTTTTTTTTGCTACAGCAGTATTATAGATACATGAAAGCAATAAAACAACAGTAAAATATGAATTATAAAAATGCACAGTATATACAATAAAATAGAATAATTAAATTAAATTAAAACTAACTAAACAATAGTGCAAAGATTTAAACAAACAAGAAAACAGACAACCAACAGTGTTATTGTTGTGTGATGGATTTTGCCAGAGGTGAGTTATTGTAGTTTTATTGCAGCGGGCAGGAATGATCTCCTGTATCAGGAATGATCTCCTGTATCAGGAATGATCTCCTGTATCAGGAATGATCTCCTGTATCTGGAATGATCTCCTGTATCTGGAATGATCTCCTGTATCTGGAATGATCTCCTGTATCAGGAATGATCTCCTGTATCAGGGATGGTATCATGATCTCCTGTATCAGGAATGATCTCCTGTATCAGGAATGATCTCCTGTATCTGGAATGATCTCCTGTATCAGGAATGATCTCCTGTATCAGGAATGATCTCCTGTATCAGGAATGATCTCCTGTATCAGGAATGATCTCCTGTATCAGGAATGATCTCCTGTATCAGGAATGATCTCCTGTATCAGGAATGATCTCCTGTATCTGGAATGATCTCCTGTATCAGGAATGATCTCCTGTATCAGGGATGATCTCCTGTATCAGGAATGATCTCCTGTAACAGGAATGATCTCCTGTATCTGGAATGATCTCCTGTATCAGGAATGATCTCCTGTATCAGGGATGATCTCCTGTATCAGGAATGATCTCCTGTATTAGGGATGATCTCCTGTATCAGGAATGATCTCCTGTATCAGGGATGATCTCCTGTATCTGGAACGATCTCCTGTATCAGGAACGATCTCCTGTATCAGGGATGATCTCCTGTAACAGGGATGATCTCCTGTAACAGGGATGATCTCCTGTATCAGGAATGATCTCCTGTATCTGGAATGATCTCCTGTATCAGGAATGATCTCCTGTATCAGGAACGATCTCCTGTATTAGGGATGATCTCCTGTATTAGGGATGATCTCCTGTATCAGGAATGATCTCCTGTATCAGGAACGATCTCCTGTATTAGGGATGATCTCCTGTATTAGGGATGATCTCCTGTATCAGGGATGATCTCCTGTATCAGGAACGATCTCCTGTATTAGGAACGATCTCCTGTATCAGGGATGATCTCCTGTATCAGGGATGATCTCCTGTATCAGGGATGATCTCCTGTATCAGGGATGATCTCCTGTATCAGGAATGATCTCCTGTAACAGGAATGATCTCCTGTATCAGGAATGATCTCCTGTATCAGGAATGATCTCCTGTATCAGGAATGATCTCCTGTATCAGGAATGATCTCCTGTATCAGGAATGATCTCCTGTATCAGGAATGATCTCCTGTATCAGGAATGATCTCCTGTATCTGGAATGATCTCCTGTATCAGGAACGATCTCCTGTATCAGGAACGATCTCCTGTATCAGGAACGATCTCCTGTATCAGGAACGATCTCCTGTATCAGGAACGATCTCCTGTATCAGGAATGATCTCCTGTATCAGGAATGATCTCCTGTATCAGGAATGATCTCCTGTATCTGGAATGATCTCCTGTATCAGGAATGATCTCCTGTATCTGGAATGATCTCCTGTATCAGGAATGATCTCCTGTATCTGGAATGATCTCCTGTATCTGTCCTTGTGACAGCGGAGCTGGACGAGTCTTTTGGAGAACGTCCTCCTCTGTCCCTGCAGCAGGTGGTGGAGAGGGTGGTCAGGATTATCCAATATGGATAATAGTTTCCTCAGCGTCCTCCTCTCCACCACCTTTGCCAGGCTGTCCAGTTTGCAGCCAATGATGGAGCCGGCCTTCTTAACCAGTTTAACCAGGACACATCCTTCAGCATTGCAGCAAAAATAGCAAACGGCAGTGAATTGTTTAGTCAGTAAATTAGCTAAAACAAGCTAAATCTCCTGCATAAATACAATTGAGGTCAGAGATTATAAGTAATCCGTTGTATACTGTTACAGTCAGTCAGCGCTAATGTGTTAATTATGTAGCTCTTAACTACAGCAGTGCATGAAAGCGAGTGTCCTTGTGAACGCAGGTGTGTGTAATCGTGTGTGTGTTTCGATGCGCAGTGCTGAGTTAGTTCAGGTCATGGTTGAGTACACTGAGACATTGCTGCGCTCTGGTACCCTTTTCTCCGCAGCAGCTCCATGTGGCTTTGGTTATAGTCAGACAGGCAAGGCAAAGCCAAAACTCTCATTAACTTGTAGCAAACACACACACACACACACACACACACACACACACACACACACACACACACACACACACACACACACACACACACACACACACACACACACACACACACACACACACACACACACACAAGGGAGAAATGTTCATCCGATTACTTGACATGTTGCATTTCATTCAAGGCGAACTCCAGACTCATAAAGGGCAGCCTTGAAATGACATGATTTCAAAGGCACGTAACAGATGAAAGCAGGAGAGGAAAGTCTGCTGCATCCATCACCATTATGGGCTCGACAGTGAACGGGCAGACGGCTTTACGAAGCTACAACGAGCTGCCTGTCAGCTTTACAAGTCATATTATTTTTACCTCCTTCACTCTTTCAGCTCTCAATGCTCTCCTCTGCACACATACACACCTGCACACACACACACCTGCACACACACACACCTGCACACACACACACCTGCACGCACACGGCTGCCACGTCACCGCCACCTCTTCCTCTTTCTTCCACAGAACATCGACATCCAGAACTTCTCGTCCAGTTGGAGCGACGGCATGGCCTTCTGCGCCCTCGTCCACTCCTTCTTCCCCACCGAGTTTGACTACAGCTCGCTGTCGCCCGACAACCGCAAGCACAACTTCGAGCTGGCCTTCGGCACCGCAGAGTGAGTGACGGGAACATAAAGACACGCCGTGTCGTCTGACGTGTTTAACATTTAACTGCCAACAGCAATAAAACCTTTCAGTTACAATAAAGTGGCGAACAAGGTAAACAATATGTCTGCTGAGTATCAGCTCTTTATCTTTGTCACTAGACTATGTTAACATGTTGCTGTTAACATTTAGCTGGGAGGATGGTTATAGACTCATATTTTCAATACGTATTCATGAATACGGCCTCATTTCTATTCTATTCTATTCTATTCTATTCTATTCTATTCTATTCTATATCTAATTTTTATTAGCACTTATTTGCACTGGTTTCTTGGCTTTTGTTTTGTCTTGAATGCAGAAACAAACTATAATCAGTGTTGTTTTTTTAAATCTATCAAGAGAAGCACTGACTTGTTTTACATTTTCTGAGTGGGATGAGAAAATTGATGGTGCTCATGTCTGTGTGTTCGCTGGGGATATTAGCCTAGCTTAGCATAAAGAATGGCTGCAGGGGGAAACAGCTAGCTTGGCTCTCTCCAAAATTAAAAAAAAAATATGCTTCCCAACACCTTTAAAGTTCTCTAACATACTGTATCTTCTTTCTTTGCTATATTCAAATATTGTCATTTGGTACCATTATACCTGTGCAGAGATCTCTTCTAAAATCTGAAAAGTTTTGCGAAGCACAAAATTAATTTTCCTTGAAGAAGGCCTAAAAGGTTTTAAACAGTCTTAAATTTTATTTCTAAAAGTCTTAAATATTGTCTCTTATTTCCTGTTTTTTTTGTCTACAAAACTCTGATATGTAATTTACTGTCGTAAAACCATAACATGTCTTTAATTTGCCTGAAAAATAGCTGAAACAACTGATTAATTTGTTTCGGTAGAAGATTTATTTCTAATGAAAGGTGTGAACAGGCTCTTTGTGGCGACTGCGTCTCCCCAGGAAACAGTCTGACACATAACTCCTGTAAAACAGAAACTTTTCATTTTCACACTTCAGTGCATTGATTAAAGAAAGAAGACATACAGTGTTAATTAGTTAACTTCAGAAGAGGAGGTGGGTTTTGTTTCATTTGGACAGACTCTCTGTGTGTGACGAAGATCACCAGCTACCCGTTGTGGCTTCGTGTTTAACACTCAGACATGATCGTGTTATCGATCTGAATATCTGAACACAAAAGAACTAATCGGGAAATTACTCAAAATCTCAAACTATGCCTGTAATTTCTATTTTTCTTGTTATGTAACACACACAAACACATTTATTATTTGTGAGTCAGCTGTGGTTTCTGGATTCTGCTGAGTCGGCCTTATGGTTATTGTGGTTGAATGTTTCCCCATGTGTTTTATTTATTAATTAATTTGATAGATCTCTGGAAAGGTTTTATTTTACGTAGAAGATAAAACATATTTTAAAAGCTTTGAATTCCTTTCTGTCCTGTCTGTTTCACTCTGCTTTTTTCTTTGTTCACATTTGGTGAAAGGTGTCTGACTGCACGGCTTCATAGATCCGCCTTATTGTGATGCTGTACTGTACATACAGGCTGCATACTATAGATCTGACAGCATGGACATACACATGCAGGGCTTAAAGAAAACACTTGATATAATAATGGTTTATTCTTTGACTGCTGCACAATTAAGCTGGTTTGACTAAAAAACAATATTTACTGGCACACAATCAACCTTCTGTATTCAGAGGCAGCTTTAGATTTGACCTCTTAAAGAGATCACAGGTTAGAGACTTATAGGACAGTAAATATATATGAATGATCACATGCAAGGAGACACCTCAAAACATGTTTGTTTGGAGTCTGTTTTCATCAGAATTAGATTGATGTCTTGTTTTGTCATATTGTTCATGACATACGTCAGTCATTGGCTGTGAGGTACAGTAGTACACTCACATATAGTACTCTTACATGTTAGTACACGGGATTGTGTAGTACTTCAATGTCGAGTGTTAGTGTTGTCCCACTGCCCTTCTTCACCTACCAGAAATAACCAGCATTTGAACGCATCACCTGCCAACATGTCTGCCAGCTTCAAATATTTTACTCAGAAACGAATGTGTTTTCGTGCCCTCTGTTTATCACACACAATAAACACACTGATAGCTTCTGTCCAACAGCACTATGCTGCTTCACTTTTGTGTGGTGTTTAGCAACAGCTGCAGCGTCCTCCTTGCCAAGATGGCAACTCATGTTTTGGACCGTTTTGAGCGCACCATCCGGCCACTTATAGTGAACTTCACATTTCCATAAGTGTGAACACACTTTCGCACTCAAAATAGTGAGTGTTAGTACGTAAGTACGTCATTTGGAACATAACAATTGTGTCTCACCTCTAATGTCATGAAACACTTTGTCAGCCAGTTGATTAACATCAACTTAATCAGCAACTATTGGAGTCATTTTTCAAGAAAAAAATGCCAAACATGTTCTGGTTCCATCCTTCATGTAAACCTGCAAAACAAGAAACTGTTTGGTAATCAAACAATTTTACTATCTCACTGTGGTTCTTCCACTATTTTCTGACATTTTATAGACCAAGGAATCGATCAAAAAAACTTCAAACTGCTTGAGCTGGATCCACTTTAACACTCATGCTGTTTCTCCTTCCCTAAACGCACCTTTAGATACTATTTTCAATAAAATTCAAACTAAATCCTGTCTTGGTTTCCTTCCAGTCAAAACATATTCCTGCAGCATGAATCCCTCCCTTCTGACATGTCCTCCTCTGTCCCTTCCCACAGAGTGAAGGCAGGCTGCGACCGGCTCATTGAGGTGGACGACATGATGATCATGGGCCGCAAACCGGACCCCATGTGCGTCTTCACCTACGTCCAGTCCCTCTACAACCACCTGCGCAAGTTTGAGTGACGCCTCCATCAAAGCTCCTTCAGACACCCAACCTCTGTCAAACCCTCCCCTGCTGTCAGGCAGACGCCTCTGTGCTCTGACTTGGAGCTGAGTGGAGACCCAGAGCTGATCTGGGAGCACTTTGAAAACACTCGGTCTGCCCTCTAGTGGCGAATAAGTGAACTTTCTTCCACTTGCTGCAGAAAAGGAGGAACTCCTCCCAGATATGCAGAGAGGACAGTGATTTATTGTTACTGTGTATAAACAGAAATGAAGAAGATGAGTTTACACCAGCTGCCAGGGATGGTTTGTCAACAGCAGTGATATTTTGTGTGTATGAGTGTGTGTATGTAGCTGAGATATTTTGGACAAAAAGTGGAAATGTTGCTGTGTTGTATAAATCTTTATTATCACCACACGTGTTCGGAAAGTGAGCGTTCATATTCATTTTGATGGAGACAGCGTCTGTGATGCAGCGTGATGAATGGCGAGGATATCCAACATTAATATTACAGTGAATAAAGTGGTGATACTTCCACCCACATGTGTTGTGTGACATTGCGTTATTGATATGGTGCTGCGATGTGAATAATGAAACCAATAAACTGTACTGAACACCTGATTGTGAACTCCGTGTTTCTCACCGGCTCTCACAGTGTCGAATCTTAAAAGGGAAAAGGTGACATCACAAAATGCTGCTGAGGATGTATCCGATGTGATCTGATTACTGTAAAAAAAAAAATCAATGTTAAGTTTTTCAAAATCGAACATAAAACCATTTAACTGTAAATTACAGTCGTTAACTACATCTACAGTGGAGCTTGAAAGTTAATGATTAACATCCCACTGACAGAAAACACTCAACTCTGATGTCGCCTTCAAATTAGCTGCCAATCCTGGAGGTTCATACACTTTTTCGACTCACAGATTCATAATATTGGATTATTTTCCTTAATAAATGCATGGTGATGTATAATATTTATTATCTCATTTGTTTAATTCGGTTTTCTTTATCTTCTTTTAGGACTTGTGTGAAATTCTGATGACGTTTTAGGTCATATTTAATGCAGAAATATATCAAACTTTAAAGGGTCAAACTTTTAAGCATCAAGACTTTATAGTCTCACGTAGACTCAATCGTTTTGGTTTATTTTGGTTCATTTTGAATACTCAAAACTACTTCTTGAACTTCCACATCATCTGTCACTTGTTTATGAAAGAAATTTCTCACTCTTTTGAACAAAATACGAATGTTTTGGCACATTAATGCAAATAGTTATGTAGAATAGTCTGCTGTTTCCTTCATCATCGACTGCCTCTGTCATGTTGATTAAAATGTGTTTGGTGCCATCCATCCATCATTATCCATATATACCTCCAAAACATTATTGTGTAAGTCATTACCTGCGAATTTCAACTATCTCTCCATTATCTGCACCTGCTTTTTCCTGAACAGATGCAGGAAGGGCTTCAACCAATCCCAGGTGAGTGAAGGTGAAGGCAGCCCGGACAGATCACTGTCCATCACAGAGACTCTCACATACACCTTTGACCAACTTAAGAACACTTACTTGGCCTAACATGCATGTGTTTGAGCTGCGGGAGGAAGCCCAAGAGTCCAGAGGAAACAGGTACGAGGAGAACATGCAGACTCCACACTGAAAGGTCCCGGATGGCCAGCAGGTTTAAACCCAGGAGCTTCTTGTTTTTCTTTTCACTGCACCACTGCCACCTGCTGGTTGAACTAGTTGTCATAATCTGTCGAGCAGATTTTCTACACATTCCTATAAAATTGATGAATTGCTCTCAGGTTAATCTTGACTTTCACTAATGAGGGTGTGTGTGTGAAGCGTTAAATCAACCAATGATCAACCAGTTGTCTAAAACAGCTCGCAGGTGCGTCTCATGAACCTTAAATTGGTGAACAGATCCAGAACACCGTGTTACAGCTCCTGCTGGTAGAAGAGGAACAAGGACATGAGAAGAGAAGTAAATAGCACGAAGAGGACTTTGTGTTGGATCTGGAGCCTCATCAGTGACATCACTGACTGGATCTGAACTCCGACCTCAGCATCTTCTACACACGTGCTGTGGTCCAAATGACATACTTCTCTTAGTACACTAGCAAATAGTGCTCTTCCATGTCAGGTGTAGTGCAAGAATTTTGACACAGTTGTGTTGTTTCAATTCACACACTCCTTTGAAACAACAACTCAGTGTGTATTATCTATTTACCTAAATATCTATATATATACATTCAACAAAAATATAAACAACACTTTTGTTTTCGCTCTAATTTTCTTGAGTTGAAGTAAAAGTTATTTTACGTACACTAAAGGTATATTTCTCTCAAAATCAGTGTTAGTGTGCTGATAAAAAAAACAACAACACTAAAATAGATAGATAAATAAAAAAAGATAGTCGAGGAAGACACAATGCAGACAACAAGTCTCTCAGTAACGGAGGATTAGAGAGGTGCATAACACCTGGATTTGCAGGGTGCAGGGTTTCCCATCTGATCTGTCCGGGATATAAGAAGCGTGTGACTCCTCCTCAGCTGTCAGCAGCAGTGAAGGCCGAGCGGCGGACGTGTTGTTGGAGTTATGGCTCTGTTCATGGACTCGGATTTCTCTTTACTCAAGCAGAACCAGCAGAAAGACCTGATGGATTTAAAGGCGTTGTTCGGGGAACAGGAGCTCTGTAAAGGTGAGTCAAACGATCATCATGTCCCCAGAGAAATCAGTCAGGTTCGGGAGACCACGTCAAAACTTTATCTTTGAATTATATATTATATTATATAGACTATAAGTATATAATATTATTATATAATATAATATAATATAATATAAGTATATTTATACATTTTACTTTTCGCAGAATAACAATTAAAAGATAAAAGACCAAAAAAAGAAAGAAGGTTGTCCGAAAGATTTGCCTCAAATTAAATACTAGACATAACTGGGTTCGGCTACTTTTATTATTATTATTATTATTATTATTACATAGAAACATGTAAGTATAAAATGAATACGTTTATTTTAAGGTGATAGGTCTAATTGTTTTTAGAATTTTGTGATATCCTTTAACAGGCCTGAAAAATGATGAATTATTGTCAAAATAGGTACAATTTGAGGGTTCTATCGTAAATAAGTAGTTAAACACTTAGGTCTACTATGTTTTATTTCCTTTCTAGAACCATGTTAATTTTCTCATTGTATTTAATTTTATTTAAAAAAAATTTTTAAATTAAATTTGTATTTATTTTATTATTTTTGGTTTTTCTTCTCTTCTTCTCTCTTTGATTTTTTTTTTTTTTGGTAATTTTTTTTTTTTTTATGTAAGACGGTCGGAGTGAGAGCGCCGTGTCTTCTCCGGAGCCGGACAGAGCCGCCGGTTCGATGGAGGGCCAGAGGAAGAGGAAGAGGACCATCTTCAGCCGGGCCCAGCTGTCCGAGCTGGAGCAGGCCTTCGCTGTGACCCCCTACCCGGACATCACCCTGAGGGAGAGGCTGGCCGCGCACACACACCTGCCCGAGAGCAAGATCCAGGTGAGGCTGCTGATGGACGGGTCCGCTATAAACTCCCACAGATGTAATGTTGTCGTGGGCTATCTAAGGCGGCTCTAATTGATTAATTTCATGTTAATTATGGATCGAATAAGCACGATGTCTCGTGGGTTCGCTGGAAGTGATGAATGCTCAGAGAATAATCACGCAGCTCTGCAGTTCCTCTCGGCTCTACGGCGCATTTTGTGCTCTTTGTTTTGGTTCACTCTCACGGCTCTCAGCGCTGTTTTGCAGGCTCGTGTTGTTTCCACATCAGATTTAAAGATAGCTTTCCATTTGGTTTTTGGAGATTAAAAGTTAAAAAAAACAACAACAAAAAAACACATCTAATTCGGTCCCAAAAAGACTGAACTTTCCCGAATTTGCATTTTAATAATGCAAGTAAGGTGGTTAATAATAAGGTGGTCCTGAACCTTTTCTGACATCAGACATTTCAAATATTTGTTCCTCAGGTGTGGTTCCAGAACAGACGTGCTAGAAGTATTAAGACTGGCAGATTCCCCAAATCCACCAAGCCTGTCCTGGGTGGAAGAGGTTTTGTGGAGCCCTCCCCCGGACCAGTGACCTCCATGTACCCCCCAACCACCCTGGCAGATATATTCAGGCCAGAGCAGAACCACTCCTGTGAGGATGTACCCCAGCTCTACTCCGACTGGATACAGATCTACAGCAACCCTGTATCATCGTCCTCCTCGTCTTCCTCGTCCCTCCACCAGCAGCCCGCTCTCAGCTGCTCCAAGCCCTCCGAGTCTCGTCTCTGGGAGGAGGAACACCACCGGCAGCAGCACTTGGGACCATCCCTCAGCGGTTTCCTCCCCGGCTCGTTCCCTCAGCCCATCACCAGGCAGCCTCATCACCCGGCCTCCGCCCGCTCCTACCAGGCCTTCAGGAACTTCAAGCCCCAGAGCCTGGCTCCATCCGGGCCTCATCAGGCCGTGTACGCAGGCGGCGCCGGAGGTCACGCCTCGGTGGACCAGGTCGTCCCTTCCCACCCTCAGCAGGTGTACTGGGAGGTAACTCAAGGTCAGGGACACCACCACCACCACCATCACCACCACCCACAAATGGGACCGCAGACCTCCATGGGGTACATCTCAGACCTGATCTACAACGCTGCTATCGTTACAAATTTTCTAGAGTTTTGATGATGAAGAGATGGACTGTGGGAAATGCAGTTGCTGGATAAAAGTCCCCATCTCTGTCACATCCCTTCGTATTTCCCTTCACAGCTCTTTCTGTCTAAATCTGTCCTGTGTGTTGCCAGAGCTGATTGTATGTCGGACAAACCTCTAATATGTTGTAGTAGAGCAGAGTTGTTGGTTTGTCTTTTGTCCTAGTTTCTTATGTTTTCAATGTGTTGATATTTTAGGGACTACATTAAATTATTTAATCCCAGTTTAATCTGTACTGTTAATTGTTCAAAAACATACATTCTTGTTTTATAAAATTGTTTAATTTTAAACCAAGAAAAATGTACTATTGATATTTCTTTTAGTATAAACTGCTATTGATGAAGAACAGGAAGTAACAGAGTAACATCCATCCAGATGTATTTCTTATATAAAGGCAGAGTCTAGAAAGTGCTTCATGTACATTCAGATAATACAACATTTCTAATGGATATATTGTTGTTGTTTTTTACCAAATAGGTGTGCAGTGGTGGTTAAAGCAGCAGCATGAAAACATCACAAGTAAACCTTAAGGAAAGGTACAGAGGTATAATTAGTACAATAAACATACAATATCAGAAGTAAAAGTAGCACCCTGTTAGTGTTGTGGTATTTGTATTAGTATTATCGTCCTGTGAGTCTGTTCAGGATAAAGGTAATGGATGGATGGATTATTATCGTTCTTTATTGGTCTCTATAATTAATTATATTCTATTAGCCAATCATGTTTTGAACATAAAATAATATTTTGTGAACTTATATTTATATACAAGTAATATTTGGCTGTAAGAAATGAGCAGTCGCTCCCCTGAAACTGAGATAAATTCAAGTCCTCCTTCATCAACACGAGCCGTCATGTTCGTTTAAATTGATTTTTAAATGAATATTCTTTAACACTATTAATTATACGAAAGATTTTGTTGAATTATGTTTGGATCAGTTTTGTCAAGTTTGCAGTTGAGTTCAGAAAATGTTTCCATCGTTTATCCTTTACATTTAGCAAACTATCATTTTCAAACCACTCAATTTGTTACTTTTAACCAACTATTTTAAACATTTATCTGTTACTTTGAGCTATTTTCAACCATTTAGATGCTCCCAGTTAGCGTTTGATTGTTTGTCGAGATAACATTTAGCTATTTCAAACATTTTTAACATTTTATCACCTTGAGTTCACGCTTCAAGTACAACTATCGATGGGAATCAGTTATAATCTTACATTTATCTTTATCATGAATTCTGAAAAAATAAAGCACAAAAAATTGTAAGTGTATAAGCAGCTGGAATGGAAACACAGAAGTAAAGTAAAGCTCAAAATTGTAGTTACATACAGTTCCTGAATAAATATAGTTTCTATATCATCGAGTGTTTTTATACCCACATGGCACAATGTTGCCCAACAAAAGTGTTTTCGATTGAAACCCCAATCCTACGTAAAAAAGTAAACAACATAGAAATATATAAATCAAAAGAGCCAAACAAATACGGCTCAGGATATTTTGACCCTTCGACAGTAAACAAATGACTGGAAGGTTTCATGTAAACCGCCGACTGGTCTTTAACATGGAGACACGGTTGTACATGGTGTGGTTTCACCTCAGATGCCTGCTCCTGTTTCCCTGTTGAACCGTGGCATGTTAATGCTGCGACCCCATGAGTATTATCTTTCAAAACATCCTGATTAAAATGATTCCTTGTGGTTAGATACCATGACAGGAATAATTATTTTCTAAGTCAATATATATATTTTTGTCATATCGCTCTGTACTGTAAGTATCATGGGGTTTAGAAGGACCAGGCGAAGGACAAAAAAAAAAAAAAAAAGAACTAAATTAAAGTCAGAGCTCAGGGTCTATCAGCTTACAGGCTCTGTAATTCGGCCTGGATTTAAGTTTTGAAATATTACATGAGAGGTATAATACAGAGGCAAATACGACAGACAGGAGTGCCCACTGCTTGTCCAGGTCTGGACAGAGATCTCTGCATATCATAATCATCTTTAATACCAAATAATCTTTCAATAAACCTTTAATCCGGGTGTCAAATCTCAGATCTTAGGAAGATACTTTTTTTTTTTGTATTCCAGATGTAGTTACATCTTTTAATCCTTCCACTGATATGACGGGACTTGACAAGAGGGGGACGGGATAGTTTACCAAAATATGAATCCTTATCTGGAGAAAGGATCAGCGGGATGTGCTGTCGTGTTGGGATAGTTTTGTAATAAGATACATGGTGTTATTGTTCAGAGTCTCATATCACGGCAACTGCACTGTACAATAATCGTTTGTTTTTGATGTATTTGTTGGCTTGATAATTCACTTCAAACCAGATACCGTAAGCACAGATCAGAAGATAATTATTCCCACATCTGTCAGGTAGGAACTAGTAAACAGTATTAATGACCGGTGCCACATCTGGTGGGTTATTTACAGGAGTAAAAATAGGGGCAACTGCAGAGCAAAATAAAACAAACAGGTCAAGGTCCATTCAGTAGTCGCTTTTTCAAGGGATTTCAGTCATCGCATGGTCTTCATCATTGGATAGAGCTGAGAATGACTGAGTAAGCACTTCCCAAAGTAGAGAATGAACTTTCACACTCGATTTAAGTTAAGTTAAAAGGTAAATCATGGACGCCTAAAGGACAAGAGCGGTGCTATCCTGTACTCTGTTTAATATAGAAAAAGGTCAAATCAAAAATAAATCGATGCACGTATTGCCTGTGTATCAAAGGCTGAATTATCTCAATACTGTTCCTGCAAGCTCCATCGTTGTCTAACAAAATTAAAGGCACCGTTAGAATGTGCAACAGCAATGTTAGTGAGTAGAATTTTTTGTTGTTACTTCCTGTCAGATGTAATACAGTGCTACATAATAAAAAAATGTTTTTTTTTTTTACATGTAACACTCATACACTGTAAACAAAAAAAAACCAAAAAAAAGGACATAACCTCCACGAGGTCACTCACAGGTTTCCCAAAGAGCGGTTTTAAAGTTTATATGTGGGTGTCTCTATTGTCGTCTTCTTGGCTGTGCCCTGATTCAGCCTTACTCTGGGCTAAAGCAAGAGTTGGCCCAGATGTGGCCAGGCGTGGAGCTGAGGTAGCCCAGATGTTGTCGGGGGTGCAGCTGAGGTAGCCCAGATGAAGCCTGGTTGCTGAAACCTGCAGGCAGCTCCTCAACGGCACCCACCTGTCATTCAAAGCAATGCTGCCTCTTAATTATGCATACATTTAAATCCTAATGCAATATAAATGGGTGATTTACTACAAATAAAAATTCAGCCTATACAGTCGTTATTAACGGGGATATTAGCTGTAGATGCACCAGGCTGTAAACATGTTTGTTTCTGCATGAAATTTGTCCATTTTAACATGCAGGTCTGTGGGGATTAACTCCCTTTCGGAGTCAGCTTCAAGTGGCCAGTCGAGAAACTGCAGGTTTTGACTGATTATGCAAGACGATCAAAAAAATGAATAATGGTCTCACTTGTGTCAGACTGTATGGTATCATTGTCATATTGTGCAATTACTGCAAAATGTTCTGGTCTGAATTTTGCTGTCTGACAACCCCAGATTGGACCACGTTTCTCTCACGACTGTCAACCTGCATCTTGCAGCCCAAAACCACACGGTGTAAAGGGGCAAGATTTAAATACTTGTATTTATTAATGTAAAAAAGTCTTCACCCCCCTCAGTTACTAAATCCAAAAATCTACCTGCATTGACAGCTGGGGAACACGCAGACTGATTACCAGCCGTGTGAATCCGTTCATCACTTAAGAGGATCTTTTAGTCCATTTTCAGAAGCATGACGTTGGCTAAAAGGTGAATTATTGCTCACAGCTTCCATCTCTGCTGTGATGAGTCTGGAAACCCAGTTTACCTTCTAATCAGCAACTCTGAAGGGACGACCAATCAACGAGCAGCGGAGGTGGGTCACTGCCATGATGTTGAAGTACTTCCAATAACGGTGGTAGAGTTTCGGTGCACTGCATACGGTGGTAAATGCTGATTGGCTGAAGACTGCCATATAGTTTCTAAATGAACATTCACGTTTTGTTCCACCTCCTGTTGAACAAGGTCTGAAGAGAGGAAAGTATTTTGAGGGATTCATTTTCACTAATTCTGATGATTTCATTGAACAACCATATTTATTAAATATGATTACATCTTCGAACAGTATGGAAGGAATCGTTAATAATTTACAGAGCAGTGAAGGAGAGAAAAAACAATCATGGCTGTAGTTGTAAAAAAAAATATAAAATTCAAAATAGCTGGAAATAAATAATAAAAATGGGTCATATTTTGATTTCCATAAAAAGGGAAGGTGGAATGTCAAACACGAAATAATTTGGAACTAATTTGCTTTCTTTGAAACGCTCCATTTAGTGCTACTGGTGTCATTAATAAGTCAATTCTCAGTATCTTTAACTTCACTATTAAAATTCCACAAATTTTCTTGACAAAAAGCAGAAACGTTTTCACAGAGCCGTCTGCAGCAGTTCGAGGTCGTTGCCTCCAGAGGTCACTGTTGACTCTACGGCTCCCCGAGTTCTCCCTCCATGGTCCGGACCAGGACGTACAGCTCGGCCAGCCCGACGACGGACGCAGCGATCACAGCCGAGATCACCCGCTGGAAAAACACCCGTCAGTTCAGGTAAAACATAAGACACGCAAACACTGAATGCAAGAGAAGCCTGTGAGTGTAAAGCAATCAATAGAAAAACATCACAAAACACAGCGTCCAATATGACCAGATTTATAAATCGACAAAAATTAAACATCAGGCGTAAAGTGGTCGAGGAGGTGGCAGAAGGCTGAACTGCATTCAGGGAGTTAAAGAAAGAGACATCGATGTGTCCAGTTATACATTTAAACTCACCGCCGTCGTCTCGGTGAACAAATATTGACTGCCCATGTAGGAACAAGCAAAAGCTGTAACTATGGTAACCAGGAAGTTGAATACGGTCACCACCACAGCTTTGACCGACCGCACTGGAGGAGGAGAGAAAAACACAGCATTCATACAGGATTCAGCCTCTGGAACAAAATCATCAACAGTACGTGTGGAGCGCACCGACCTTCCCGTCCAAAATCTGCCAGAGTTCCACCCCTGTTGATTTCCTGAAGACAAAATATTGTTTACGTTATTCAAATACGAGCAAAATTCAACTCATTCCAAAATAATTATTTTCTCTGTCTTTGTAATAAATGCTGCCGGTTTAAAAGCTGCGATTACAAAAGAGACACGCTCGGTTTTAAAGGTACAGTCTGTGAAGTACGAGTGTCATCTGTGTCTGCAGTCTGAAAACGTACCTGCGTGTTGACGTTGCGTGTGATCCGGTCGTATTCCTCGTTGGCCAGTTTGGCTTTGATCTTCTCCAGACGTGCGACCAGCTGCGGGTTCTGGAGTCGGAGGGACAAGTCACACTTCAGTTTCTTCAACGGCTCCAAATGATATCGGTTTTATATTCAGCTCTTTGTATCGCTCGTTTGAAAAGATAAGACTCAAATTACAGAGCGACAGGTTAAAGAAATTTGATCACACGGAGGATCCACATGTTGTGAATGCAGCGTAACACCAGTGGATGTATTAGAGGGTCGTGTTTAAACCGTGATGTCACAAACTAAATCGTGTGCGTGACTCCACTCACTCTGGGAGGCTTCACCACCTCAGGCAGGTGCAGCGAGCCGTCCTCCAGCAACTCATGCAGGTAGAAAGGATGCCCTGGAGGAAGACAGCCATTAGTGTGAATATAGTCCCTGACGTGACTTTTAGTTTGAATTATCAGCCCTCCTTCGCTGTCTGTAATTTTTTATATTGTCACATGAGGTTATATCCTGAAATGTCAGAGTCCGTTTCTACAGATTGGCGGGAAAGTTCAGGGAATATCAATTCTGTGTTGCACCTCTTCCTGCTGTAAACAATGCGTTAGACCTTTTGGTTGAAGCCTTCCTGCCGTCTGAAACCCATTTTATGACTCTTCAAAACACACTTTCACATTTGTGAAACTTCGTTGTTTTTTTGTGTGTGTGTTTTTTTTACATCCCTGTTGGCTGATCTAATCGTGACTTCTGCTTTTCTTAAGGCCAAGTTACACAATCGAATAAAATTACTGAATCAGAAAACTGTCAAAATACTTTTGACAATATTAAACTATCATCACGTGACTCCACCTCTGAGCGGGACGTACCTTTGTCCTGAAGACATGTCTTCAGTTTTCTCGCTGTGCTGAAGGACAGGATTATGTCCTGTTTTTCAAGGAGCTGCTCCAGCTCCTCTTTCAGTTCTCGTGTCAGTGAGGAGTCCGTGTTTTCCAGCAGCTCCGTCACCTGGTTTCTGAACGCGTTCCCCACCGCAAACGAAGATGCCATGATGTTAATCCAGATATTGAGCGATGCTGCCACCTGAATACTCGTTATTTTGTCCAGCCTGGTGTCAGTGAAGCACGAGGAGCCGGTGTACACCCGGTTTGTTCTTTATAAACATTAAAGATCAGCGTTTAACAGCTTAACACCCGCCGGGGGTAAAATATCCGTCCGAGTAAGCGGCCATATTGTTTGTCTTGTGACACAATGAAGCAAATGCTCACGTGACCACGTGAGCGAAATCTTATTTAAAATTTTTTTAAATGGTCAAGCCTGGGTTCATATTTTTTTAAATGTCTATGTTTATCCAACACGTTTACAATATTGTTTTGTTACGTATTCAACCTAATTATTGCTCATTCATTACCCGTGTGCTTGTTATGACGCCTTCACGGTCTCCCACAAAGCTCCGAAAACCCAAACTTCAGGATTTCCGCGGCGTTGACATGCAATAAAGAGTTTTAGTAAAAACAATGCTCAGATTTGAACACAAGTAGTTTTTATAACTTATTTTCTGCTTCAGTCCGCGTAATATATCAAAACTCTGTATCCAATAATTGTGACATTTCGTCTTCTTTCTTGTTATTTCGAAAACTTTAATTATACAACCATTTCTATCGCTGGTATTTAAACAAAGGTTACCTGTCTTTAGGGGGAGTTAACGAAAGAAATAGAAAAAGTTATATATGAGATGACTAAAGCATCTGTAAGTTACGATGGGTCCCTGAAGGCAGCATCAGTACAGTCGCATGTGGGAACGTGCGATGGCAGGAAAGATGGCGGCCTGTGCGTTGCGACGAGGCTTGTTGAGCAGCGTCAGTAAATACAACAAGAAACACGCACACAGGATACTGAGCGTCGCCGACAGCAGCGGCGGGTTCGAGGCGTTCAGACCCCGGTTACCGTGCCGGGCCTGCGGGGTGACCGGCGGCGTCCAGCAGCGGAGGTTCATGTCGTCACGGTAAGACAAGTGTCCTCCCTGAGCTAACGGGCTAAAGACGTTAGCCGAGCCGGAGCTCTTCAAGATGGCACCGCGAGGTAACGAGAAGTAACGAGAAGTAACGAGATGTAACGAGAGGGAACGAGATGTAACGAGAGGCACCGAGCGGTAACGAGATGTAACGAGAGGCACCGAGAGGTAACGAGATGTAACGAGAGGCACCTAGAGGTAACGAGATGTAACGAGAGGCACCGCGAGGTAACGAGATGTAACGAGAGGTAACGAGAAGTAACGAGATGTAACGAGAGGCACCTAGAGGTAGCGAGATGTAACGAGAGGTAACGAGAAGTAACGAGATGTAACGAGAGGGAACGAGATGTAACGAGAGGCACCGCGAGGTAACGAGATGTAACGAGAGGCACCGCGAGGTAACGAGAGGTAACGAGAAGTAACGAGAGGCACCACGCTGCTCCTCCTGAACAGATCCTGACGGCGTCGTGAGCTTTAGTCTGTAACCGTGAGCTGAAGTTTTAACAACAGAAAGAGAGAAAAGTCCAGTCGTCCTCTGGTGTTCATCAGCCAGCAGGGCAGCGAGCCAGCTATCAACCTGCTGAGTCCAATAATGAAAAGTTAAAACAGATAAAGTTCTCCCATTTAAGAAAGATTCACGTTTAATAGGCTCAAATATAACCTGTTGTCACATCCTGTAAATCATCCTGACGCTGTTTTGATTGCGTTAATCAGAAGTTCTCACTTTGTGTTGTAGATTTAATCTCTTATTGTTAACACTGATTATTGTTAATCATTGGGACTATTTAATATACATATTATATATTCAATATACATATTATATATTATATACATATTATATATTTAATATATAGTTATATTGAACATGGTCCACGAGGTGCTCGATACAAGTCCAGTTTATTTACTGTAAACACAAACCAAGAGTGAGATAATCTCATTGTTCACACCAGAAAGATTAAAGACATGAATAATGTGTTTTAACATGTAATATTAATAATCTGAGTTGTATTTATTAAAGACTCTTCACGTGTACTTGACATCGGAAATCGTAGATAAACTTTAAGTACAGTCAAAATAAATGGTCTCGGCCACTAATCAAAACAACACGATCAAGTTAAGACGGAGAAGAAATTGATTTGAGAAGATAAATCGTATCGGAAACCAAAGAATAACAAATTATGTAATTGGTAAAAAGCTCTTTTATAAAGATTAACCGTAAGTGAGTTAAAAGGTTTCACCCGCCATGCTTTTGTTTTCCTTTAGTCATTTTAACAAAGGTTAAACTTAACAAACATCATGTTTCTAAGATTTCTAAACGTTAACTTGAATAAAACAACATTGTTTTTGTGTTTATGGTAGAACCACATGTGAAACTCAGTGGGCTGTCCAAGGTGTGTTTTGATAACGGTTACCTGCTGATTGGCTCAAACTTTCAGCATCATCTCGTTAACATCAATCACCTGTTGCCTTTTGTTCCTTATAAAAGCTTTCCAGCAAACTGTCTGACCACTTTGCTCTCAATCATTAGCTTTTGTTTTTCCACGACATTAAGTTGAATAAGCTCTTTCTGTTGAATTTAGGTTCGAGAAACAAAATAGACTAAAGATATTTTTAAATATTGAAGTCTATGGGAACTTACTTACATTTTAAGCCTGTTTGTTGGGGGCTGATACGATATAATATGAAGGGAACAACAATTCAGATATTAATGTATTGGCCGATATTTTTGTTTTTGCAATGAACCCAAACCTGTTTAAAACAGATGTTATAGTGAAACTATACTGACTTGGGTGGTGTGTAAAAACATTTGGGTGCTGAACCAAAGTGTTGTGATGGTAAGAAAAACCCTGGTGTGTGTGTATATTTAATACAAAACCTGTTTTAAACCGGTTTAGTGATTGTTATCTTCATGGCAGTTACTCCATTTATAAATAAATAAATAAGTGTCCTGATAATGATAACAATAATCCAAAATTACATGAAAATGCATTGTTTTTAGTCAAATAACTGCCCACCACTTACACCCTCACAAACCCAGCTGTACCAGTGCAGCCACATGCACAATACCAGGACTGCAACACCTAAATGTAACACGGTTATTGTTATTTCCTGCTTCTGTAAAAAAAACACACAAAAAAAACACCTTATTGCCCGCAGTGATGTCGGTGAACATTCAGATACAAACTTTGATGTTATTGTAGGTATTACTTTCATCCTATTTATTACTGCCTTTTCAAGCACTTTCAGCTTTTCCACTTTGAACACAAACTCCCACATTTTATATTCATCCAGTTTTCACTGGTTGAAAAAAAGAAAGCCGCCTCAAAAACAATGACCAAGCAGATTTTTTATTTTTTATTTTTTTTCGCCTCACTCACTCAGGACATGTGATCAGAGCTCACGGACTCGCTGCTATCATCAGCTACATAAGGACAGTCATGTTAACGCTGCATGCCACTTAGGATATAGTTTCGATGTAGCCCGACCGTGGCTCTTAAAAAAACTCTGTGTCGGCTGTTCTGCCTTTCAGCTTTTCTTCCCGCGTCAGTGATTTGTAATGGAATAACAGGAAGTTGGCTTTAATCCGGCAGAGAGAGAAAGTAGCGTTTCTGTCGGTGCCCCCGTCAAAGCAACCAGAAAAAAAGTGCTGACCGAGGGAAAAGGAGGCGGCAGCTGAAATAGCACCTCCTGAGAGAAAGTGCAGGTGGGCGAGCGAGCGCCCCCACAGTGATTCGGCACCATCTCGTATCTCCAGCGATGGTTTATGTAACCTTGTCATTGTGTAATCGCGTCTCCTGTTTCACTGCTGTTTTTGCCAGCTTTTCAGTGACATGTTGACAGCTCGGTGGCTCCACGACCCGCCTCCCCTCCTCCAGGACAGAGAGGAGGGAGGGAAGTGGATAGTTTGTGTGTTTGTGGCGGGGGTGGGGGGGGGTGGGGGTAGCTGTTCGCCGAGGCTGGTTTCAGGGTTTGCAACGGGTCGGCTAAATTTAGATCACTGATTATGTCTGGCCACAGTTTATTGACATATCTCAGATTGTATTGGAGGTAGAAACTGAACAGAGGAGCCCTGTGTGTGTGTGTGTGTGTGTGTGTGTGTGTGTGTGTGTGTGTGTGTGTGTGTGTGTGTGTGTGTGTGTGTGTGTGTGTGTGTGTGTGTGTGTGTGTACATTCCTACAGTTATGGCATCATTTAACTTTAAACTGAGTCCACAGGATAAACAAACCAAATTGTCTTCATGTTCAGATGTACAGAGGTGAAAGGAGGATCTTTTAAGTACAGAACATATAAGCTTTTATTTTTTTTTTCCAGACTTTAAAATCATTTATCTTTTTAACATTTGTAGCTCCTGGTATTGAACGTTATTTATAATTGAAGAATGTCGTAGATGTGATTCAGACAAGATGAGCAGTTTGAACTGAAATGGTCCGCCGTGAGTTGAGTGAGGCTTCACTTCACTGAAGCTTGAGGTTTTTTTAAGTAGATGATGCAATGATAAAGACATCCAAGAAGGACCCGGGCACGATATGATATATCAGCAGAGACAACTTGGTGTTTAAGATTTTCTAATGTGAAATTCATCACTGCTTTGTCGTCAATTCACAAATACATAGTTGTCATCGAAACTTTTAAAGGTACTGTGCGGAGAGGTGTTTTTTTTGGCTGTGGCAAAATGTTTTTATGAGTGGATTCCTATTTTTATTAGTATTGTGCAGGCAGCAGGACTTATTTATATATCAGTTTATTTTACTGAATAAAACATTGCTGGAAATGTGCCTGTTAGCCAAGAGCTTCTTTTTTTTTTAATCTTTTGTTTCTGGACAGGTGTTATAAAGTCACCCTAAAAAGGAATATGATATAAAATAACAAGGTTAATGAGGTCATTTAAAAGCATAAAAAACAATTAAAATTCATTTTAAACACGTCAACAAACCCAACCAACTCACCAAAAATGGGACTAAAGAAGAAGACCGCTTCCACCAAACCAAACATTTAAATTTGAGTCAATTATAAAAATAATGAGTATTTGCTAACGCTCTAACTAACTTATTAACATCCCTTTTCCTCTGCTGCTCTACTTTACTCAACTCTACTCACTTTCGGTACCAGTTCCTTTTCTGGATTTTATGTTCCCCTGCAGATAGTAACCGTTGTTACTATAGCGACACTGCATGAAACTAATGTGATGTCAGCGTGTCACACACACACACACACACACACACACACACACACACACACACACACACACACACACACACACACACACACACACACACACACACACACACACACACTTGTTGAATCCTCTTGTTGGCATCCAAAGAGAAACTCCCATTCAACTAGTCTCATAAAATTCTCTATCAATAACATTTCTCCATCAGTTATCTCGGTGTTGTTCGCTAAAGTCGCTCCTTCTTATCAATTTTCTGGACATCCATCTGAAAATAATCTCATTAATTATAAAATAAGCTTTAAAAAGTTGTGTTTTGGGGGGCGTGTCTGTTTGATTGACAGGCCTGTGGTGCAGTCAGGTTACATCTATCGGTGGGCGGGACGTATCGCCGTGTTTCCAATCAGATCAGTCATATCCACCGCTCCCCCCCCCCAGCTCGTCCAAATATGGTCACTTCCTGCTCCAAACCGCTCTGAACTAGCGAAGATGGCACCGGACAAAATCCCGACTCGAGGCTTCATAACGGCCGTTCACAAACCAACGGGTGACGTCACCTTAACAGAAGTGATACCAAAAAATAGTACGAGGAACAGTCCACAACTTTTGGCCAATAAAAATCCAACAAAAATGGCGAGGTGGTACCGGCAGTGGAAAGGGCGAAGCTGCTTTAACATTGACTGTGGAGGTTCAGAGAGTCGCCCTTCAGCTGGTGACGCTCGGAGCGGTCCTCACTGTAACTGGATGGATTTGTCTGGAGTCTAATTGCTCTGTTTTGTAACCATATTTCTCACAATAAAATCAGGTTACCTTGTGATTATTCTTCTGCAATCCAGTCATAAAAATAACCTGAAACCAACCTAGTGTGTGATATTAAATCCGTCGGTCCATATATCCACCTCATTAATCCCCACTCTTCATCTCTGTGGTGAAGATTAGCTTTGCAGGGAGCTCAGAAGTATGCATGTTATTTATTTGAAGTGACCAGCTGCTGTTGTCAGTGGTAACATGTACTGTGTGTGTGTGTGTGTGTGTCTGTCTGTCTGTCTGTCTGTCTGTCTGTCAGATGAAGGAGCGTCTCTCCCGAAGTCTCTTGTCTTCATAACTATAGGACTTCCCGCTGAGGCTCCTCTGGGTTTATGTCGATCTGTATATGATGTTGTTTTGATGTTGTGCATTGCTCGCCGACCCGCACACAGGGTCCAGGGTGTCATGGTGTTGCCTGTTTTTGGCAGGAACAGGCCCGAAGGGAAGATTCTGGAGACGGTGGGAGTGTTTGAGGCTGTGAAGCAGCACGGCAAATATGAAACGGGACAGGTAAGACTTTCTACTTCCACCAGAGCACAGATGGTCTGATTCTCTCTCTCTCAGCAGAAAATCACCAGTTTTAGACTTTTATAATTTTCTATAAATAACTTTCCTGCAGCGTGTTTGCGTCTCAGCTGTTTTGTTATTATGGCACATTTGCTTGATCTTGTCAAGTGACTGTAATCCCATCTAATTTATGCTGTATTAAACCTCCTACATATACAATCTCACTGTGACTTATCTTTTTTCCTCCTTGTTGTACTCTCCTCAGCTGTTTCTCCACAGTGTGTTTGGCTACAGAGGCATCGTCCTGTTTCCGTGGCACGCCCGCCTCTACGACCGAGACATCACGCCTCCCATGTCTGACAGGTGAGCCTCCGTTTCCAGCAGCGTGCTCTGAAACTCGCTCCTCTGCTGGAGTTTCGGGGCTTCGTGTGGTGGTTTTGTCGGACTAACTTCGTGGCGTCTCTCCCTTCAGCAAACCCGAGCCGCCGGGAGCCCACGGCTCCAAGGAGGTGAAGGGAAAGACTCACACCTACTACCAAGTCCTCATCGACACCAGGGACTGCCCTCACATAGTAAGTCATGTTTTTAGCGAGGTCAGGAACTTATTGGATACCACCAACGACTGCCTCTGGTTTCACTCAGGAATGTCCTGAAAGGAGTCCAAACAGGAAACGGGTTTAATCGCTCTGCTGTCATCCAGTTAAATTAGTGCACATTTTAAATCAACATTTTGTTCATATTAGAATGAGAAATACTCCCGAGTCATTATTTCTTTGTGACATCGAACCCAAACAGGATCCTTCACAGTATTACTCGCATAGACTGTAAATAAAAAGCGAGGTAGTTTAAAAAGTATGAAGAGTGAAGCCGCTGAGGGCCACTCGGCCGTCTGCAAAGAAACTCCCATTCAAAATGAATCAACTCATACAAAGTCAATACATTTTCTACATAAATCATTATGGTGTGTCTGGTTTGATTGACATGCCTGGCGTGCAGTCCGGTGTGGTGAGTTCTTAATCAGAAATGGGATGAGTGTTCAAGTTTGAGGAAAACAAAAAGTCTCGACAGTCCAATTTCATTCTAAATTGACTATTTGTCCATTTAGTTGGTTTTCGTGTGACCTTGCTAAGTGAGATCAGCAGCTCACTTCTCCCCCAAAAAACTAAATAGCAACCGGATAAATCGCCACACTGAAGGCTTCAAAACGGCAGTTCACAAACCACCGGGTGACATCACGGTCGGTTGCCACGTGGTTACCGGGGAAGTTAACCAAGGGCATGTCATAAATTGGTGCCAGTTCCTGATTGGTCAGAGCTGTAACACAGATGGACTCCCGCAGCGGTCGGTTCATCAATGATGACACATTCCTCTTCTGATCCGTTACCTGTTTTTAGAGGAACAATACACCTGTGGACAATATTAACCTTTCAACACATGAGCCTCCAGCTGGAGGAGTACAATAAATAATAAAGTACAGATAAAAGAATATTAGCCACATTATTTATGTTTACGGGTCTCAATCAAATCCGAGCAGTTGAATTCCTAGTTGATACAAACACGCACAAACACACCTGTTTACACGTGTTTGGTTATCAATCAATCAATCAGTTTCTATTTATAGTGTAAGACCACCACTGATCATGGCTTCAACGTACCTCACAAGTACAGCAAATGAAATACAAGTTAACTGGTAGGAGTTTGTTTCTGGTCTCTACTGTCAGTGGACTTTTAGAAACCCTGTATAGGTTTGTGTTTGAGAGTGGAAACGTTGCAGTGTGGTAGGATCAGTTCATCTGTGTGTGTGTGTGTGTGTGTGTGTGTGTGTGTGTGTGTGTGTGTGTGTGTGTGTGTGTGTGTGTGTGTGTGTGTGTGTGTGTGTGTGTGTCTCTGACGGTTGCTGCTGTGTTTGACAGTCTCAGAGGTCCCAGACGGAGGCGGTGACGTTCTTGGCCAACCACGACGACAGCCGAGCCCTGTACGCCATCCCAGGTACGCAGCCGCACACACACACCTGTCAGGAAGCATCTAATGAGGCTTCACCACAACTTTACCAGGCTGCCGAGGACAGTGTCCAGTTTTTCATTTCCACTTGGGGTTAAGGAAACAGAATTAAACTGTATTTGAGTCGGACCTCAGGACAGCAGAGCTGATGTTGTGTCCCAGATGTTGTCTGTCAAGTACAGAAACATGCAGTTCACTACAAGTACCAGGATGAAGCACTCAAGACGCTCCAAAAATGAAACTCTGGACACTTTCCACCTGAAACACTCGGCGTCTTGGCTCCGCAGAGGAAGGGGGCGGGGCCACCGACCTAAAGAGTTTTCAAATTAAAGCGTCTGAAGTAACTGCAGCAAAAAGTGTTTTATTTTCCAGAATCAGTGTGTTTGAGTGTTAAACGGAGGGCAGGGAAACACGTTGATTTCTGGGTCAAATAATGAAAGCTTCAGATCTGTTGGAGAGAGATGTGTTCACATGCTGAGGTTATTTCCTGTCAGAGCAGAACAGCAGTGTGTGATCTGAAACAACACAACTCTGTTAAACTCCTGCTCTACACAAGTAAGAGTCCTGACATGGGAGAGCACTATTTATTATTGTACTGAGGGAGGTACGTCATCTGGAACGGCACGAATGAGATCCCAGTCAGCAGTTCAGCTCTTGTAGTAAATAAAACCAGCGCCTGGATGTGGTTACAATTGTTGTGTGACAGTTTGTGTGTTTGTTCCTCCAGGTCTGGACTATGTGAGCCATGAAGACATCCTGCCTTACAACTCCGCGGAGCAGGTCCCCATCCAGCACGAGCTGTTCGAGCGCTTCCTCATGCACAACCCTGCAAAATGTAAACACTCTTGTCACGTCAGCTTTCAGCACCATTTTTCACTCATTTGATAATGAACACAGGTTCACTTTAGTGACACTGTTATTTCATAAAGTCACTACAGCCTCCTCTTTCTGGGGAAATATTGCTTTGTAAGTATCAATTAATGCATTTGTGTAAAGATGACAACATGTGGATGTTCACACACTTCATGTCTGTTTAAATGTCATTCATTTCTATGTCGGCGCAGCAATGATCTGCTGAGTTTGCTGGTTTTCTAGTGAAATGGATTTAGATTTTTTTTTGTGTGTGTGTTATGAAAACAACCGGAGTCATACGGGAATGTATTTTCCTGCTTCTTCTGCTTTCACTGTTGTAATAGGCTCCATTCACTGTCTCAGAGGATCTGTGGAGAAATGTGTTTTCAGTAGATTTCTGTGTTTCGTCCCTCTCCGGTCACCGCAGCTCCTCCGTTCACCGCCAGAGACACGCTGAAGGCGTGGCAGGAGAAGAACCACCCCTGGCTGGAGCTGTCCGACGTCCACAGGGAGACCACCGAGAACATCCGCGTCACCGTCATCCCCTTCTACATGGGAATGAGGGTAGATGAATATTTTAAAACCATTAGGCTGTTTGGTTCTGCATGTCAGGACTGTGGGCCGCTTCCTTGTTCTCTTTAGATCGTTGACTTAAATGCGTCTCTTCAGCCTGTTTCAAATCTAATGCTTTTTCCTTGTTGTTCTCAGGAGGCCCAGAACTCCCATGTTTATTGGGTGAGTCGGCGTTTTCTTTTTGTATCGTGTCAAGTGAAGACGGTGAAAAATAATGAACTCAGCTCGGCGTGTGGAGTCTTGACGTGCGCGTGTGTGTTGTCGTCTCCCCGCAGTGGCGTTACTGCATCCGTCTGGAGAATATGGGCAACGAGGTGGTTCAGCTGAGGGAGAGGCACTGGAGGATCTTCAGCCTGTCAGGAACCCTGGAGACGGTCCGAGGACGAGGCGTCGTAGGCAGGGTCAGCATCTCTGTACACACACACACACACACACACACACACACACACACACACACACACACACACACACACACACACACACACACACACACACACACACACACACACATATACAAATGCAACATCCAGTAGGGTTTCTCCTTCCTACATGTTTGAGGAAAAGTTGAACTGCTAATTAAATGTGACACAAATTTCATTTCTCTGTAACTTCTTCCCAGTAAAAGCGTCACATCAGTTCACTGGTATTAAAGTGAAACAGGAAACATTTGGTTGATAAGAAGATCTTAACTAGTCTGGAAATGTTTGGTTTTAAATTAAAAGCTGTCTATTCAAATTCAGCCAAGTCCACCAAATCCTGGTATTGTTGATTTCAAATGAAACATGCACCTAAATTGTGTGTGTGTGTGTGTGTGTGTGTGTGTGTGTGTGTGTGTGTGTGTGTGTGTGTGTGTGTGTGTGTGTGTGTGTGTGTGTGTGTCCGTGTGCGATCCCAGGAGCCCGTGTTATCTAAAGAACAGCCGGCCTTCCAGTACAGCAGCCATGTGTCTCTGCAGGCTCCCAGTGGTCACATGTGGTGAGTCACATTTTCACACCTCACATCTGTGCTGTGTTGGTCTGATCAGGTCATTTTCAGATTCTCTGCTGTTCACTGCATCGTGTTCCCTCACTCAGTCTTGTTGTTTTCGCTTTAGGGGGACGTTTCGAATCGAACGGACCGACGGCTCCCACTTTGACGTTCGCATTCCTCCTTTCTCGTTGGAGAGCAACAAAGACGACAAAGCGCCCCCTGCTGGCTACACGTTTTAAGCGTCACTTCCCACCTGTGAGACCCCACCGGACACTCTGTCCATCCCGATCCCGCCCGGGTTATGTAGAACTGTCCTTCCTGCATAAGATGGCCTCCGCAGGAGACGAACCTCATTCAGGTTCAGCAAAGGGGAAACTCCATCGGTTTCTAGATTATCCAAACGCAGGCCCACGTTGCCCCCGTTTCGGTCCCAATGCCCCCCAACAGCAATACGTCATCGATTAAATCACATCGGGTAGAAAATCGGTCTGCAGTCCTCCGTGATGTGTCTGAAGAGGAAGAAGTGGGAGAGAGGAAGGGGAATTAATGCTGCCAAGCTGAGCTCGACTGGTTCTGACGAGCAACAGATGAAATATTGACCAGCTCAGGTTTATAGAGGGAAAGGAGCAGCAGCCCTCACTTAAACTTCAGCTTCAGACTCCTCCTTCTTCAGTGATGTTGTTTGGGTTCATGACAACGTCGCGCTTTACTTTCATCCTGGATCCGTTTTCTCCTGTTCTCATTTACATTAAACATTAAACTACGCAGTCACAGCGGAGCATTATTGGACCTTTGAGAGCATTTAAAGAAGGAGAACACTTTGAATCCTGGGCTGGCTGCAGTGCAGGAGTATTTATGATTTACTGTCACGACAATGAAGAACAGCGGACGGCACTAATCAACAGAAGATTCTCCGTTTAATGTCAAAATGAAACCAAATCTCCATAAACCTGCAATTGCAAAAATAGAAAGCAGCCATTTTGCTGTGTTCATGTCAGTATTTAGTAGTTAGAGCGGAGAGGTCTTTGTCTGATTTACACCGCTTTAGAGCAAAGCTGCTTAAACTCCGTCAGGTTTCAGTCCTGCTCCACATCCTGGATTAAATTAGTCCACCTAATAGTAGTTAGTAGACTAGTAGTCCACAACATTAGAGTTTGTGAAGGCCTCCAGGACCGGCTGGAGAGAAGCATCCTCACAGCAGAGATGGAGAGAATACATGGATTATGATCGTAAGACTACGGTTGGTCGTCTTGGAAATCCTCCACATAGACGCACTATTTATTAAATACGAGTGGAGGCAGTTAATTACATCGAATGACATGTTTGAGGGCCCGTGTAGACGTGACGCGTTGAGAAGTTGGACTTTCTGATGATTGATAGGACATGAATGAGGATCTGTAGCTTCACGTATGTACGTCTCATCCGTCTCCCTCAGTCCTCGTCCCACAGCTGTTCCATATTCTTGACTTTTCCCTGCAATCAACTGAGGTTATTCAGTGTGACATTTTCTTGTTCTTTCCCCCATAAGGTAGTTGTTCTCACACACACACACACACACACACACACACACACACACACACACACACACACACACACACACACACACACACACACACACACACACACACACACACACACACACACACACACACACACAAAGCTCTCCAGCTTCACTGAAAGGAAATGACAACCAGCGTCGTCGTCTGTCACCAAATGGAGACATTTGGCTGCTTTCGTCATGATTTGTCCACGTCGGAGAGATTTCTTGATCCATCATTTAATTTGTGTTTTATGAACATTTTGGGGAGATGTAATTTCTCGTTGACATTAAAGTCCTGTTGATCGGTGCTTAAATAAGTTGTGGTTACATCCACTGTGATTCATTGTTATGAAATATCAAACTAAAAGAAAAGTCAAGAGGCTGAGTACTTTTAGTAAGCAGTGGACGGTGTGCGTTGACAGCCAAAATCAAATCCTCCTCCTGCTGGAGGCGGGCGAGGGGTCAGGGCTTAGTTGTCTTACAAAAAAAAAAAAAAAAAACAAACAAGAAGCAGCACAACATAACGTAATTAAACAAAGCAGTTGGCAGCCTGCGCTGCGGCTAACAGGAGGGGAATGTGTGTGTGTGTGTGTGTGTGTGTGTGTGTGTGAGAAACGTCTGCTACCTATAAAAAACCAGAATGAAGTCTTCGTCCTACAGACACGCGCTGGACGTCTTTCATTGAGGCCGACTGTTCGAGTCTCTCGGAAAAGCGAGGAAAGAAACTAACATTTTGTTCAGTGATCTGAAGCGGCGATGGTTGAAATACTACTGTAAATAGAAATGTAATTAAAGGCCAAGCAAATAAATATTCCTTTTGAAAAGTATAAGACTTTTGTGATGAATTTGAATGAACATGTATGCAATCAAAGCCAGACCAGCTGCTGCGTCTGCATACAAAACCTCACTGGGAAAACCACAGATTTTAGGTATGTTCTATATTTCATACAATTTGATTATTACAGAAACATTTAACCACATTATTATTATTATTATTATTATTATTATTATAGTATTGATGCATGAGTTCCGGACAGCCACCACCAGATGTCAGTACAATGCTTTCTCTGTGATATACTGCAGCTCAGTAACGAGCAACACAAGCTGCATTGAACGCAGATTGATTTGAGCTGGTTGTACGTGCTCCCCTTTATTCAACGGACTCGTCCTATTTCAGTGTAAGTCGCCTTGTAACTTATTTACACTTGATGTTCATTCACTGGCCTTTATAGTATGAATCTACAGCCGAAGTGTGACGTATCTTAAGGAAATCTGCAAATTTACAATCAATTCACTCGCATATCGAGACAAAACAATTAATGGACATTTATAATTTAGTATTTTGCTCCCACTGCTTTTTTTTTTTAGGTAGAAACTAATGCACAAAAAGGCCTTTTTTTAATTTGTATATTAACTTAAAAAGTCAACTTGTAATTGTTTACTTCCGCTAAAATATGTCGTCAGCGACATTTAATTAATTGTAATTTCTTTTAATTCAACTGCGACCCTGACCATTAGCTGTAAGCCGATTTTAGTGGAAGACTACAAAGGATTTTAAAACGCGAGTCATCACTGGAAGCAACGCATCTCTAAAAGCAGCATGTTTTCTGGTCCAAAGCTTCCCTGGTGAAGAAACTGCAAACCGTGCGGTGCTCGCGCTCTCCAGCCCTCCCCAGCCTCTCCATCACCGCGAGGAGGGAGGACGTGTGCTCACTCACGTGCACTCGCTGCGCGCCCCCATTCAGTTCAGAACAGAGGGTGCAATACATAATTCAGTCCCAGCAAAGGGACACCTCAGTCCGTCCCCTCCTGCCTAAAGCCCGCGGAGCTGCAGCCGCTCCACAGCCCCGGGGACCGAGGCTCCGTCGCGGCGGCTTCCTGCTCCTGAACGGCCGGAACATCGAGCTCAGAGGAGGGCGAAGGCTGCGTTTGGTGCAGGTCATGAATGACTTCCAGTGACCGAGGAAGGACGGGGCAGAGCGCGGAACAGACAGCGATCTACAAGAGACGTAAACATTGCCATGCCCTGACTCATGCAGCACTTCCTGCGATCCGCTGCCTCCTCCTCCTCCTCCTCCACCTCCTCCTCCACCCCCTCTGGTCCAGGACGCAGAGCTCCGGTTTAGAGGATAACACGAAAGGTGAGGCTGCTGTCGAAGCGGAAATATTCGGGAGCCGTGGTGAAGTTGTGTTCGGGATAGGAGGCTGCTGCTGCGGGCCACGCTGCGCGCTGTGCTGTGCTGTGGGTGTCCTGCATCCTGACTTTGCTGTGTCCGTGTTGTGCGGCCATGCTGCGGGCAGCATCCTGCGACCTGTTCCCGACCTGAGCCGCACTCGGTCGGAGAAACAAGTTCCCCAAAGCAGGAAACTGCCACAGCTCCTTCTGAACATTTTGTTTTGGACTCCGGGAACATTCACTCTTCTGTGTGTGTGATGATGATGATGATGATGATTTTTCACGAGCAGTTTGGACTCACACTGCTTCACATCTCAGCCCCGAACTGATCGGTGTCTACGACGATGTGACCGGCTGACATTTTACTGAGCAAAGCATCATCATCAGACAGGCAGCACACCTGCCTCCGCATGCCTGCTTGGTGGGACCGGTCTCGTTATTATCACAGTTCACGTTGAGGCAGCGCCATGGGTGCCAAGCAGACCAAAGGCCAGGAGTCCGGGGGAGCCAGTCCTCAGCACAGCTGGAAGCGGACGCCCAGCAAGGAGCGGGGGGACATCCTGGCCTCGCTCATGCAGAAGTCGGGGGACCGGCTGAACCGCGGTGGGACGCCGCCGCCCTACCAGCGCCGCATCGGCATGATCCAGGAGATGATGCTGATGGCCAAGCAGGGCAAACATGACGAGGCCACAGAGATGCTGAAGACACTCCGACAGGTAGCTGCTCTCTGTGTGTGTGTGTGTGTGTGTGTGTGTGTGTGTGTGTGTGTGTGTGTGTGTGTGTGTGAGAGAGAGTGAGAGAGTCCCAACACCCCTCATCCTGTCTGCTTTTGCATCTGTTTACTTCCACTATTCTCTGCTCTCATGCTGTTGTTGATGTCAGTACTGGTGCAGAAAGAGAAGTGAGGTTCAGACTGACTGTTGACACACTGACTGAACTCATCCAGCGATCGACTGCCTTCGTGTCTGATGAGTTGACCTCCTCTCCGCCCGCACGGCTGAGCAGCAGCCCCGCCGGCCGTCCGACCGGCCGGACGGACGGACGGACCCGTCGTGCTCGGCTTCGCTCTGCTTCGCTGGTACAGTGTGGAGCCTGCTGCGATTTACAGCTTCTCTCTTGTCTTCCAAGACATTTGCAGCGCTCGGCTGGCTGCCGCCGTTGCTATAGACTGAAGGAGAGCCTGACAACAGGCGGGAAGAACCTGACGTGGCGAGAAAACAAAAGGGGGCAGCGGGAGGATGGAAATGCCACCAGTTGAATTGGAGGATTTGGAGAGAAGGAAAGGATCAGGAGTGAAAATGTGACGAGTCAGTGTCAATGTATGTTTTATTGTTGTCACAAGAAGGAAATAAAGGTGGGATGAAGCGGATGAGGGGAGAAACAGGTTCTTAATCCTTCATCCCCGGAGACGGCACAGAATCCATACGATGCCCGTGTTTATCCCCCGATGACTCAACCGCACGGAACGCCACCTCGGGCTTCGGCTTACACGCTTTATTGTTTGTGCTTTGGAGATTTCCATCGGCTCTATTTCTATTTACTCATCGGTCTCATTTGCATTGTTAATCCTTTGACTCAACAGCAAGCAGCGGAGCAAAACAAACTTAAAGACAGAGGCCGCCTCTCCACACTCGCGTTGTTAAGGGATCACCGTCGCCGGTGACGCTTGTTGAAGCTACGGCACCCCAGAGGAGGAGAGTCACACTTTCCAGTTCCAAAGTGAAAGCACAACAACACACCAGCGCAGTTAAAGCGTTCACCAGTGAGCGGTGATTCTGGGATTTTCAAAATAAAAGACACGCGAGCTAAAAGGGGTTTAGAACGGAGTGAAAAGGAGAGTTTTTCAAAGTTTGGGTCTTAATACAGCACTGAAAAAACAGTTTGGGTCAAGTCAGCCAAAGGTCTGTCTGTTTTTAGAGGATTTTAAATTGAGCCTCTGTGTTTGAGCTCTCGGAAAATATGTCCATGGTTAGACATTTTGTAGGTGTGGAGTAGATCATTTTAATAGTTGGTAGTTGTGGCTTTAGTTAAACTTGTTTCAGTGTAAGTGAAATGTCTTCATTTTAATGTCGAACCAGCTCCGAACACTGAAAGATGCTTTTAAGGTTGAAGTTAATCTTTATTATCCCCAACGGGGCAATTTGTCACCCAGCCAGCAGTAGATAAATACAGCAAACAACACACACCAACCTGCACGCAAACTTGTTACATAAAAAAAGACTCAGAATTACATAATACTGTTCAAAAAGCTGATGGACAACAGAGTTTTTATGTCTGCTGGTTCTACATGGAGGAAGAACGTGTGTGACCCGGTGGAAGCTGCTTGTAGAGCTGACTCTACGATATATAAAGATTAGTGCAGATGAGGTTTCAATGCCCTCCAATTACCTCTTGCTGTGTTTCAGGGTAAGTGACCCAAACCAGCAGGTTTAAACACTGACCACGTGTACGTGGCCACGTTAGTCGTTTTACCATAATAAGGTTTACCATCACATTAGAAAAACAACACGGGCAGCAGTTTATCACAGTCAAACACGCATATTAGCAAACAGCAATCGTGGATCAATTGTGTTCGCTGATGAAGTAAGAACCCGAACAAAACCGAGTTCATAAATATTGTTTCTACAGCAACGACAGTAAAGCTTACAAGAGCAAATTCTCTATTAGAACTCGAACACATCTGTAGAAACGAGTCTAAAATGTCAATATAGTAAATCCTGAACTTCTCACATCAAAATACTGAGTGAAGTTCAGAGAGACTGAAGAACACAGAAATTAGCCAGCACTGAAATGTTCAAGGATTTGTCACATTTTGAGACGCGTTGCAAACTAACTAACGAGAAAACAGTCAGACACTTTTTTTTTTCACGAGTTTCAGTTAAAAATCGCAGATTTCTTCTGTAAACACAACATGCTTTTCTTTAACATGCCCCCCCCCCCCCCCCCCCCCCCCGGCCGACAGGTGTCAGATGCTGATTAAACAGCACGATTATTGACTGGTCACAATTAAAGGCCGCTCTAAAATGTGACGCCTGATTGGCTCATTAGCTTCTCTTCAGTCTTGTAGCCTGCTAGCCCCGTCATGGAATGACCTTTTGGTGTTTCCGTCTACACCAAAGGATGGACAGTGGACAGTGGACAGTGGACAGTACTGACGGGCAGACATGAGCGTGTGACATCACTAACTTTTAGAAATCCAAACAGAACAGCTGCTGAATACGGGCTGTGTGCATGTGTGCGTACTGACCGTGTTATACAGCTGCTAGACCTGCCTCATAATACAAAAAAAAAAAAGAAATGAAAATCTGAAATTATACAATATAGGACATTTAAAATAAGATTGTTCACTAAAGGTGTTTTTCCGTTTAAAGTTTCAGGAGCTTTAATTTTGATATAAGTTCCTAAACTTCCCCAGGGTCAGCTGACGTATCAAAGGCTCAACTATCTTCCTCCAATCGAGCGGCTCCATCGTGAGTGTTGCCACAAACTACAATGTGTTTGTAGTTGTGTGTTTTTATATTAAATGGGTGTCTGACCCTGACTTCAGAGCTACAAAACACCCAAACAAAGCTTCACAATGTACCAGCCAGGTCACTTCATTTCGACCCCGATTCCTTTGTGGGAAACACAACTAAAGGAACATAGAAAATAATTTTGTTCAATTATTCCCTCCCGAATGAGCCTCTTTGTTTTTCAGCACTTTTGGCCTGTTTTGTTCCTTTTTTCCGACGAGCTTCTGCACTTAAAAGGACCTTCATTTCTCTTTTTGTGAGAGCAGTTTAAATGGACTGCTTCAAGTAGCTCTCCTGATTGAGCATCCTCTTAACATATTTATCACAGAATTGCAAACAGCTACCCTCCATTCGACCTCCATTATGCACCAGACACAGCTGCTGTGGGGGTTTGTGGTCAAATGTAAAGCTTCGACCAGCACGTCTCTCTTACTTATCCTGGCATGAAGCAACTTGTACACAATTTACAAACTACACTGTGGGCATCAGGCAATTCCCTCTTCACGTGATGACAGCGGGAGTTTTGCCGTGATGCTTCTGCTTTATTATCAGCAGAAAAAAAAAAAAAAAGATGGTTTAGCTTTGACCCAGTGGGGGGGATGGGCTGAGGTCATGCTCCTCTGACCTCTGAAGGATTTTTCCTGGCTGCTGTTCGTGGATCTGAGGATTCGGGCAAAGGAGACGGCGACCAGCGTGACACACACCAGCTGAGTTAAATGGGATGTTAAAGACTGAAGGATGACTCGTTCATCAGCAGGATGTTACAGACGTGGAGGGGGAACGGAGAAGCTGCGTTGTTTCCTATTTTGCGTGAGCACGGTGTAGATAATGAGAGGTTTTCATGTTGGATCATGAAGTGACACGATAAGGACGTTTGGTTTTATATTCTGGAGGGTTTGTGCTCTGGTTGGACAGTACCTGACGGACAGACTCACCATGAATTGGATAAAGACAATTACACAGAGGGGGAAAAAAAAAAAAAAAGACCACGAGTGTTAAAACTGCAGCAGAAACCGAGGAAGAGAGAGAGAGGAAGAGGTGGTGACTGATTACTGAGACGTTAAAGGACATTAGTTTGAGGAAAAGAAGAAGAAATAACACACTGAAGAAGAAGAGGAGAAATGAAAAGGAGGTCTTGTTTGTGAAAGATGGGAGGGTCTGTCATCGCTGGTTACCAGGTTCTCCTCCACGTTGCCCGGAAACCATGGCGATGAGCGGAGAGCTCAGATTAAAAAGACATTGATTAATCAAGCGGGATCTCTGTTAAGAGGTAATGAGAAGGCCACCTTCTTAATCACAGCCCGTCAATTAACTAGAAACCACAGCTGGCATCTCTTCAGCCGTGGAAACATCCACCGGCTCTAAATTTATCCTGCGTGGTTCCCTCGGCTGTCTGCAGTCAGCACGTGACTCTTACGATGTGCAACCGGGGGGTTGTCAGATAATGAGAGACCGTTGCGCTGTGGACACCATTAATATTTCAGGACGAGAGCTGCCATCCGTCTTCAGCTGCTGTTGAACACCACGAGGCTTCATGCAAAAAAGACGGTCAGATTCACCAAACTGTCCTCGCTGAATAAACTTGTAATGAATCGCTGCTTTCAGCCTGATGATGGAGGTGGTGACGAGGGAGGGTCAAACTGGACAGACGAGCTGCTCTGCTGAAATATGCGAAATGAAATCATACCATCAGATATCTCTCCAACGGGAGTGATGATGGGGTGAACGGGGTTTCTATAAAACATGGCTTAAAGACGGCATGCCATGGTACTGTTAATTTCACGTCCATCTTTTCCTTTTTGCCTTCGGTGTTATGAAGGGCGGTGTCGCAACATGGTGCAGTTTGATTGATTGAATTGTGTTTGTTTTGACTGCACTTTGAATCACGGTGGCGTGAGAGCTGCCTGCAGTCTGTACTGACTCTCTGTTCCACCAGCAGCTGCTTTCAGTTCTTTCTCGGGCCATTTTCATACACGGACGCTTTCAGTTTTGTCCCTGTGTTTGTGTGGAGGCACGGTGATCAAACGACAGCAAAAATGTGAAATAGATTTGCCGCCACTTGGTTTAAACTCTGACTATTCTCACATTTGGCGGTTTCTCTGCAAAAATAGACAGGAGTAAAGGCCTGTGATCACATGTGGACAGTATACTGACAGCAGCAACCCAATGCAGGCCCGAAAACATTTGGGCCGGAAGAGGGGAAATTCAATGTAGGAAGTGAAGGCTGGCGGTAGCTGGGCCGCAGCAGACACGCTGGCAGTGTGGACACATGCAGGATAGATCAAAATAAAGGAGGAAACAGTCGGACTTTGACATAAAATAATGGGAAATTACTTCTTTTTTTTTTCAAGATTGCAGTTTCTATCTGAACAGTTTTTAAGTGAGTTGGTTTTTCCAAAAATCGAAGCACCCACCTTATTTATTTAGTGAATTAAAACAGGCTAGTTAGAGCTCAACCCAAAGACTGAAACTGCCTGCAACTGTTGTAAAATAACAAAACAGAAAGTTACTTTTTGCTATATTTTTATAGTCTCACTGGTTACGACTCCCCTCAAATATGTAGCACGATAACAATATCCAATTTAAGCTATTTGTCAGCGTGACTACAAGACCAGTAAATTGACTCATTATTTTTGGGATAGTGTGTAAATGCTCCCAGGTCAGAGGAACAGGAGGTTTTCCTGTGTTTACAGTGTGTGAATGCAGCATATGAATTTATTACCGCCCTGCAGCTGGTGTTGCTACATGCAGGCAGAGTGACTCACATCATTCAGGAAACACATCACCACATCTCGGCCGCTGCACCGCTTCCAGTTCTCCCGCATGAACCCAGCGTCCCCGGGGGCTCCGTAACGACCGCCGGCTGCATTAAGTCGGAGCTGGATTTCTGCTTCCTGTTAATGGGGCTGGTGATGGAGACAGTGTCATTATTGAACTTTACCACCATAAGAGGGATTTTTCAATGCGGTTGAATTGTATTTATACTGCGTAGCGCCAAATCACAACACAAATCATCTCAGGACGCTTTGGGTGAGTGTTACTGAGAGAAAAAAAACAAACAAACACCGGGGACGTGGCGCAGGGCGGCTAACGGGAGCTGTGATGGGTCCGTTTTTAAAAGCGTCGCCTGCAATGCTGCGGGAAGAAAAAAAACATCATCACAGCGAGCAGACTTAAAATATTCTATTAATAATGAAATCAGCAACACGGGAACTTGAGTAGAACAAGTGTGTGCTGCAATTTTAAATTAGCTGCTGAAGATTTAGTGTTGGTGAGCTCAGATGTATACGAGCTCAGATAAATCCGCCAACAGCAGCACAGGAAGTAACAAAATACTGCGACGTCACGCTTTCAGGATTCAGGATTTACATGTGCGAGGCCTTTTTTTTTTTTGTGGCTGGTCTGAATTTGTGACGTGCATAAATTCCACAACCATAATTTGAACATACAGACAGTAAAGTTCGAGTTTTGCGTGTACTTTCCATGCTTTTAGTTAATAATTGGCTCTTTTTTTTTCGTTTATAACAGATGATTGTAAAGTTACATTGTGAGGACCTAGTAGTTGATCGAGGAAAATAAATGGTGGTTACTTTTTGAACTTGCTTGTTTTGGCTTTAAGTAAAACCACAAGAAAACAGCCGCAGCAAAAAAAAAAAGATATATCGACCCCTTTTATGTAATTCTTTGTCCAGTGTGTGACGTCATGAGCTGCACTTGAAATGTCCAAATGTTTGTTTGCTACACAAAGTGGCATCAGTTCGGTAGATAGCTGGGTGATGAGCTCATCGAGCTTTTGGGCGTATTTCTATTCTAACTGACGTGAACCGCGTACAAACAAACAGCCAGCTAAACATATTAACACCGCCAGAAGTGTTATTCAGAGGAAAGAAATTCCGCGCTAGTCTTATGTGCCGGGATATTTATTGATTTTCTTTTGGTCGGTCCACTGAGATTTGTCCGTCTGATTTGCAGTGCATGCCTGATTTTATACAATTATCTGCCTTTATGAGCTCTGTAGCCACCGTTAGCATTAACGTGTGTTTACTCACGAGTATCAAAGAAACGTTGGGATTTCAGTATCTAACTCGGCCTCTCCGGAGAAAACTACTCTGGTTCAGTTTCCGTTGGAGTTTCAGCTGCTGCTGTGTTTACATTCATCATGAAACAAGGTTAGAACAAAGTGCATTCAACAGTGATTCCCTCTCACCTGTTTGAGGTGCAGGGTGATATTATGAGACAGGGAGGGGTGGAGATACCTTGTTATAGCATGCTGACTTCAGTGGATATCTCTGCAACACATTACTGGTAGTTCATTTTTAAATGTTTTAAATTAATAATAGAATGTATTGCACCATTGAGCAGGAAGTACCTGCACTCAGACTTTTCACACATTACAGGATTTAAAATGAGCAACAACACCTCTGAATTGCTTTCAAAGCACAAAAATTGGAGAGTGAGACTGGGTCAGCTGAAAGGAATGTGTTTATGTCATTAATTACACACCTGCACTTTTCATCTTATGACTTCTCAAAAAGTCTGCTGTGAAGATTTGACATACATTCAAATTAATGGTTATATCGCCATGGAATAGCTGGCTGTGCTTATTCAACTGTGATTGGTCCATATAGGAGTCCCAGCATGGCTCCACTCTTCAACTTAAGAGGACATCTAATCAGCCAGAATGATTGACGGCACCTGGTTTTGTGCCCTTAAATTAAGTATCCGTGTTTTCTAAATGAAATGCTTTGAAAAAGTTAGTTTCCCTTTAAACTGGATGACCTGGAGCAATTTTTCCAATTTGTTTAGATTTTTTTTTTAAAGTGATTTTAAATAAAGGTCACTATCTCCTTTATTTTTGGGTCCTCCTTCCCGCTTGCTATTTCCTTTTATTTTATGAAAAGACTCGAGCGTTTGTGTTTCCAGCAGCTCCGTCTTTGTCCGTGTTCAGCAGCGTTCAGACCGGCGCTTTGATGTTGGCTGCTCCTAATGAGTGTGGGTGAGGCTTTCTAATTATTTCTGAGTGTGTTTATATGTTGAGTGTGTTGGCACTCAACATATAATTTCAAGGAAGTGGACTATTATATTTATCTTGTCCTTGCCATGTTTCATGAGGGGTCCCTGTTAATAATGTATTTCCTCTCTGGAGGGTGTAAACAAATCATGTACACACTATATATTGTTTGCTATTGGAGTAACTCTTATTTTTAAGTTGTTGCCATTGCAGAGTACCTCACCAGACACACACACACACACACACACACACACACACACACACACACACACACACAATGTCTTGTGGATATGTTAATCGTTTGCTTCATAAACAATGTTTGTGTTTAGATTAGAGGGAGCTGGAAGATTGATTTCCATTCAGGGTTGATGTATTTGCATAGCGCTTCAAATCCTCATCGCTGAATGATGAGATGTGCACCTCACACACACACACACACACACACACACACACACACACACACACACACACACACACACACACACACACACACACACACACACACACACACACACACACACACACACACACCAAAATGATCTGTACTGCTTTGTTTTCGTTAACCATGACATTTTTTAAGGTTAGAATTTTTATTTTTATTTTGTGGTTTTATTTATTCAAATTGTAAATGCAAGTAGTCATTAAAGTAAATAGTTTGACATTCATAGAAATATGTGCGATGATCAGACTGATTCCACTAAACAAGCTGAATATGAAGCAAGTTAACGTAGCTTAGCATCGAGAATGGAATCAGAGGGCAAAATCAACAAAGTTTTAACAAACCTCAGCGCTTCAACATTTCTCCTGGACACGAAATAGTACGAACACATAACTCAAGGTAAAACTAACTTTTGGTTTTTACACTTAATTTGTGTCCGGATTAAAAAAGATGGCCGTCTAATTTGTTTTGTAGCTGCTCGGTCAGATTTTTTTATCCCCTTTGTTCAGTCTTGTTTTGAGGTTTGTTTTATGCTAAGCTAGGCTAACTGACTTTAGGCTCCAGCTGCACATTTACAGATATCAGTGTTATTTATTATTATATTATATTTTATATATTATATAATATAATTGTTATTATTCAGCATTTTGAAAACTCTACTTTTCAGGAATGTAAATTTTTTCACAAAAATCAGGGTAAAACAAACTTAAATGTTTCAAAGACAGAAAATAGTTTGATGGTAAAACAACAACTTTTGGTTTTTAAACTTCGACTTTGTGTGCAGATTAAATTTTTTTTGAGAAATGCTCAATAACACCGACTCAGTTAGCCTAGCTTAGCATGAAGAGTGTAGTCAATAATGTGTTTCACCTTCTTTAATTCTCACAAATACAGTTTAGAAAATATAATTTGTTCTTTTATTGTGAGTCAAATTCTTTCTAGGCCAGGAACATTTTAGAAACACGAGTCGGTTAATTATTTAAACTGTGGAGTGTTTTATTTCTTGCTGTCCTCATGCTAAGATAAGCTAAGCTAGTGCTAGCTTGTCATCTAAAAAAAGGACAAAGAAGCAAATATCTCTAAATGTTGGTTCCCCCAAGTTATTAAAGAAAACAAGCTTATATTAAACAGACGTGCTAAATTTGACAGTTTTGATGAGGTGTCAGTCAGCACTGTTGTTCAACCGTAAAATACCACGGTCAGATTTCTAAAACTCAAATCTGCCTGATTCTTTATCAACATAGAAAAATGCGGCCTTAACTCAACAGACGACTGATCATCTCGAGCCGTCGCTCTTTAACGCGCCGCAGAGTCCAGAAGCTGCTCGGAAGTCACGGCGTCGTCTGGAGAAGCAAACGGGCCAATTATTTTCATGTCACTGCTGTCGGGAGGGTTGAACCTGAAAGTGGTTGTGTAGTCACACTCCTTCTTTACACACACACACACACACACACACACACACACACACACACACACACACACACACACACACACACACACACACACACACACACACACACACACACACACACACACACACACACACACACACACACACACTGTGTGTGTGTGTGTGTGTGTGTGTGTGTGTGTGTGTGTGTGTGTGTGTGTGTGTGTGTGTGTGTGTGTGTGTGTGTGTGTGTGTGTGTGTGTGTCTCCCGGTCACCGCTTCACAACAGACACCTGTTGATGAACTAATTGTAGGTTTCTCTGCTGTGCTGCTATTAATGTCGCGCTCATGTGGAAATACAGCAGCTGATGTGTGTGTGTGTGTGTGTGTGTGTGTGTGTGTGTGTGTGTGTGTGTGTGTGTGTGTGTGTGTGTGTGTGTGTGTCACAGTCAGAGCTGCTGTCATTATTTGCTGCCCCTCCTACACAGAACAACAGGCAGCACGCAGACCTCAATGAGTCATGGCTGTCTGCAGGAGACCGAGCATCTCTCTCCGTCTCTCTCCTCCCTTAACGTCCTCGGTCCTGATGACACGTTGTCTGCAACACAAACCCCGAACACATGGAAATATATCTGCAGACACTCGCATGCAGACTAAAATGTATTTGCTACAAACGCGTTCAAAATCCTTTTCGAGCGCACTACGTCAAGAGCAAAACTAGCGGTGCAGCCAGCAAATCAAAGCCATTACATCCAGAGTGTTGTGACAGAGCAGAGAGGACAAAGGATGTGTGTGTGTGTGTGTGTGTGTGTGTGTGTGTGTGTGTGTGTGTGTGTGTGTGTGTGTGTGTGTGTGTGTGTGTGTGTGTGTGTGTGTGTGTGTGTGTGTGTGTGTGTGTGTGTGTGTGTGTGTGAATTGAGTCCTACATACTAGAAATAGTAAGTAATAGATACAGACCGACTTTTCTTGTTGCTTTGTGGACATTTTGAGGGCGCTCAACATCATACATTATGGATATGTTATATATATATATTATACATAATATCTGGACACTGATAATATGGCAGGCAGTGAGTATTAGTACATTATTATTACAATATTAGGTGGTTTCATTAAGCCAACATTTGGTTTTTCCAATTCATTTCCAAAATAAAACAGTCCAACTTGTAAATATCCCAAAAATATTACGTCCAAGATGCATACAAATTTAAAAAGGAAGGTTTGATTCATAATTCTTTATAAATGTGTATAAATCAAGACGGCATGAGTCACAACCCAGATTGTTAAGTCCTCTTATCATTGAGCTTTAAGATTTAGTATTGATCTTGAAAATAGCATTTTAACCATAATTAATAAATGGATAAATAAATGAATAAATCCATCTCAACTTACTACAAAATGATAACAGGAAACCTTCCTGTTATTCCAGATGGTGTTACAATGCTGAGACTTAGTAGTTTTTTTTAAACTGCTTATTCTAAAAAGTTGTGTAGTTTAAAATGTATTGAGGTAGCAAAACAAAGACTTTATGATACTTTAGCACAATGGTGCTTTGAGCAAAATCACTATTAGCATACTAGTATTTAGCATCTGTAACGTTTTCCATGTTCACCATCCTAGTTACGTTCCTGTTTAAATGATAACATTTGCTGATTTGCACGCAAAGTGCACCTGAAGCTTGAAATAATTATTTACTATTTAATATAATTAAGGTGTTAGAGGATTTAAAATGTTGACCGGATGGTGGTGCTACATAAAAATAAAGTCAGGATCACAAAAGATATAAGAATTGTTCTTCTGGAAACCTTGAATATGGGCACGAGATTTAGGCCAAAGCATTTGACGCTGACATACAGACAGAAACGTCCACGCTGACGGCGGGGCTGAAAATGAACACGGCAGCAAAAAATAAATCCTGGAGCCGGTTCATGGTCCCCAGAGGACGAATGCACATTATTTTGGAGACTCCCAACTTTTTCTGTAGTGCCAACATCGAGCAGTCGAGATCTTTTACCCAGACCTTTACCACATGCTGTGCCCTCTGATGGATTAACCCTTTCTGATCTGCACTACATGAGCAAAGACAAAATGTCAGGATTTCTCATCATCTAATTGGCAGATTGCCAGAAAATGAGCACATTCATGCTACCGAGGGAGTCTGTGACCTTTGCTTTCCTCCCACACTCAGGACCGACTTCACATCTCTGTTCGTTGAGCTCAACCAACAGCTAAATGGACTGCATTTTATTCAAGTCCAGCACTTTATTGTGGTGTTTGACAACATGCAGCTTTTAGGGTGCTTCAGTCTTTTACTCTTTTCCCGAAAACTTTTTTTTTGAACGCCTTTAATGGAGCAAGATGGATAAGCTAAATTATTAACATCATCAGTTGCTACTTGAGCGTAAACAAATGGTGTACAGCCGGGCTGCTCGTTTGTCCTATATATCTGAAATCATGATTTTGTATCAATCTCATTTCTTATATCTTATACGTATTTGTAAATCTTTTCATATTATGTGCACTTTTTGGTTTTCTTTGCTGCTGTGACGACCGAATTTCCCCACTGTGGGATTAATAAAGTGAAATCTATCTAATCTACAGTATATACACAGCTCGTGCTTTTCTTTAGACTTCATATTATTGTCAGTTACAGCAGTTTTTTTGCTCAGATTACTGTTTCCCGTATAATCCTCTGCTGTGCACTTCCGTGTCGGGTTTGTCACTCATGTTGACTTTTTTTTAAAGATTTTACAAGGCCACTGTTCATGCGTGACGCTCCGCCAACAGGTTTATGCCTCGTCGGCTTTGACGGGGCCCGAGATGTGACAAATTTTCATTTTCCCTCGCCGACAGTCAGACAGCAGGCAGCGGCGCAACAGGCTCTAATTTGATGCTTGGGGGGTCAGCGAGTTTACAAAGCAGCATGGAAAACGGGAAAACCTTTCCCCACACTGGCTGTCATCCATACAAGAGATGTGCATGAATGCATTTGGAATATTTGTCTTTGCTTTATAATGGAAAATATATGTGATATAAATGTGAGAACTAATCAGTATTGTATGTAGCCACTGAACAGTTTATGTCGGTTGATTTGTCCTTTTCTTTCCCTACTTTTCTTTCGGTTATTTAATGGAAAGCCTATCCAGCTCTCCTCATGTGAATAACATGTGCTGTGAATAGACTTCCTCTATATGTGAGTACCATATGTACTGTACAATTGCTTAAGTGATGGTCTTATTCGTTGTGTGTGCAGGACCTGGGAATGGAGTCGACGTCTCTGGATGACGTGTTGTACCGCTACGCCAGCTTCAGAAACCTGGTTGATCCAATCACACATGACCTGATAATCAGCCTGGCACGATACGTTCACTGCCCCAAGACGGTAGGACACACACACACACACACACACACACACACACACACACACACACACACACACACACACACACACACACACACACACACACACACACACACACACACACACACACACACACATTGATGTGATTGATTGCTGCTATCCGATGATCTCCCGACGTTTTTTTCGGACACTGTTCGGTTACGGAAGTGCTCGAAGTGGCTGCGTGTGTCCTTGAGGGAACTAGCGCTCCTTGTGTTTGCTCATTCATGTGGTCCAGTATGTCATTGAAGGAGAGAGATATGGAAAGACGGCACGGCAGCAGCCGTACCGGATGAATAAAGCAGGGGAGGGAGGAGGAGTGACGGAGATGAAGACTGGAATTAAGAGGCTTGGTGTGTAAAGGCGCCGCGATCTGTTGAAACGCCGACGTCTTTCCTCCTGCTCCTCGAATGATGCGAAAAGCAATTCTGAGATAAGATAATCGCTCTAATCTGACTGATGTGTGTCCGTTGCATTTCCCCCCCCGATCTCATCCAATGCGTCTTCCCTCCTTAATACGATCCATTTCCTGTGAAAACAGGATGCTCTAGATGTGGTGGCTGATCCCAATGTGCACCCGCTGAACCTGCTGACTTCAGCCTTACGAACTGTAACCTGATCACAATTTTTCTGACCTTCAAAGTACAATTTATTTGTCAAATTTATAATAATTCCTTTTTTTTTTTTTTTTGGTCACCAATTGGAAAAACTACAACATCATCTTTATATTGCAAATAATTGTGGGTAATTACGTTGTAAATCATTGAAGTCCGGTCTACACGTCAAGCGGACTCTCTGGAAATCTGCTTGAGGCTCCTCGTGGACTTGAAAGGTGCGTTTAAGCCGCACCGACACACTTCCAGTCTGCCAGAGCGGTGAAGTCCGGACATTTGGATTCAGACAGAAAACAAGTTTGGCAAAGCTGCGCAAAACCAAATCCCATAAAATCATAAAACTCTTCGATTAAAAGCTAGGATGAAAAATATTTGTTAACTTTATGTTCATGACAAAAATGAGACTTAAATGAAAAGGCGCTTCTGAAAACAGGAACTACTGTATGACTTAATATATTAAAATTAACAAATAAGGTAAAATAATTAGGTGGAAGGTATAATAATCAGCACCATTTGGTCTTCAGTCAAAAAATTTTCTGCCAGTGGTTTTAGCTGACGTAACGTAGTTCTTCGAAGAAAAGGAAAGGTCCTTTTTTTATTGCCAAAATTTATCTTCAATTCTGATTAATAAAAAATAGACAAGAAGCAGCAACAACAAAACTGTTTTGTTGACTAAAACTAGACAAAAATATCAGAAATCAGACTGTAGATTAAAACTGGACAGAAAATAGTTAATATTTTCATCCAGATAGTGAAATTACACCAACATCAGGTGCCATGATTAACACGGGTACTTACAGAAGCCGTACAGAGTTTTCATCGTTGGGGATTCGTTGTGCTCACTGAATTATTAATCAGATTTGAAGTCCCAGAATGCATTGGGGGAGCTGAAAAAATAGTTTGCGCTATAGAAAGTACATTCTGCAGGAGACTCTTCACACATGCCGCCGGCGCAGAGGAAATCGATGAGGAGGGTTTGGTGTTCAGTTGTATGTCTATACGCCTCATTACAGGTGAAGAGACGGAGGCTGAGAAGTCGTTGCAGGAATGAAAGAAACACCAAAACGGTGTGAAGCGAGGAGAGAGAAGCTGCAGGAAGAGACGGTGTTATTTCCCTCCTCCGTCCTGACCAACACGTTGGACGGCTGTTCTTTTGCTCTCCTGAAGTTATATGTAATATAGTTCTGTAATATTTTTCTAATTTCTTTTGATGAAAATGACTATTAATGTAACACCGACCGCTTTTTCCAGAATCATCTTTATACAAGAACAATATTTGGTCCAAAAAAAAGAATAATAATTTGGGCTCTTTTACTTTTTGATGATGATGTCGTAACATGCAGCCCGTCAAACTCATTTCCATCTTATAAGTACTGCTGTATGACAGCAAAGTGTTTCTATCGAAGTAGCAGTTTTACAGCCTGTTTTCTTGTTTGAGCTGCTGGAAAATTAAATTCAAGTCTATATGCTTACATTTTGCTTACATTTTGAAAACAGGTGTCAGGTGATGAATCAATTTAAAGCATTTCTACATGACAGAAGAGTTGGTTAACTTTTGCTTTATGTAACACGTACAGAATTATTTTAATCTCTTGAACTCGGTTTGGCCATTTATTAAACAAATGCCCGGTGCAGGGCAGCAGCTATTTGAAACAAAACTACGTCTTTTGTTTCTGAAATTATTATTGAAATGATATCGTCCCTCTTCAGTTGAATTAACTAACTTGTCAGCAAAAAGTTTCCCATTTGCACATCTGACAGACACGAAGCAATATCGGCATTTATTTGGAGTCATGTTTCTGGCCACACTCAGACGGTAAGTTTGATAATCACTCTTTTTCGTTGATCACCAACTCGATAAAGATGCTAGACACATAACATGAAGCTTTGTCAACGACAGCAACTGTAAAGAGAGCCGTGGGAGTCAACTAAAACAGTCAAGCTCTGGGCAGCAAAACCAAAACAATGGTCTGAAAGACACTAAAACATTCAGTGCTTTTGAGAAAAGCTGCAGAGTTGGGGAATAATTCTCAGTTTGTGAGTCAGTGTGAGCGACGCATGTCACCGTCATGTAATCCAATGCTATTGTAAAAATACTCACATTTGAATTGGCCTGTTCTGTTGCTGCCCAACACAGAGCAGTGAACTGGATGTTTTCAGGTGCTTCAGGGGAAATATTAAGAGCACAGATTTTTCTCTTGAGTCACACTAGACAAAAAAAAAAAAAAAATTGAAGTTTGCATTTCAGTTGCTCTTCGTTTCCTCTCTGCTTCTTATTTGTCGCCGCAGCCCCGAGAATTGCAAAGTCATACACACAGTTTCACAGCTTCCCTCCAAAGAGGAAATTTCTCTCAAGCAGAGCCATAAAAGCACAAACAGCCGTCTCAGAGACCCCCTCACACCCAACACACAACCCGGCCCGCCTCCAGCCAGCTGATAACACAGCTTTTACGCCGAGGAAGCAACTTTGAAAGATGTTGTTTTCTCCGACGTGACGTGCACTGAGTGCTGCACTTTTTTTTGCTTCCCTTCCACCTGCCGCTGTGCTCGTTTAGAAAGCCGTGGCTGCGGCGGTCGTGTTTCAGGTCATGCTGTGTGTACCAATTCTGCTGTTGGCGTGGGCTCGAAGAACACAGCCGGTGCAAATACATTTGCTTTTCCATGTTTCAGTCACTTCTCCAGAAAAAAACAGGTTGAATGATTGAAACGCGTTCACTCACTTGATTCATCTGTCTTGATTATTATAAACACAGGAAAACTGCTGATGGACACATTTAAACAAAGGGACTGAAAACCTGTTTAGCAAAGAGACAGGATTAATAGATTAATATAGTTGTGGTGATGCATTAATAGAAAAGCAATTCTTGATAACAATAATAATCCACCTCTCAAAGGTATGTTTATGGAGCACGCGGGTGGAAAGTACGGTGGCCCCGAGGGGTCAAAACATCTGACAAAACTCAAAAACATTTCAGAAAACATGTCGTCGTGTTTTGTAAATGTTTTTGCGTTCTGTGAAATTTTTGTGTTTTTACTGAAATGTTTGTCTGCGAAATGTTTTTGTGTTTGACCTTCACGGCCACTGTAGGAAAAAAAGAGCAAAGAGACACTGAAACAAAATACAAATATAGAATCTCCATGTACCAATTCATCAATAAAAAAATTCCTCTACCCAAATACATATCTTTTTTTTCTTAATATAGGATATCACATAAGAAAATACATCAAAATAAATCACACTCCAGTGAAACCCTGGATGATGCTATTGCTATCAATATTAAGCAAATTCCTCCACACTGGAGCGTAAATATGATTACTGACCAGTCAAATGAGGACGTGGTCTTCTCATAGACAGCCAGTATTGATCAACACCACAGTAAATATTACATCAATCAAACTGCATCCGATCCATCAAAATAAATGGAGGCCAAACTGACTTTTAATCAAATAAGCTAATATATGAATGCACTGTGTTGGGTTATTAGATGTTTCACAGACAGACAGCAGGAACAAAACCAACCGACACTTTTACTGTTACATTTGTACTGATAGATGTAAAAGTTGATGCATTTGTTACTTTCATATGACATCATTAATACAGCTGCAAGAACAGGTGAACCTTTTGGAATAATCTCGATTTCTGCATTAATTGTTCCTAAAATGTGATCTGATCCTCATCTAACTTAAAAAAAAAAAAAAAAAAAGTTTATTTCAGCTAAAACCCAACAAATTTTACCTCAAATTTTGAGGTCAGTGTCCTGCTGCCTCACCCAACTTCTACTGCGCTTCAACCTGACAGCCACCCCGACATCATCCTGTAAAAACACCTTGATAAATTTGTGTTTCCATTTTCCCATTTCCCATGAAGCAGTGAAGCAGCCCCAAATCATGATGCTCCCTCCACCGTGCCTCACCATGGTGGGGATGTTTTCATAGACCAGAGTCAGATCAAACGAATCCTTCAGACATGTTGCTGTTACTCTGGGCTGCTTGTTAACGCACTGCCAATCCAGTGAACTAAACGGAGAACTAAATCCTCTTCATTTATAGACATTTTGTGTAACTGTGGACTGATGAATATCGAAACAGTTCTTGTTGGCACGTCCCATTAGATCTTCTTTTTGAAAGATCTGCATCAGCAGATGCTTCTTGATAATAGCAAACTCAAAATATTTCTTTGCATTTTGTAAGTCAAGGGAGCTCTAACACACGTCCAATCTCGTTGCATTGATTGGACACCAGGTTTGCTCGCTCCCGACTCCAGTTAGGTTTTGTTGACGTTTTCAGCCTTTAGAGTGGATGTTTGAAAAATGTATTCAATATGGACGAGAACAATTTAAGTTGTTAAAATAGAGTATTTGTTCTTTATTGTAATAAAGATAAACATCTGACTATATTTTAAAATACATTTGTACATAAAGGCAGATAATTCCAAACAATGAAGAGGGTATAAAGAACAGCAGGACGTAAGTAAAGGTCTGACTTCAGTGAACCATGCAGACAGTTGGGTAGCTCCACTGATCCTTGATGTTACATTGGCTGCTTTGCATTAACTGCAAAAAGCAGCTGTCGCCTGCAGCTCTTTATTGAACCAGCTCGCTCTGTTGTTTGTTTTTTCACCATTCCTCAAAAAGCATATGTTTGACAGACTATATAAAAGTGTTCGTAGCTTCCAACTCAAATAGTCTCATAAAATAATCAGTCAATAAAATGTCCCCATAGGTTATCTCGGTGTTGTTAGCTAAAGTCGCTCCTTCTTATTAGTTTTCTGGACGTCCATCTGAAAATAATCCCTCATTCATTAGAAAATAAGCTTCAAAAAGGCATTTCTGTTTAATTGACAGGCCTGTGGTGCAGCCAGGTTATCGGTGGGCGGGGCGTAGTATCGTCAGGTTTCCAATCAGATTGAGTCAGATCCACCGCTCGCTCCTCCCCATCTCGCCCAAATATGGTCACTTCCTGCTCCAAACCACTCTGAACTAACAAGATGGCGCCGGACAAAATCCGAATTCAAGGCTTCATAACGGCCGTTCACAAACCAACGGGTGACGTCACTGCTGGTTGCCACTTGATGTAAAATCATTTATTTCAATCCCATGAATTTTTAAGTGTGAACTGTAAATAACACAAAGGTTTATCATCGGTTAAATCCATCGTGTGGCCCTGCAGAAAGTGAGAAACGGCAACTCGGAGCTGACGTGGTCAGATTTTGGAAAAGTGGAAATTCCAGGATTTCTGAATTTGAGTTCAACACATCCTGTTAACTGGCTAATGCTCCTCCCCTTCAGGCTGAAATGATCATAAAGACTCAAACGTACACACACTTAAACAGACACACTCTCATCCTCTCACTTTCAGTGTCTCACACACACAGCAGCTTCCACAGAGTGTGAAAGGTCTATTCATTGCCGTGTGACTCCAGCTAAGCCGGGTGGTGTCGCGTCATTCTTTACTTGCAGCAGCGGAAAGCTTCGCTGCTTTGTTGCCGCAGCTGCTCCGATTGTCTCTCCGTCTCCTCTCTTTCTTTTACCTCTTTATTCTTCCCATTTCCTTTGTCTTCTCTCTGCAGCTTCGAAGTCGTCTCTGTCTCTCACTCGTGTCCTCTGTCGTTCCCTGTCCGCCCGTGCCTTCGCTTCAATCCAACATCTTAATGTTCAACAATGTTGGATTTGGATTTGTTCTGCCGGTATTACAGTTAAAAGAAATGTCAGATATGAGCTCGTCTGTAATCTCATGTGTTCTCTGCTTTGAATTATTTCATTTATAGACTCCCAACTTCTCATTAAATACGAAGTCGATACATTTTTCTCCACAGGTCATAATGGTGTCGTTTGCTATAGTCGCTCCTTCTTATTAGTTTTAGTATCTCTTTGATTGACAGGTCTGTGGTGCCATCAGGTTTCCACTAAAGGTTAGCGGGCGCAGTGTCCTCAGGTTCCCAAATTAGATCGAGTCAGATTCACCCCTCGTTCTCACCAGCTTGTCCAAATGCGGTCACTTTAGGCTCTGAAATACCGAAACTCGAGGCTTCAGAACGGCAGGTCACAAACCAACTGGTGACGTCCTGTTTGGTTGCCACTTTATTCAAGAAGTGGTTTGGAAATGATTAAGAGTCTCAAGGTTTCTTCTTTATACGTCAGTGTTAAATATTGTAGAGTTGGGATAGAAGCACTTACATTCGGTTATTCATAAATGTAATTTATATTTCAATGAAGCATTTATTCCAAGGCGCTCATCAGGAGTGTATTCATCACTGCGAAGGTCATGCGGCTCCAATGCTTCGATCGCAGGGCTTCACGTACCCGTCTGGCATCGTATCCTCCGGAGTTACACTCATATGTCGTGATTCTGCAGCTGGAGGTTGTGGTGGTGAACGCAGCACGGCTGACTTTCATGTAGGAGACGAGTGTTTGCATCTTCTCTTCCTTTCCTTAACGACACCATTAATACTGATGGAATAACAACATAAATAACAAAATGAGGAACTGTTATTGAACATAGAGCATTTATAGAATCGTACATTTTGTGGTGATAAGATACGTATGGAGAATCTCAGGGGTCACATGGACCAAAAGCAAACAATTAAGAAATTGCTGTTATTTTCAGGGTAAATTTAAAGACAAGATCAAAATCAAGAGATACGATGAAAATGTTGATCTGAAATTTGGCCCTTTGTCTCCATAAATTGGGGTAAAAAAATTGAGATTAAGGGAATAAAATAAACACCTAAACAGAATTATGTCAGAAAATATGAGGAAATCTATTATTTTATTATGGATTATTTCTGCAAACATTACATTTTTCATAGAGGGATTGTACCATCTGACAGAAAATGACTCATAGCACCAAATGTTATCTTCAGTAGGCCCAAAAATTTTTTTAGCTCTAAAACATGTCATCTGAAGCGAGATCATTTTAAATGTGTTTTTATGAATTAAATATGTAGTATTCTAACTAAGCTTTCAAAACTTTACTTTTTTCTTAAATCATTTCAAATGTTTTTGTGACTCATCTCTGAGCCGGTCTCTGCTTTCACATTCTTCTTCTTCTCTTTGACACTTCAAACTCATATTGACATTACAGTTCAATAGTCCGGTGAGTTTTCTATTCCAGGTGAGCGATGTCATTTGCTGGAGCTGACCTGAAGGATTCGGATGAAAAGAAGAGAAAATGCAATTTAAATTGAACTGGATTCAGTCTGAACCACAGGCCACATGTGAGAAGTCAGAGCAGCACACTGCATGTATGTGTGTAAAAAAATACTGCTTGGTTATCGATTACTGTTAAATCACTACTTCTTTGGAGCTAAAGACCCTGAAAGCAGACAGGGACGACACACACACACACGCACGCGCGCGCGCACACACACACACACACACACACACACACACACACACACACACACACACACACACACACACACACACACACACACAGAGTTGCAGCTTCTCCGTCATCATGTCTGTGCCGAAGCTTTTCTATCTGTCACTCCCAACAGTCAGACACCTTCCTGTCACCACCAAAGTGAGGTGAAATATTGATAAACGAAAGATGCATCACATGTCAGAATGAAAGACGGGAAAGAAAATGAAAGTCATCCTGCCTCTTTTCTACTCACTCAGAAATCTGATGATTTTAATAATCAAATGATGTAATTCATTTACCAACGTTCAGAGTTGTTATCAAGGAAACTGGACGGGACATTTTTACAAACCGGTTATTAATTTCTTGGAAGATTCAAAGATTTGCAACGTGCTCACAGTAGTTCTCATTGTTTGTGTTTCATTATGAACTTAGTATGTTGACAGACCATATTCGGTTTTGAGTTTTGTTTAGTTTTTTGATTATTGTTACACTTTGTCTTTTGTGTCAGTCCAGTTTTAGATATTATGGAATGGTTTTTTTTTCTGTTTTTTTAGTGTTTTAGTAGCTTCTATTTTACTATATTAAGGATGAGGTATGCACGTCAAAACGGAAAAAAAAAATTTAAGCACAACCACCAAAACAAATCACAAGTATGTAGATCGCAACTGACTGATGTGACTGCAGTGAAAATTTAAACAAGAGAACCAATCAAAAACAAGGATTAAAGCATTTCAAAGAAAAGTATATATTCAGATGCCTCTTTGTAACCACCAACATTTTGAATAGTTCCTGTAATTTAATTATGAAGTTTTATTATTTATCTCTATATAGAAATCTCAACCCAGTATCACGGCAAAGCGTGAAATAGACACGCCGGTCCACTACAGCAAAACATGAGATAGCCACGCTTTGGCCGCTCTCGGCAGTTTACGTACGCGCACATAAAAATAACGTAACAAAGGATCACGTGACGAAGTACAAAGGACGTTTTTTGACTAGATAAAGGAGGTGACAACGTGTTCCCTGAACCATGTTGATTTTGTCACAAACCCCAACTGTGGGGTTTTCCTGTAAATCACATGGCTGTATGCATGCAGAAGGTTCAGTTTCCATCCACTGCAGGAAAAGGTGAAACTGTCACATCCAGAGAGGCCAAAGCGTGCCTATTTCACGTTTTGCCATGATAATCTATATATAAAAAAATTCTCAGTAACTGGAACTCATTACCATCGCTTGCTTTTTTCTGTCTTTTAATTAGTTACTCCTCAGCACTGACTTTACTGTATATAGCAGGAAGTCACTGTTTGAGGATTCTCAGTGAGAAATCGGTTCAGGAGATCCTGTAAACGTCGTCATCATCAACTTTAACGTTGGACAAAAGAGAAAGTTAAAGCCGCAATCCTCCATAAAATAGACTTTCCAGGGTAAATCTCAAGCCTGTCTAATCTTTGTGTTGACCAGGTTTTTGCTAAAGACGATACAATCTGCCTCCTGAGCCGCCTCCTCTCGTATCTCTTGCTCGCTTGTTATTGTGTTTACTGGCCCACTTTCCTCATTTACACACTCACAATGTCTTTATCTCTGAATACAACACAAGAAATCAGTGAGTTTGATTGTTTAAATAAGAAGCTCACACGTCATTTACTGCTGGATTATTGTTTTTAAGTGTAACAGGCTTTTGCCACAGCACTAAATATAAACCTTGTGTGATGAAATACTGATTATTTTTGTCATTTGGTGCTTTAAAGCCGCTGTAACAAATCTGAAACAGGTTTATCTGTGACATCGTGTGCCTTGCAGAGTATGTAAAATGATTCCTTCCTGTCTGTCAGGTCTTCCCTTGTTCCTCCTGACCGCTCAAACGATCGAATCATCCAGACGATTCATCTGCAGAATGGAGGAAGAGTTTAGCAGTAATTTAGCAGAGACATGCCGTGAAAAATATGACCAAGCTAATGGCTCCATTTGTGCTGTGCAAACTATCAGCGGGCTGCAGCCTGGAGGGAAGGTAGAGATGAGGCAGACAGATAAAGAAGAGAAGAGAGAAATAGGAGGAGAGGTCATCAGATCTCTGGAGACGAGAAAAGATTCATAGATGTGTTCTCTATCAATAATGTAACGAGGGAGAGGAGTGGAGGAAGAGGGAGGGAAGTAGGACAACAGAGGTGGAGGGAGGGACAGAGAGAGAGCGAGAGAGAGAGAGAAAAAACCAAACAAGCAAAGGTGAAACTAAGAGTGACAGTGAAGGAGAAGAAAAAGGAAGCGAGGGAGCTGGATGCTGTGAAATGTGGCCTCGGCGAAGCCGCGATGAGGCTGCTGCTGCTGCTCCCATCGATCCCAAAGCTCTCATTCATTTCAGCACAATTCAATTCATGCAGCTTTATTGACATGATGAGACCACTCTTACTGGACATTACCAACAGTGTCAGTATACAAAACATCAATAGATCTCAGCCGAGGCCACACAGGAAGCAGCACAAATGAGGACTCCAGTATTTGTTGTAAAATACCAGTAATAGGTCCAGTGGATTTCAAATGTGTCCGATACAATATCTATATATTGTATACTGCGTTTTCTTTTAAAAGAAAACAAACACAAAAAATATCTGATTTAGGCAACTTTATCAGAAAAAATACAGAAAAGTATACGTGTAACTGTAATTACAGGGTGCTATTAAAAATGAATAGTGTGCAGAGTAATGGACAGCAAGTCCTCAGTTTGTGTTGTAGGTTGTAACTGGTGAACAGACAGCTGGGAGGATGGACGTAGAAGGTTTATTTATTTATGAGGGCTCGAGCCTGCTGTACTAACCGCTGTCCACTGGGCTGATACTGCAGAAAACAATCCTTTAACAATCTTTGGATCTAAAGCACAGAAAAAAATGCAAATAATAAAAACCGTTAAGCTCATCCAAAACATTTAATACTACAATAACCCGGCTGCTGCTGAACGCTTCACTTTGCAATTAGTTGCTAACTTGGACTGTCTGCTGTTTGGTTCTCGGCACGAACTGTAAACATGAACGATGCTGATGAAAGCTGTGACAGAAAACCAAAACAATGAGCTGAATGACACTAAAATGCTCCGTAGAACTGAGAGCCGCAGAGTTTGTTGGCGATTCTCTTTGCTTCTCCAAATGACTTGTTCACTTTAAACAGTTTATGTCACTTGATGAAGTGATACAGTGAAAATATTGATTAGTGCAGCTTTAAACCTGCCGTGCACAACTTTAGTTGACCCCTTCTGGCAGTGAGAGTAATTCAAATAACACATAATAGCTACAGAGCGTTCTCCAAATATTTGACAAATACCAACACATCGAAGGACTCTTCAACGAGGGAACATGACACTAATGACTATCTGTGTTTGTGCTCACCATTGATCTCTTTTTTTTTTTTTTTTTACCTCAATACTTCTTCTGAAAGCTGAGGTTCTTTTTTATAGATAGTATCCAGAAACTTTGGACGCTTATTCGGGTTTTCTGTCGTATTCTTAGCTGCTAGCAGATAGATAGATAGATAGATAGATAGATAGATAGATAGATAGATAGATAGATAGATAGATAGATAGATAGATAGATAGATAGATAGATAGATAGATAGATAGATAGATAGATAGATAGATAGATAGATAGATAGATAGATAGATAGATAGATAGATAGATAGATAGATAGATAGATAGATAGATAGATAGATAGATAGATAGATAGATAGATAGATAGATAGATAGATAGATAGATAGATAGATAGATAGATAGATAGATAGATAGATAGATAGATAGATAGATAGATAGATAGATAGATAGATAGATAGATAGATAGATAGATAGATAGATAGATAGATAGATAGGTCATCAGAGCAAAGAAGTAGGCTATTTAGACAAGCGAGATGAAAATGATTGTCCTCAAGTTGTTTGTTACTGTCTGACCACACAGATCCATTTGACGGAACATCTTCACAGTGTTTCTCTGGGAATCATTAACGCTTCATTTAATTTGAAAAATGAGAAATTCGTTTCTCTGCTCCCCCGCCGGGCAGAAATTCTTTGACTTTCAGAAATGCTGTCTGATAGAAAATAGCTTTTCCGCCGTCAGTCCAACTTCTGCCCCTCATTATTTTACCCAACAAGTCAGAAATACACCCAGTCTCTCCTCACCTGACAGTTTAGGAAACACTGAATGTCTTTGTTGATATCACTTCTTCCCCCTCACCATCTGTTTGAGACGGCACAGCAGGGGACCCACAAACGTGACTCACCACCTGAAGAAATGTATTTGCAGTTATATGGTGACATTGAGGCAGATGGGTAGCGATGACGCAGTGGCTCAGTAATTCGGTTGTTGTGTCTGAAATTGTTTCCCCTTTTCCAGGAGCAAGCTTCGTACCGAGACGTTTCAGATTTGTGATTTGTCTTTTTTTTTGCATCACAACCAACAGATGTCATTTTACAACGTCACTCGTCGTAGCTGCACGGGGAGCATCGTGTCATCGTGGGAAAGCCGTAAACGTGCGTCGTACGTCACATTTTTCTTTTCCATTGTATTGTGTTTGAGGGCACTAAATGGTGCGGGAATGTGCAATTCAGACACTTAGAGTTAATGGCACAAAATAAATGTAATGTAGCGCAGCAGGTAGCCAATGGAGAGAGACTACGGAAAGCCAATCAACACACTGTGTGCAGTTCAATTCCCCAGACTCTGTGTGTGTGTGTGTGTGTGTGTGTGTGTGTGTGTGTGTGTGTGTGTGTGTGTGTGTGTGTGTGTGTGTGTGTGTGTGTGTGTGTGTGTGTGTGTGTGTGTGTGTGTGTGTGTGTGTGTGTGTGTGTGTGTGTGTGTGTGTGTGTGTGTGTGTGTGTGAGTGGGTGTGTCCTGTCATATCACAAACCTCATGTTGGCAGAAGGTGTGTTTGCTTATTCTTTGCTCCACTGGTGCTCATATCCTTTAATTATATCCTGTCCACTCTGTCTCTGCTGTACCATTTCACTGCTCTGTCTTTTCTCAGTTTCATTCTGCATGATTGACAGGTGACCGTAGCGTATGGCTTCAGTGATGGATCACAGACAAATGGTCATCTACGAAAATTTTATATTTATAAATCATTAGTTTGATGTTCCCCAGAATGCCTCTCCTAACATGTAAACACTTGTTGACGCGTTAGCTTTATGCTTCACACCTCAAATGTGAATAAATTGAATTAAACACAACTCAGATGTGTTTTGGTGGCTGTACTTTAAAATCATTACACTTCAATATTAATTTCAGTGATATTGAAGGACTTCATATTAAACTTTGACAGTAATCAGTGGTGAGTTCTGTTGTGAGGTTTACACTGACGAATTTTACTTTTCGTTTTTTGGGGACTTTTTAGCTTTATAGCCCAGTTTAAAACATTTGTTTGAAAAGTAACCAAATGTAATACGTTGTTGTTACTTTGATGACGTAATTAAATGAGTTGCATTAGTTTTAACAGGGTAACTGGTAATCTGTTATGTTGTTTTCCGACCTCCCGTTACTCACACCAGTACGGCCGCTCAAGTTAAATATTTTGAACTCACGCTGACACAAATTCGTGGACATTTGCATCTTTGTGTTGACTTTTCATGTAATAACTCTGCAGGAATAATTTGCGTTGTTTTCGGTCTAAACACACTGTTATACTTCAAGTGACCTTCCCAACACTGCACTCTGCAAGATCATTTTATACCTATAAATGAATAGCCCTAGATGTCAAACTTGTTTCCAACTGTGTGAAATGTAACTTCCTGCAGTGAGTGTAACCTGTTGTTTATCGAGAAGCTGTAATCATCTACAGATATGCAACCGGCCTTTTGTCTACTGCTTTTTATTGGTCCACCAAACTTCTTCATTTAGATGCACCATCACATTATTTAGGCACATGTTCACCGCTCTTTTGGTGCAGCCATAATACATTTCGATGTGAGATTCTTTGCCAAAATCCATATTTCTGAACACATGACGTCACAGCAATCAGCAAAATGTGTCTACACAGAATTCATGGGCTGAATTGCGACATACAGTTTCTTTGCTTTAATGGAAATAAAAGAAAAACAAACCCCGGTCTGAATTAACGTGTGAAAACAGAGACTTGTTAGCGAGCGTGCTAATCAGATATGCTATCAAAAAGATATCTTGGTTACAAGATCGACAATACAGACGTCAGTCGTTGGTGGAAAATCAGGTTCCAGATTGGTTCTGTTGGACATTCGAATCCGCAACTGGCTGTTTTCACTCCTGAGACCGCAGAGCTAAAGATGTCCAACATGGACAACAGGAGGGTTCCTGTCTTCACCTGGCAGACCTCTCTAATGGAGCTGATTGTGTGTGTGTGTCTTTCTCTCTCTCTGTGTGTCCAATAAGGAGGGAGACTCTCTCGGGGCGATGGAGAAAGTTTGTCGTCAGCTGACCTACCATCTCAGCCCTCACTCTCAGTGGAGGAGACAGGGCCTGCTGAAGAGGAAACCTCAGGCCTGGTGAGTGCCAGTGTCTGTGTGTGTGTGTGTGTGTGTGTGTGTGTGTGTGTGTGTGTGTGTGTGTGTGTGTGTGTGTGTGTGTGTGTGTGTGTGTGTGTGTGTGTGTGTGTGTGTGTGTGTGTGTGTGTGTGTGCCTGTGGTACAGTATGTGTCTCTGTTTTCGTTAACATCTCAGTGTGTCACCAGTGTGTCATCATCTGCTGCCCCTTTGAATGCCATGGAAAAATCCCCGCATGCGTCTGTCTCTTTATTTTCTCACTGTCTCATACACCCGGTTGGAGAGGAAATCTGTCCTCTCTGTGTCACCTTCACCGTTTCTCTTTGCCTTTCTCTTTCCTTCTTGGTGTCAGATAGTTCCTGTATTTATGCACACACTCTTACCTAAATTGTATTTTTATTTGTGCTATTTTCTTTGGATTTCAGCGGGACTATCAAACCCAAACAGAGACCTGAACGCTGAGTCTGTGTTTGTGGTTTTAGTTGTGAGTTTTCAATTCACTTTGCATTGCAGCGGTTAGCTTTCTCTGCATTAAGTAGAAACCTCATTTTAAGGGTCTGCAGCTAACTGAAAGTGGAGATCCTGCCTTGATTTCATATATGAGTCCAGCAGTGTTATACAATATGCAAATCAGCCATTAAAAGCAAGTGTAAACAAGTAATGCATAAACTTATGCAGCTACGCGCCTGTACAGCCATTCAAGAATTATTCAGTTCCCAAAGCCAGAAACTCTTCTCAAATCTCAGTGCCTCAATTATCATGTTCTGTTTCAAGCACTTGGGATGTAAAAGTTTTACCTGGTTTCATTGGTTAGAATTGTTCTTCTCTTATTTCTCCAACGCAGTATTTAGAGACACTTGAAAGATGTTGTGTTTATCATCATGTGGAACATTAGCAAGCAAACAAAATTGTTTTATATTTCATTACAAGTCTACAACAAGAACCCCCGAATGAGAATTAATTAATTATCCTCTTACCCTACCATTGCCAGTAAAGTGCTGGTGAGGATCATCTATCCACATAACAGTACGACCGGAGGAAAGATTTGGCGTTACATCAAGGGAATTAATTAAACTCCACTGCTCTGCTGCTTTTACAAATCAAACTCTGTTTGGAGTGATGGAGTACCATCGATAGAGTCTGTGTGAAAAAAAACCAGCTATTTAAAAACCTATGTTGTTGACAAGGAAGAGGAATAATTTTAGACCTTTGATAGTAATTAATAGCAAGGTAAGTAATAAACAGTTTTTTGTCAGAAATTATTGTGATTTAAATATGTCAAAATCCTCAAACTTTCTTATTATTTCCAGGTTTACGTGAAAATAAGACATATTTTCAGTGTGCTCTAAGACTGTAAACTGGACCTCACTGTGTGTAACGGTCCATGTTTCCTGATATCTGGAGAAAATTCAAATTCAAGCAAATACATTTGTTAAATTGTAGACCTTGCAATTTACAGCCTTTAAATATATCAACAGTATCGTCGACATAACAAAAAGTTACAATACAAAGATTTTTATATCCATCATTTGTATCATTTATTTTCATCCTGAGAAGAAGAAAACATTTTGTCTGTTCCCCGGACATCAGCCTCCGGTGTAAACCTGATCCCCGGGTGATGATGCACAACCTAAATCCAGCTCGGAAACATCCAGACTCGCTATGAAATGCATCCCGCTGGGAGCAGATGGTAGAAAAATGACATCGTAGCAGGACGCATTTGGAGAAAGGATTCCCGCTGCTGTGAGCGTGGAGGATCAGGAGGAAATGAAAATCTCTCCTCCTCGGCTATTAGCTTGAACACCAGGTGTCACCTCCTCGGCAAAACAGTTTGCACACCAATGCGGGAGTGTAAGAGAGGGAGAAATCACAATTCAATACGGGCCCTAAGATCGCACCTGAGAAGAGTGAGTCAAAAATAAATTGTGTTGCTTTGCTTTCATGAAAACGTGAGCTCTCAGGAAGTTGCTGTTGAAACAGTGCGTCACCTTTAACGGAACAAAATGGCAGCTGAAGATAGAAATGAAAATGAGTTTGGTAATTATCTGAAGTAATTCTGGACTGTTGGATGAAATTGAATGAACGCAGCGATGCAGTCGGCACCTCAGGTTGTCGTGAACTCCAGTCAGACTGATTAGCCCGAGGAGAGTCAGGCCCCATTTACTTTGAGTCTCGGGGCGACAGATGAGCCAGAATCATCCGTTCGACATTAACGACTTCCCTATGCACACACACACACACACACACATGGGCTCACAAATATCGCCATGGTAATCACGTCAGCCCCTCGGAGTCAACAAAAGGGAGGAAAGATGTTGCTCTGCAGATGAAAACCTGTAAAACCTCCATCCACTGATGGTCTCAACTGTTTGTGACACTTTTATGGGTTTTTCTTTCCCTCGCAGTCTCTAGTGTGGCTCTTTTTTTTGGTTATAACATCACACCTGACACAATATTTTTTATACCGAAGCCATTTCAAATGTGTCCAAAGTATTTATATCTGTGGGAGAATTTTAATATTTCCTGCAGTCGTCAGTGATTTGAATCCCATCTGGAGCAGGTGGCGACATGTTTCACCTGCACGCAGTAAGAACTTCAGCAGTAAACCAGCTGCTGGTTTTTGGTGCTCCAGCCTTTCTGGAACTTTTTTCTTCTTTTTTGGTATTTTTTTAATAGAGCCCAGGCATAAAAAGCCTCTGTGTTCGTTGTATATCATTGCCAGGCAGAAAACAATTCAAAGAATTATATCAATGTCTTATTTCACTGTGTCCTTTCTTGTTTTCCCACTTGTCTAAAACAGCGTTCGGGACTCTCTCCAAATGTATGATAGAAATAATTTAATTTAACCATCATCTGGAAACTGGATTTTTCCATAGTTTCCCAGTCTCTTAGCTCTGATCACAGACATAAGACTTTGTGGTTTGTGTCTGAACAAACAAAGAGCATGACATCTTAATTCATATTTTCCTGTCAGATACATCTATTAAATGTCTTTGGAGTCGTGCAAACAGCGCAGTCGCTCTAAGTTGTAGCTCCACAGGAACATTTGTATATATCCTTTTTAATCCCTTATCCCTCAGAGTGTGATATCTCCCTGCTTTATTCATCACTTCAGATTTGTTTTAATTAATCAGAAGAGGCAGCAGAACTATATTTAAAAAAAAAAAAGATACAATCTGTGACACAAGACTCTTTGTGGAAGACGATAAAGAGTTTGTAATATAATATCATCTGTGTTCGGTCTGTATGTTTGGGAAGCTGAGGTCAATTAACTGTACTGTTAAAGTCATATTTGTCCCTTATTTGAATCGTGTAGGATTTTAGAAACAGAGGTCACTCCAAACAGACAAAATACAAACTGCTGGAGCTGTTGGTCACTTTTATCTAAAACACTGCTTCATTGTATCATGTTGAAAGTGCTCCTTGTCTATTTCTCTCTTTTAACAAACATCACAGTTTCATTTTAGCAAGTAAAGCAAATCCACCATCTCCCACTTAACACTAAGAACCCCACTTTGACAGGGAGGCTAGTTTTTCTGCAGGTTTTTTTTTTAATGAAAATGACAGGTTATGTGGTGTTGGGGTGTGGATCGGTGTTGCAGTGATTAGCACTGTCGCCTCGCTGCTAGACGCTTCACGGTTCAGTCCTGCTGGTCGCCTGAAGCCTTTTTGTGAGGAGTTTTCATGTTGTCCCTGAGCTGGGATGATGGATGGATGTCGGCTTGGTTAATAACATAAAGACATCTCAAACAGTGACAGCTCAGCTTTACAAATGAATAAATTAAATACTTGACTGGATGAAACTTGTTGTTTATGACTACAGTCATAAACTTTGCCAAGGACTCCTTTAGAGGTCATGTTATGGTCATGTCAGTCTTATGCTCACCTCTTCAAATAAAGTGTTACAGATGAATGATGAGTTCCTTCTTCAGCTTTAATTTTGTCATAAAGCTGAAATGGCAGACAGGTTAAAGAGAGATTTTTAATTAGACCCACATTAAAGCAATATTGACACATGGGAATGCATCTTGCTGTTGCAAAGGTCTTGAGAGGAAATTTAATCTGACTGCAAATGTGTCTTTTTCTAGCTTGCCCCCCTACACACACACACACACACACACACACACACACACACACACACACACATTAGTGCAGACCTCATGACTAGTTACAAGGATTAATCCTTATGGAAGTGAAAAACACCTGAGTCTCTGAGTGTGATCCCTCCATGTAGTACCAGTCTCCAGCTCTGTGTTCCTGCTGCTTTACAGTGAAGTACTGAGTCTCAGGAGCCACTCTGCTGCGTTGAGCTTTGTGCTAATCACAGGTGTCCACAAATAAAGGGATAGTTCACATATAATAATTTCTATAATGTTTAGCATGATGAAAATATTTACTCAGTGATGGCAAAAGCTCCTAAAGACACAAAACAACACAGATGATCTCATAATTATTCTTTATTATTATTATTTAGTTATTGATCTCATAATTTATAATGCTAATATAATTCCTTTTTTTGCAGTTGTACATTGCATTTTTTCATTATTTGAATTTCTTGTGGAACCTATGTTTTTTATTGCTTCTCAATTTTAATTCTGGCGTCCGTAAACTCAATCCTATTTCTACAAAACGTTAGTCCCAACTGACAGTTTCAATACTGTAGATTTATATCTTTGTGGTCGGGCACTTGAAATTGCTTTTTAAATCGTTTCAATTCAAATGGCTATAAGCAGTTAAACAGCTTGAGCGGGCAACAATACCTCCTTTTTGTTCCACCTTTAAGCCTTAAAGCAGTAAAGTTAGTCACACTGAATCTCCCCTTTTACTCAGATGCCAAGTATGGACTGCCAAAAGTGCCACAATTCACCAAAATTATCACGCGATTTCAATTGAAAACACCACTTTCCCCGCCGCTATAGTCATTAAAAACTGAGATTTTTGTCACTTGTGAGTCACATTAAAATTGCACGGCACTTAACGTCACATCACACCTCTGATTCCAAACAGACTGCTTGTTGAGGCCTAATATCTAAATATTGATGGGATTATTTTCAGATGGATCACCAGAAAACTAATAGGAAGGAGTCACTTTAGAAAATGTTAGCATTACAACTTGTGGAAAAAATTGATTGACTTTGTATTTCATGAGAAAAGTTGAATGGGAGTCTATTGAGCCAGAGCCTTTTGGAGCCAACCTCTACTGGCCCTCAGTGGTATTGTAGTTTAAGGCAACTCTGCAATGGCTTCACTTTTCAGACCTGTAAACTACAAACACTTTTAAATACAGTCTATGATATTCTGTATACTGTATACTGTCCTGCGTAATTGAGTTGATCTCCACCTAATATTAAACACACAGTGACTCAGCTGACAACGTCATGGCTCAGGACTCTGAGGAAAGATAAATATGCACAAACAAGAAAAGAGAAATGACTCAATCTTTTTATTACTTTTATGGAGATAACTCCTAATCTGTAAAGCCAACATTTGTTTTATCATTCGAGGAATACTTTGAAAAGCCGGTCATCCTCTGAGAACTATTTCTGTCTTCTGCAAAACAAACACAAGGCTCAAAAAAGCTTTTAGACTCCCAGTTTCAGGTCTTACATCACTGAGGTCCGTGATCAGATCCAGCTGTGTCTGGCAGCTCTTGGTTTAGAATTTGATTGAAGGTTGTTGTTTTTTTCCTGAGATCACAGCGAGAAAAACAGGAAAAAGACTCTTTAGTAGTTCAAATAGTCCTCGCCGCTCTTTAGGAAAGACCATATATAAAATGTAAATCACGGCTGGCAGTTTGTTCTTGTCTATTCAACGAGAGTAGTTGTGGTTGTGAATTAACAAGGCTCACTGTTCGTTGTCTGGGTGCTTCACAACAGCTCCTTTCAATGTCTTCAATAAGTCCTCTCAGAGGTTTGAAATGAGGCAGCTGGATGTGCGGAGCAGCCAGCAGACCTGCTCTCCTCTCTCCTTCACGGCCCGACTTTGAGGATCCCTGCAGAGAAAACTGTGAAATAAATAATGTGACAGATTATATTCTCAGGGCACAGCTACTTTTTTAGCCACATGAGAACAAGACATAAAAGAAATTCACTCGCTCGTCAACTG
>NW_027210600.1:235000-312500 GCF_029030835.1 Brachyistius frenatus
GCGGAATACAGTCTGGTAACTCGGCTTGTATCAGTATTTGCACAGCCACTCTGAAGGCCGGACCAATCAGTGACAAGTGTCAGTGGCTAACCGTGCTTGTCCCGCCCCTCCTTCGCTGTGATTGGACGACTGGTGGCAGTGACTATCGCAGTGTTAACATTTTTGAACTCTCAGTGACCGGAATAAAAATACCAAATGCTCACAGTGAGCACCGAATCAACACTAAGCAACTCATGGAGCTGCTGGCGGTCTACGGCCGGTACAGGATTCCCGATGGCACGCAGCCTGGCTCATATTCACAGTGACATTAGGTTCTGGTTTGCCCTGGGCTGGCTGTTTAAGTCTGTGAGAAAGCCAAAATCAACATGGATTTCTTTTAAGTATTGTAAATTTCTCACATAACAGAACATACCTTACATGTCTTATATAACATTACTTATCTAAAATGACTTACTTTAATTGAAACAATGATCTTTTACTAACCAAATATTTTTGGTGTCTGACCTTTACCAAGTACTTTTGATGGCTAAACCTAACCAACTTGCAAACCGTATCACATTTAACCCAAACTCTTTCTAAACCGGACCACTTGGTTCTTGGTGCCTGTACCCAAAGGCATGCCCACTTCCAGTTCTTAGTTGGGATGGGAACATTAACTTCAGTCCTGAAGTATTAGTGCAGCCTACATTGTCTCCTACAATCAGGAGACAATGGAGTTTCAAAGTTTCTCAGCACTTCAAAAGCACTCGGACTCTTCCTTCATTTTAATCCTAATCCTTTCCTTTTTCTTTCCCCCGACTGGGCCTCTGACTCATTCTCTCTGCCCTCCATACCGGGTCCCAAATTGAACACTTCTGTCTCCTCATCACTGAGCCTTATAGTAACCCAGAGGCTGTTGCTGGCTTCACAATAACTCTGTGTTCATAGCACGCAGCGGAGAACACAGGAAACCATGTAAAACCCATTTCTAAAAATATATGAGATTATTACAGAACCACCGGCAATGCTGTGAGAGCAGGAGGCGATGTAAGACCCAGTAGAAAAGGTGATTCAGACGGATTATGCTTTTGATACAGTTTAATGATCTGCTCTCACAGGGCTTAAAGGAAACTGTGGACTTTTAAATGTGATGATGTAATGGAGAACATGTCTTAAATCCTTCCTTCTCGCTTCTAAATGAGAGAAAACAGCAAAAAGCTCTGGACCGTCTACTCTCATCTGCAAAACACGTGCTTGTTAAGAAAGCGCCATCATTCTTCTCTCATTATGCAGCACAATCATATAAAAGCATTGTGGCGAAGCAGAGAAATTCAAATGTAACCTTTTCTGTCTGTATCCATGATGTAAAGCCCAGTGTCGAATGGTGACATACAGTCTCACCCGTCATACTTGAAATGCATTGGCATGGCTGAATATGAATGCATAAGTACATTTGAATCAGATAAAGTCGGACGGATGCCATTTCCATCTCCAGCTCGGCCTCTTCCACAATACAACACCGTCGTCTGTCTGTGAATCATGTTTATTACCAGCGGACCAGTGACCCCTTGTAGCTGTGTGAATAATGGCATTACCCACTGAGCTGCTGCCTGACACAGATAAAGACACTTTGTGCAGAGCAACTCTCGGTTGATCTCAGAGTATTTTGTTGACTCATGACTGAATGGGAGTCATCTGCTTTGGTCACAGTTGGGTTTCTCCTTCACGTCATTAAAGCTAAAAGATGAAATCAACGGTTTGCGACCACGTCAGAAGTTTACGTTTCAACGGTTAAAAAAACGCTTCCTGATGTTGACGGAGAGTAGACGTGGGTCCTCCAGTGGCGAGGGCAGCTCAGAATATGCTTCTCTGAAAGATGCAGTGAATAACTGTTTACCGCTGGAGGGCATCAAAACAAGATGACAGAAACACAACCATAGACTTTATATAAAAATGCACGTCGCTTCCAGGTCTAAAAAAGTGAAGCGCCTCGGTCCTGAATGCATCACTGAGGTGCCAATAATGATGTTAAAGCAAGTGTCATATTGCATTTATACAACAAGTTACCGTCTAAATAAAATATGTAATCAAAATGTATTGATATTGTGGGGCAATTCGCCCTCAAAATACAAAACATTTTGTTAGTGTGATCTCCGTTTCCATGGCAATACATGGGGTGTGACTAACAAGTGTCAGTAGAAGCAAATGCAACGTATGCAATGTTAACTACTCCAGGAAGTAGTCCGACCCTTAGCAACGACCCTAGCAACAGAGAGGAGGTTGAGTCTGTTTTATTGCTTTTTAGAGATCAAACTGAATAAATACAACACATAAAAACACTAAACTGCTTAGCTAGCTCAATTTTGTGGTAAGTTATCTGCTGAAAAAAGATATCGATGGAGTCATGTCTTTTTAAGATTTTAGCACCGTGTCATGTGTTAAAACCAAACCGGTCCAGCTAGCTGCAACTAGGATTTTAAGTGCGCGACTATCCGTGGTGTTACGGTACGGGTGCTCGGATCAAACAAAAAGGACCAAAAGAGATCTGATTTTGCCAAATCTGTTAAATTTAATAGACCTATAAAAAGTAAAAACAACATTATATTGCATATTATATGAAATTCAGTTGTAGTTACAGTATATATTCCCATTATAGTGATATTTCGGATACGGAGTGATATTTCTAGTGATGAGCAGGCTGTGATGTCATGCTGATTTGAGCACGTTTCAAAAGTACAGTTGACCAATCAGATCTCTGCGTCAGAACTACTTGTTGTATAATCAAGTTTCTGGTTTTGGTGGGTGGGGATAGTTCCCCCTAGCTCCTCCCCATCTCGTCCAAATATGGTCTCTACTGGCTCCAAAAAACTGAGACGGGGACAGACAGAAAGTGAGACGCATGGCTTGTGTTTCCACATGACGTACTTCTCTTAGTACACGGACATACAGTACTCTTTACACATCAGTACTCTTACGTGGGTAATACTTGAATATCGACAGGGAAGTGTTGTCTTAAATCGTGAAAATGTCAGTTCGCAGCCTGATTGGGTGGCGTCACTGTTCTCCACTATATACCCTATTGGATGATGAGCGATCAGTAGTTTTCATTCCATTTACAGTAATGAAAGGAACTTAAACAAACATTTCAACAAATCATCTGACAGTTGTGAAAATACCCAAAAGAACTAAACTGAGAAAAGCTTCACAAGTCAATCTGTGATTCAGCCACTTGGAAACGTACACTAAGGAGATATTTATGTGGGTCACCTGAATGAGAGGGAACAACAGAGATGATGTGTCATCAGAGGATGATGTAGTGGTGTCCAACCAGAGTCAGGAAGAGAAATGTGTGTTCTTGATTTTCTTGTGCACGAACACTCCAGCAGCTGATTTCCCTCCCTCCTCGTCCTCCTCTGGTTGAAATCGGCCTAATCAGTGTAATCAGATGCTGCAGTGATTAGTTCGATAGTGACTCTGCATAAATGCGGCTCCTGATAGCACACGATGACATGAAACCACAGAGCGAGGGGTGGGATTGGAGTCAGTGACATCTCTTGAAGTACAGTGCATCCGGAAAGTATTCACAGCGCTTCACTTTTTCAAAATGGATAAAACAATTTTTTTCCCCTCAAAATTCTACACATAATACCCCATAATGACAATGTGAAAAAAGTTTTTTTGAAAGTTTTGCAAATCTATTAAAAATAAAGAACAGAAAAATCACATGTACATATTATTCACAGCCTTTGCCATTACACTCAAAATTGAGCTCAGGTGCATCCTGTTTCCACTGATCATCCTTCAGATGTTTCTACAACTTGATTGGAGTCCACCTGGTAAATTCAGTTGATTGGACATGATTTGTTAAGGCACACACCATCTATATAAGGTCCCACAGTTGACAGTGCATGTCAGAGCACAAACCAAGCCATGAAGTCCAAAGAATTGTCTGTAGACCTCTGAGACAGGATTGTATTGAGGCACAGATCTGGGGAAGGGTACAGAAACATTTCTGCAGCATTGAAGGTCCCAATGAGCACAGTGGCCTCCATCATCTGTAAATGGAAGAAGTTTGGAACCACCAGGACTCTTCCTGGAGTCGGCCGCCCGGCCAAACTGAGCGATCGGGGGAGAAGGGCCTTAGTCAGGGAGGTGACCAAGAACCCGATGGTCACTCTGATAGAGCTCCAACGTTGCTCTGTGAAGAGAGGAGAACCTTCCAGAAGGACAACCATCTCTGCAGCACTCCACCAAGCAGGCCTGTATGGTAGAGTGGCCAGACGGAAGACACTCCTCAGTAAAAGGCTCATGACAGCCCACCTGGAGTTTACCAAAAGGCACCTGAAGGACTCTCAGACCATGAGAAACTAAATTCTCTTCTGATGAAATAAAGATTGAACTCTTTGGCCTGAATGCCAAGCGTCATGTCTGGAGGAAACCAGGCAGCGCTCATCACCTGGCCAACACCATCTCTACGGTGAAGCATGGTGGTGGCAGCATCATGCTGTGGGGATGTTTTTCAGCGGCACGAACTGGGAGACGAGTCAGGATGGAGGGAAAGATGAATGCAGCAATGTACAGAGACATCCTTGATGAAAACCTTCTCCAGAGCGCTCTGGACCTCAGACTGGGGCGAAGGTTCATCTTCCAACAGGACAACGACCCGAAGCACACAGCCAAGATAACAAAGGAGTGTCTTTGGGACAACTCTGTGAATGTCTTTGAGAGGCCCAGGCAGAGCCCAGACTTGAACCTGATTGAACATCTCTGGAGAGATCTGAAAATGGCTGTGCACCAACGCTCCCCATCCAACCTGATGGAGCTTGAGAGGTCCTGTAAAGAAGAATGGGAGAAACTGCCCAAGAATAGGAGCCAAGCTTATAGCATCATACTCAAAAAGACTTGAGGCTGTAATTGCTGCCAAAGCTGCTTCAACAAAGTATTGAGCAAAGGCTGTGAATACTTATGTACGTGTTATATTTTCGTTCTTTATCTTTAATAGATTTGCAAAAATTTTAAACAAACTTTTTTCACTTTGTCATTATGGGATATTGCATGTAGAATTTTGAGGAAAAAAATTAATTTAATCCATTTTGGAATAAGGCTGTAACAAAGTGAAGTGCTCTGAATACTTTCTGAATGCACTGTCTGTCACAACCGCTCATTCAGATAGAGAGTCATGTTTTGTGCATCTCAGATAAGAGGCTCTATTGTGAGGTAACTGTCGGCAGAAATACAGTGGATCCAACCTCTCACTGCCTCTCTGCCACCTCTGTAAACCCTGCAGCAAGTAAGGAGAAGGTGAAGAGTTTTTCTTCTCTCACCTTGTCTGTCAAAGAGGAGGAACACACACACCAGCTGACTGGGCGATAAATGATCTCTGGGTTAGACAAAGACGCAGGGGGACAGGTAGAGGAGAGGTAAGGGCAGAATCTGAAGGCATACCTGGAGCGGACTATGAATTACAAGCATTTTCTAGTTAGTCCAACCCTGAGATCAGTCATCACCCAATCAGCTGGTGTTGTGTTCCTCCTCTTTCACTTGGTTATTGTTTGGCACAAAAGCTACTACATAGGCATCTATGTTGTTTTATTAGACAATCTGAACCCTGGTCTTCTGGATGAAAGTCCTGGGTGTGATTATGGATTGTATATAAAAGCGGACGTAGCTTCCGTGTCTAACCAAGCGGCAACCAATGGTTGTGAACGGCCATTATGAAGTTCGGATTTTGGCCGGTGCCATTTTGCTAGTCCCGAACAGTTTGGAGCAGGAAGTGACCATATTTGGACGAGCTGGGGGGGGTGAGCGAGTGGTGGATCCGACTCGCTCTGATTGGAAACCCGGCGACACTACGACCCGCCCACCGATAGCTGTAACCTGACTGCACCACAGGCCTGTCACTCAAACAGACACGCCCCCAAAAACACAGCTTTTTGAAGCTTATTTTATAATTAATAACGGGATTATTTTCAGATGGACGGACAGAAAACTAATAAGAAGGAGTGACTTTAGCTCACAAAACTGAAATAACTTATTGAGTTCGAATTTCATGAGAGAAGTTGAATATCTAATATTTATGTACTTTCTTTAAAGTAGGTTTTTCAAGTCAGGATTTTTACTCAATGTAGTATTTTACATGATTGTATTGGTACTTGTACTTAAGCAAATGGTCTGAATATTTCTTCCACCACTGTGAAAACCACCTGCATATAATCTGCATCCCAGCCCTCATTTATAAACATGTCATGTCTAAAGAAGAAGCTGCTGGTTCACCTGGATTCATCTTCTTAGTCTTTTTTAGGAAACAAGTGGGTGGTTTCAGATCTCAGAGAAAGGAATTACGCAGAGAAAGGAGTGCGTGTGACGTGGATCTGTGGAAATAAATATGGGCGATATGGCTGGACAGCTCGTATTGAGAGGTGCAGTCGGGTGGAGGCAGACACAGAGACGATGATGCAGGGATGGAGGTGAAAGACAGTTAATCCTCACGCCGAAGACAAGCCGAGGCAGTAGTGGCATTTTTCTGAGATGCGATCTGAATTCTAGGCAACGACGACGTCCCGGTGTCTTAATACAGGCTTCATTTCTGTAGGAAAGTAGAGGAGTAGCTTATGACTCATAGGATATTATCATGTTGATGTGAAAATTAGAGGTACAAAGGTCATCAAAATATCAGCACGGGAACGTTGGGTTCCAAATACATTTCTGCTCATTTTTCAGCCATCTGTGCTTTGATTGTAACCGAATCAGAGTCGTTCTCAGTCAGGCCAGACGCCTCTCGCACAGGAAACACAAAAAATGTCACAGAGTTACAAGAGGAGGTAAAGGGCTGCACCACTGATTTTAAATGCTTACATATTCCATGACTGCCAGTCATTTCCCAAAGCATGCAGCCTTATTTTAACTTTTGTAATATTTTGCAGCCTTGTTTAAGTTTTGGAAATAAAATGTTATGGAGGTACGCTCACCATAATATTCAGTGTATAACAGCCTTTTGTCCTGGAACTAATTTCCATGACGGAGAGATCATCCGTAACGTGGACTCACTTCAACATTAATGTTCTCTTTACATGTTAAAGCGTCAGTAATAGTGATCAAATAAGTGGTGTAATGTAACAAAGTAATAACACTTTTTTACAGTATTTTGGGGGGAATATCTGTACTTGCTAGCTCGTTGTGACTACTTCATAATAACTGAATACAATTAATCCTGCTTTTCACTTGTAGCCCCAGTTCAGCAGGTGTTACAGTGTTGCTGTAAAATAATAAACTTTATAGTTTTCAAAACACTAACCACTTGCTTTTTTTTATTTACTTGTAATTTAAGCACTTGAGTCCATTTGAAAAATACTTTTAATTCTTAAATACAGTAAATATCAGACAACTTTTGACTTTCATTCAAGTAATTCTCTATTATCTGACTTTAACTTTTACTTCAGTTATTTTCTGGTAAGATATCTGTACTTTTACTCAAGTGTTTATACACCAATGCGGAACATATGAGTACTTTTACAAGAACTTGTAATAGTTCTCCACTTTTACTAAAGTAAACTTTTGAATGCAGGAGTTTGATTTGTCCTGCTATACCGTGGTAGAACCTGACCTAACTATTACTGTTAAAACACTGATGTATTATTTACAAAGTTACAATGTGAGTGATGCTATTGTCCGTGTATACCTCTGATGTCATATCCCCGGCCCTCCGTCCCACCATCTCCCTCGTTGTGTTCCACACAGAGGCGGAGGAGCTCAGCTGGAAGTGGGAGAGTGTCTCTGTCTCTGGAGCGTGGGATTCTGGTCTGAAGCCAAACACATCATGAGCTCTCTCAGAGTCTCATCTGCTTTTTATTTGCACACGACAAGTCTTCCCTTTTTGTTTATTGCTTTAAAGTGAGGAGGGCAGAGTGGTGTTGGAAGCTCTGCTGTGTATAGTGACAGAAGTGGGGGACCGGTGAACCATGGGAAAGTCCTCTAGAAACAGTTTTTCCATGCTGATGACATATGGGACACAATGCAGTGATTGAAGATAGCCGTCAGGTTGAGATGTGTGTAAATAGACTTTTCTGGAATCGGGTTAAACTAAATGTTTTTCTGTTTTCTGTTGAGTGCAGAAAAACATTCCCTTCGGACAGACGGAGGTGGGAGGGCCAGCCGAGCGTGGGAGGAGAATATGGAGTGAAATGATTATCAGTGGTCTCAAACCACGTGTAATGGGGAGACGAGGGCATCTCTGCACCAGCTGTGTTCACTAATTAGCACACTTTCACTCAGAGAGGAGAAGGCGGGCTGCTGTGCAGAGTTGAGTTGGTGCACAAAGCTCCAGGGCGGCTGTGGGAAGTGGTTTGGGACCACTTACTCAGACAGTGAGGGCCAGCCTCATCAGCCTCAAGGTGCTTTTCTCGTTCATTTGCATTTACTTTCCAGTGATTTCTTAATCCAAAATACAAATTGACTCTTTATTATCAGAAAATGGCTGACATGGATGTACAAGCAGCTGAGCTGCCTGTTACTCATATTGTCAACAAATGAAATAGAACAATCAGTCACCCTTGTGAAGGTTAGTGCTGTTCCAAGTGCTTTATATAAGCTTGTAATGAGACAATAAAACATTTTAAATCTCAAAAAACAGTCAAAATAAAAATGAACTAAATAAAAAACGGTGTCTTCTAAAATATATCTGAAAAGAGCATCAGTTGGTAGTTTATTATAAGGGGACTCAGCCACATAAAGCTGTTTGTCTTCAATCAATCAATAAATTCATTATTTTATTGAACATGACAGAAAAAAATATATATAAAATGTAATAAAAGCAAATTAACACAAAAAGAAACATAATTTGTATAAGAATATAACAACAGCCAAATGAAAAGGCTAGAAATCATGTTCAAAACAGATGGGAAGAAGTTCAACAACTTTTATACTTCTACATCCTTGTATTGTTGAATTGTTGGGTTTCTCTGTATAATGTTGTAAAGTCTTGCTGTAAGGACTTTAATGTGTTAAGTGCCATGAAATAACCTGTGTTGTGATTTGGTGCTATATAAATAAAAATTGAATTGAATTGCTAATCATAGATGTGATCAAAAAAGAAATGAAAAGAAAGAAACAGCATAGCTGTGGAAAAAAGATGCTGTGTTACGGGGGGAAATGTGTAGATTATGAAAGGCCCAAGAATTGATCCTTAAAGTTAATTTGCAGTAGTCGGAGCAATGATCAGCTGCTATGAAGATAAGAGCCAAACACGTTTATAAATGTGGTCTCATTAAAAGAATCAAAAGATCACTAGATCAGATCACTAAGTACCAAAACTAACTACGTCTTATAGTCCAACAGCTCCCAATATTTCCTGACATCTCTGTCCATACTCAGAAGATATGTGTGCTGTATAACGTGCTGTTCATCAGGCTGCTTTATGCTAATGAAGATCTGAGTGATACAACATTTGCCACAAGTCACAGCCCATTAGTGGATCTTTAACTTCATAAATGTACCATTTAATTTTATAGTTACATTTAATTTAATTAAAGTATCATGATTTCTTAAAAGAGCCCTGTAGATACTAGCAAACGTTACTCACACAGGAGTAAATAGTGCATCTGTTGGGGAATATTTTTAACAGCAGATTAACACATTTGCTGGACTGAGCGAAGGACTGGTAGATGGTTCTGGGAAACTGTCAGGCTTTAGCTAAAGATAGGATACTTGTTATTAGCATCAGCTCACTGTCGTTTTGAATGGGATTCCTTGATAATAAGACATACATAGCATATTAATAGATGTAATCTTTGAAGCTTGTGCTCACCGACACAACCTGCCCAGCACCAAACAGCCAAGTTAGAAACTAGATGGTGACCAAAGTGGAGCATCTGGCAGCTAAAGAAACATTTATGTTTCTCAGGATTTGAGTTGAATAAACCAACGTAATTACATCACTGCTTTTATTGTACAGTTTGGTTTGACACTCAACAAATATAGTACAGAGTTGTTAACCACTAAAGCAGTATGTTTTACAGCAGCTTTCCATTAGTAATCTGAGCTATCTATCTCACTTAGACACAAATGTTGGTTTATTTTCACTAAATTTAGACTTCTTTTCCTCGAGTTCCTGTCCTGACCATAAATGTCTTCAGAAACCCCAACTAGTGTTTTGTTTTGCTCACATTTGAACTCGAGATGTACTGAAAGTAATTGCAGAACAAATTGCAGAGACGTGTGGAGATCCCCTGAGATCCCAGACTTTCCAGAGCTCTTACAGACAACTCTTCAAATCCCATCAGAGAGCCAAATGCCAGTGATGTCCGTCATGTCTCCACCAGAGGCTGAAAAATACAGCTGCTCAGTGTTTATTAGAGAGTTTGAGATACTGGCAGCATTTCATTCTAATATTTTCATTTTGATATTTAGAGCCTTATTTAAGGTGTTCAGAGTGAGATCCAAAGATATCTGACTGCAAACCAATGCTTTGCTTTGTGGCTAAATTCAAGCAAATAAATTCAGTCACTAAAAGATGACCATTGTCTTTAAAGAAAATAATACTAATAATAGGTTTGTTAATTTGTCAGTCTTGATGTTAAAGGGTAAAGTTTAAAGGGCTGCGTGATTGTCTAAAAGTCAAAACACAACATATCCATCACACCCTCTTCACCACGGCTGCTGTCACACCGCTCATCCGACTGCTGCTGCTGCTGTCAGCGTTTCAGCCGCCACCTGTAGTCGTTGCTATCTTCCCTCCCGACACCCCGCTGACCTGAGATCAACATTTCTTTGAGTGATGATGTCCGAGCCCACAAAGGAAACTGTCCCAGATTATGGGCATGAATCATCTGTCCAATGTCCAATAAGAAAAATGGTAAATACTGTGTAGTTGTAGATTCTTAAAAGTGAGAATAATGCTCTGTTGTAATTTTCGTATCTCGGAGCGTAAAGGAACATTTTTCACTGGATAAATGGATAAAACATATCAAATAAAAATGATTTCCTACTTAAGACTTTGCATTTTGTTATACTGTCTCAAGTGGACCTCTTACACACAGTGAAAGAGACAAAACCGTATCGTGCATGGATCATCTCTAGACCAATGCTGTGTTCAAATGGAGAATTTATGTCCTATGAACACTCACTGTTTTGAGTGCATAAGTCCGTTCACACTGTCAAGTACAGAAACATGCAGTTCACTACAAGTACCAGGATGATGCACATAAAAATGGCCAAAACTGAAATGTGAAACTCTGGACACTTTCCAACCTAAACGGTCGCCATCTTGGCTCCGTAGAGGAAGGGGGCGGGGCCACCGACGAAGAGAATTTTCGAATTAAGTCTTCTGAGGAAGCTGCAGCTGTTCCTGAACACTGAAGTGTTTATTTGTTTTACTGAGTAGCACCATACTGCTGCTGGACAGAAGTCATCAGTGTGTTTATTGAGGGCCGAGAAACACGTTGATTTCTGGGTAAAATAATTAAAGCTGTAGATATGTTGGCAGGAGATGCATTCACAGGCTCCGGTTATTTCCGGTCAGTGCAGAACGTCAGTGTGCGGTTTGAGACAACACTTCCCTTTTTAGAGATAGAGATCTGGCTCTTTCTCCTTTTCTATCCGATGCACCTTTCATACCTGCTAGTTTGGTTTAATGTCTGGTAAAAGCACCTTAACTCCCAACATCTAAACACGGTAATGCTAAAATGACCCAGCTACAAACATCAGCACCCTCCACCAATCTTAACCGACACTGGGAGATTTACAGCAATTTTTTTGAGCCCCTTCATATCAAACCAGAACCCAGTGACAGGAGGCTGAGTGAGTAAAACATTTTTGGAGAGCTAAATGTGACCCACGCTCACTGCTCTGCTTTGGGCTGCTCTGGCCTAGATTCCTGTAAAGTCCCTCCGGTATGTGAGTAGATAAATATATTCAGTTAACAGATGATAACAGTTGAATCCCACAGTCGCTTGTATCCCATTAAACCTCGGGCCTCGGCAGTCGCTGGGGGAACAGATTGACCACCATCTTGTTCATCTTAAATCAAGCATCCTTTCTTGAACTGTGTCTCCCACAACCTCACGTCCATGTGTGTGTAGTTTGAGGGTGATAACTGGCCTTCATCTCCATCTCCGCTGTGTATTGTTTTCATTTCTAAGCTCAAAAAAATTCAATTTATTATCTCCCAGACCCCAGATCCGCCCTTTGTGCTCGACTCCTATAATTCTCGGCCAAATCCAGGCGCCCCACTGGGATTATTTTTAGCTCAGACTGTCCGCTTGGAGAGTATATGGCTTTGAATGTTTGCTGTTCGACGGCCATCTTTTTTTATCCCCCAAACTTCACTTTGTTAAGCCCTAAATCCCCTCAGCGTCTCTCTGTCTCTGTCTGTGTCCCCAGAGGTCCCTTTAGTTGCACTGTACTCTTCATACAGTTTCCATTCGCTTCCGATGTACAATGTCTACCTGGCTTCATGCAGTGTGGACATTTTATTTCCTCCCTCTTCGCTGGCAGATGCTGCTGGTCTGTCTTTTCGATTGATGTTTCTGATATACCTTCATCTTTAAAAACTTCTTATAACTTCGACAAAAAAAATGCTGATTTCGAAAGCTACTAGCTTATTTTTTTTAGTTTCAACCAGATGCACCAGTCTGATCAGCATCAGGACTCATAATCAAGCATTAAATACAATTTCCTCATCAGAGACTGCTCATGTAGTTATTAGTATCACAGTAACTCTGGCCCAGCCTGCTATTATCACACCCAAATCCAGTTTGTGTATATATGGGTCATCCTCCATGGGGAATCGTTTCCCGTAGTTGTATCCTAATGGGTGTTGATAGTTAGCCCGGCTGCACCGACAGTGGCTCACAGCTGTGATAACAATCAGGTAGCCCCTCCTTCACTGTGATTGGACGGCTGGTGACAGTGACGAGCGCAACTAAGGTGAAAGAAAGCGTTGAACGTTCAGCGCTCAACACAGAATAATCCCTCAACACAGAATAATCCCTCAACACAGAATAATCCCTCAACACCTCGTCACACTGCTGGCGCTCAATAAAAACAACTTTACCGATGCGCTGTGCTTTGGTGGACGGTAGGTAGTTACAGCGGTGGCAGAGCGTCGTCCGGTTTTGGCGCAAGCTGATTGGTTAAAATTAATGCGAGAGCTACGCCGATGAAGGTCTGCAAACGATTTTCTACGGAGGGGGCCGGTCCCATATTCACAGAGTGGAAATGAGGCAGTGAAATCGGGTCGGGTTCGCTCCAGGCGAGTCGACCTCTGGTAACTTTTGAAACTTTTGGAGCAGCCAATCGAGTTTGACCACCATATGAGTCAAAACTCTTCCACCGCTGCAGTTACATTCAGAGAAAAATGCTTGACTTCAGTGTCATCATACTTAGCCACACCCACTGGCCACCGGTTGGTCAGCTCTTCAGAGTGGCTATGCATATGTGAGCAGGGTTTCCAGACTGTAAACACAGTGAAGAAAACTGAAGCAGAGCAATAGTCCAGCCAGACTAGCTTTGGCATGATGTTACCTTAGATTTAGTTCCTCAGTTAGATTTATACAGATTTGACTTTAAATAGAGCAAAAATAGAGCACAAAGCTTCTAACTGTAACCTGTTAGCACTGCCAACAGCAGCAAAGACAAGAAAGTGCATTTTATGATACCCAGCTTGAACTATGTGCTGCATCAAGCTGCAACATTTTAGGGTCAGATGAAAAGTGGATACATGAACCTTTACAAGCATAAAAACAGAGGAACATTTAAGTTCAGTCCAGTAGTGAAGGAAACCGTTGTTCAAAGCGTTGTGTGCTGAATTCTTCACAGGGAATAAATTACAGCAAATAGGATGCAAACATGGAAACAGAAACATTCCCATGTTGCCGCGCTGAGAAGCATGAAGTTGCACGTTTTATACGATCAGTGGTGTTGCAGTATGTCGGATGTTATTGCACAGAATTATTATGTGCATCTAGTGGTATGGAACGAGTCGCCACTAAAAGGGTTTGTGCAGCACAATAATTCGATATTCTGACAATTCAAGGCAATTACCTCTTGGCATTTTTTGATGAATTATCTACAAACTGAAAATGAAACCGTCTCAGCCGAATCAAATACATAACTGACTCAAAATGTCAGTCACGGCCTTCGGTACGTCGTGCTGCCTCTAATATGTTCTCATTCGCCTGTCTCCAGTCTGAAGGCGGTGCTGTCGACCCCTCCCTCCAGCGGGGCGTTGGATCTTTCCGGCATTCCTCTGACGGCTCGGGACATGGAGCGCCTATGTGCGCACCTCCAGCGCCACGCGTCCACCGTGCTCAGCTTGGAGCTGGGCTTCACCGAGCTGACAGATGAGGCTTTCTTCCTGCTCCTGCCGACGCTGGCCGCGCTGCCGCACCTGGAGACCCTGGCGCTGAACGGAAACAGGCTGACCAGAGCTGTTCTGAAGGAGCTGACTGACGCTCTGAAGGTTGGAAAGTCCCTTCTCTTTTTAATATTTTTTACATATTCTATTACATATAGTAGAAGCAAATTTCACAAACACATGAGGAAACAACAACGCATTGTCAGGATGTTGTTCTTTATGCTCATCGCCAATGCTCAGCACTAACAATGACCCGTCGATAGCTCCCGAAGCTTTCTCAGGTTCTAACCAAGCGGCAACCGGTAGTGACGTTGCCCGTTGGTTTGTGAACAGCCGTTCTGAAGCCGAGAGTTCAGATTTCTGCCGGCACCATTAGTAGACAGAGATTCTCATCACATTTGACCAAAATACAATATTAAGGTCATGGTCTCCTCTTGGAAAACAATGGCTTTTTCATTATAGGTAATCTAGTTACTTTTTACAGCCTACCCAATCTTTAAACCACCTGATGGCAAGTGTTGTCCCTCTGGCTAAAAGAATCCCTGACAATTTGAGCTTAAAGTGTATAAAGACTTTTAACAGTGATCTAATTTCTTTGATGTGTTTTGAGATAATAAAGATCCTCATCATCCTGTTTTCGTTATTGTTTGTTTCTATTCTCTAGGATCCAGGTAGTTTCCCCAGCGTGACCTGGATTGACCTGGGCAACAATGTGGACATCTTCTCGCTGCCGCAGCCCTTCCTAGTCAGCCTGAGGAAGCGCTGTCCCAAGCAGGGCAACCTGCCCACCATCCTGGAGTTCGGAGAGAGCCAGGCCAGCGACCCCCCCGAAAGGCTGAGGGGTCTCGGGGAAGAGGAAGAAACGGACGACGCCAACCGGACGGAGAGCATGGGCGAGCTCCGGTCGGAGGTGGAGGAGGAGCTGGACGGAGAGATGGAGATCGAGGAGATGATGGAGGAGCTGCTGGACTTTGACAGGGAGGCCCAGGGGAAGGACGACGAAGAAGAGAGCATGTGGACGGTAGGGGAGCAGAGGAAAGGAGGGTGGAGGAGGAAGGGGAAGCAAGAGGAGGAGGAGGCAGAGGAAGAGAAGGAGCTGCAGAGGAGAGCGCAGCGGCCCGGGAAGAGGCCGGGGATGGTGGCCGAGGACGAGGACGACACGCAGAGCCGCTCCTCCCGCATGTCCTGCTCCAGCCAATCTCAACACTCTTCTGGAGCGGTGGAGCCAATGAGAGTGGAGGAGGACGACTTGACCGACCAATCGGACCATTTGACCTGATTGCTGCTCCCTGTTACGCTCAAATTTCCCTTCCTGTGTCCAGTCCCATGTGGAAGGTAGCAAGGGAAGTCTGCTGGTTACTGAGCGCGCCTGAAGAGGCTGCAGTGTTGCATGGAATCCATAAGAACACGCAGCTCGATACTCCCTCCACTGATGTGATTTGTGATCCGGCACCGCAGCCGTCAGATACCGACAGTGACCTCTGAACCCAGGTGACTGCAACGTGAGATGCCGATCCCCAACAGGACGTGTGTTTAATCATAACTGTCTGTCGTTACGAATAGACTGAGGATATTTATGCATAGAATAGACGGATCAATTATGTCACATGAGGCTTTTATGTACAGAATGTTCATCTTTATTCAGGTCCTTCCTCCTTGTACTCCTGGTGATACCTCCATGTGCCTGTAACACGTCTCGTTACTGGTTAAAAGTGTGTGATAAAAGAAATACCAGAAAATATTTAAAAAGAAAAAGAAAAAGGATGCACACAAACTAGTCAGGGCCCCACAAACCTTTTGAAAAACCTTTTTTGCCAAAACCTTGAAGAAGAGATGCATAAAATCTCTCCTTCCCACAAACGTCGACAGCGAGCCAGATGGATCGAAGGATGGACGGGAATCGAAAGTCAATGGGAATCGTTTGCTGCTGAACAGATGCACCGTGTTTTAATGGAAAAGAAGTGCGGCGGAGACAAAATTAGCCAACTGAAACAACCGATGAAGGATCAACACAGCTAAGGCGTGATGCTTGTTAGAAAACTGAGTGAGAACAGTTAAAAGCTTCCTGTTTCAGAAGGGTGGTGTCTATGTACAGAGGACAGATGTGATAATTGAATTGCTATGTGTCCCAAAGCAAAGTGCTGAAATATTTAGCAGCTTTTTTCCTCATAATCCAGGTCATGTTTCACTCCATGGTACTGTATACTAGAGGGCAACACATGCTTACAGCGCTGTGTTTATATATAGGCTGCTGCTATGATCGCATTCACGCAGTCCACTGGGTTACAACAAATTATATCTTTCTGCGGTATGTAACTCTCACCCGGTTTCCGCTTCCCCTCCATGTGTCACTTGTAGTCCACACAGAGCTTTAGCAAATTAAGTGTACAGTATAAATAAAAACAGTTTGTTTTTATCTGTCCAGGGGCGACTGTTTAGATTGTAGATGACTAAAAGAGAGATACACTCGGTTCAAGTACTCACGCTTGTTATTTTTGTGGTCTGGAATAGTAATATTTGAGTATAAGAATAACCCTTCAAAGCTGAGTAAGAGCTGAACCAGACTATTAATTTGTTCTATTAGAAATGGCAAGTTTTTTTTTGCCATGGAAAGGAAGACTGAATTTAGTTGCAGAATATCAACTGGTATGAAAGGAAACCTAAGAGCAGTTAAAAATTGATAAATGCAAATATATTTATTTCTAGACGGTCGCCCCAGGCGCTAATACCTTCACCTCTGGAGCTGTTAATGTGCATGGCATAAAAAATGAAGGCTCTTTGTGATGTTTCAGAGGCTTTGCAGTTGCATCACAAATTTGTGTAAACCCAGCTGGTTCCATGATGGCTGAATGGAACAAAGCCCAAATACAGGGGGTGTACAAAATAACAGAAACAGGACAGTAACAACGTCAAAAATGTGGAATTCACGACACCGGTGTTCGTGAATATTTTAAAGGGCCTTTGAGAAGTCTGAGAAAATAAATCTGCGAACTGGACGTGGAGAATGAATATACAATGCTGAGTTGGATTAGAAACAATTGGATCCCGTGTCTTTGGAGCTTGACGCATGCTCACAGGTTAGGTTGAAAATATTCATTATAGCCTCGCACATTTCCCAGTGAAAGATTTTTACTCACCTTTCATCAAAGCTAAAATCCCTTTTAACATCTTAATGAACATCGACCTGGCTCAGTATAAAGGACTCTGAAGATCTGTGAGTTCTTTACAAGTAAGCTAATTAAATTATGCCATTTTAAAAAGTGCTTCGATCAAACTCAATATGAGTCCGTGCATTCTTCTTCCTTGAGAAAACCTGGTGCCTACGTTACCCACAATGCAACCTGACCACCAACCGGTGAGTCAGAGATTCAGGAAGCTTTAAGCAGCTAATGGAGCTGCTAGCCCCAATCAGCATATGAGTAGCAGGCTACAGATGTCTGGTAAACTCAGTTTTTATTATTGTTTTCCTTTTCAGATTGGTAGTCTTCAAACCCATCTAATGCTCGAGTGTAATCACTTGAGGCAACTTGTCAGAGTTCATGAAGGGCCCTAAGACCTGTAAACAGAACACTGGTGTGTAAAATCATCAGAGCGTCCCTTTAAAGTCATAATCTTGAAGATTTTCATTTAGATAAATGTCACAAAGTCAATATCACAGAATGAGGTGACACAATGGCAATTAAACATACACTTCTACAAACTTATGAATCATATTTCCAAAAAGAATGCACATCACATATCTTTCTCAGTTTTATTTCAGCTGCATCATTACTATAAACCCAATATGTACAATTATAATCGAGTTAAATGAAGTACTTTTATAATTATTTTAATTTAAATTGTATGTAATATTGTTATAATAAAGTTAAAGTAGGTTTTATAGTGTTGATGTAGTTGCTGCTTCCAGTCAGACAACAGCAGTTAGCTATTTGTTGTTATGGACGTACAGCACTGTTACACGTTAGGTTGTATTCACTGTGAGCGAGAAACTGCTGACTCCGGTTCACTTTGTTCATGCGCCAAAACTGCTAGCTGTTACTGCATTGGCTTAGTGTAAATGGTAAATGAAAGATTAAATTATTAACCAGAGTATCTACTTAAAAAAAAATAAATAAATAAAGAATCCCGACACTGAAGTGAAGGGTGGGCCGAGCTAAGTCAAATAAATGACATCACACCAATACATCACAGCTGCAGTTATTGTTTATCCCTGCAGGTGTCGCCAAAGAGAACGAAACAGACCTTCGAGATTGTTGCCTTAATATTCAGCAGAAGTTTGAAAGCAAGACGAGCAACCTGTTAAACGTAATCTACAACATTTTAAATCTTCATCCTGAGACCTCATAGGGAATTTAGCATAAGCAAAAGGAAATTATATTTATGGCTGTCCAGTAAAAACTTGTGACCTTCCCTCTGTCTGGTTATAAGTACAGGAATTGAGAAAACTGAATGTGGTCGGCGGTAGCAACATGACACTTTGTGTATCCTGCCAAAGCCTTTAATTTACCCTCCAGTCCACAATGTGACGGCGTGTCAGTGTGATGCTTCACCGCACCTCAGCTTGAAAGTAAAGAGGTAGGTTTGGGGTGGATGGGTGAATAACAGCTGATTTATGGCCAAAACAAAAAAATCAGAATTCAAGTCTGTGAAAAAGTAACATCAATTTCTGTGTCGAAATCTTGTTTTTTAACCAGGTAGTTTTGGTGCCTAACCCTAACCGTGGGGTTTGACTGAGACGCCAAGGGAGTTTGTGCTGTAAATTCGCAAAAGGAAGAAGAGGCAATAGAAAGCAGTGTCAAATTAGGTGTCGCACTCTTTCCAAATCGCATGCTTTTTCCTTTTACTTAAAATAACGCACTACGGATCACGACAGATATGACTAAGAGGGTCGAAGTTCAAGGCACATTTTTATGACGAAGTGGTACATCCCAATTGTACGCATACTGCATGCAATGTACTTTGTAAAGGTAGCTGCAGTTACTACTGAAAGTGAGAAGAAAAAGTCTGCGATTCGGAGTGACGCTAAACTGTGATATCGACACGGTGTCCTCTAGTGGTCTGGAGGGTGCATTACATGCTTTGGTGAAATCCCCCGTTGCTGCATCGCAAACATGTCACCTGGAAGCTTTCCACAAGGCAAACAGCTCCCTTTCATCCCATTAATACAAACCAGCCTGCAGGATTTCAGCAGCATTGCACTTAAAGCTAATTACAGAGAGAAACATCCCTTTAATCTACTTTTAACATACGCTAGTATTGCATTGTCCCTTCGAAATCCGTTTTACAAACAGCTCATCATACTGAACCCTTTAAACAAAGGCAGATGGCTTGTGATGCTGAAGTGAAACAGGAGACGGTAGTCCTTAAAAACCACAAGAGGTTGTTTTTTTTGTAGCAAGCTACTCCGTTGAAGGGTGTCAAATGTCGATTGTTGTAGAGTAAGTTCAGATTGTGATGATGTCATCAACTGATGACCGGCCTTGTATACAGTCAGTGGTTTGGACCCAGTTCTTGGCGTCTTAACTCTTGAGGAAGCTTGTTATTCTCAGGTTTACTGTGACAGGTCTGCGACTGACTGCAGAGAGCGGAGATCAGAAGTACGTGTACATGTTTGTAATGAGCTGAAGCCATGCACTTATCGTGCTTTTATGTGAAGGTCATGGCAAATCAAAGGAGAGAGATCACAACTGAAATTAGATTGATATATCCTCACGGACGCAGGCTTTTAAATTGAAACCTTTGATCCAGAAAATGTGATAATATAAAGATAGCTAAAGATTTGGTCGGCCTGTTAGTATCAGAAAACCTCACACAGTAGCCAGCTTTACTTTGTTCACTGAAATTCTGTGTTAATAGTCAAATACAAAGTGTAGCCACATGTTTATTTTGTGGTGATTTCCTCTCCCAGAATGCTCTCTGCTCGTCACCGCAGGCTAGATGATTCGTCCTTCCATGTTATATGGACTTACAGAGCAGGAGGGGCTATCAATGCTTTAAGTGACCTGAGGGTACGAAGAGACTGTGTATGTGTTGCTCACGAACCGTGCTGAATAACTGAGATGTAAAAACAAACATGTGAATCTGAAGGCATAAGTGTCTGTGGCCTCGGATCTTTTCTCTCTCGTGTTTTCTTCTTCTCTATGTATTCCTAAATCTAAAGTACAGCTCTTTATTTTTCTCTGTACATTATCTCCCCCTTTTCCTCAAAGCTACAGTATTTTATTTCCATGACACTTTATGAAGTTGAGAAGAATACTCATTTAAATTCAGGATAAGATTGAAGAGTATTTTCTGTTTGGTCATGGATCTTACCAATAAATTGTACAATAGGAAAATAAATCCTGCCTTTATCTTACTTCTGTGCTTGAATGTTAAGACTGCTTGAGATCTGTTATCCAAAGATCTGAGCTGTAGGTGTAAGCTACTTACAGTGTGGGCACCCAGAGAGCAGCAGCATTACACAGACCTTAATATGAAGGAGCCTTCGTACCACCACCACCACACCAGCAGTAAATTAACATACGGAAAAATATCCCCTGTGCTTTTACAGTTGTACGTTTTCCTTTACATAAGTCATTACAGCAAATGATGTAGGCTATATGCTTTGATGCGACAAACCTGGGTGAGAAGATTGTTATGAAATCCTTCTTGCTGTTGAGTCATTAACAATCAAGTTGTAAAGGATCATGTTTTTTTTTTTTCCTGACCCGTCCTCTCACAGCAAGAACTATTGTACACTATACAATACTACACTATACAATATAATTAGAAATGATACGTTTTAATAAATCATTTATAGATCAGTAATGATCTCATTTATGGTTTATAACACTGTAGTTGTAATCAGATATACAAGTTTATTTATGTATGGGAGGAGGCCTAAATAAGTGAGACCGGTGGAAATCAGTGACAATAAAACGCATTTGTAATAATACAGAATATGTCTCCATAGGAGACGTTTAACGGCAGTTAATGATTTGCGCTTTTTTTTTTCTTCTTTTTTTTGACAAAATCAAGATGAAATAGTAAACCTCTCATTATTAGTGTCTATTGCACAAATCAGTCGGCTTTTAGCCTAGCTCAGCATAAATATTGGAAGTGGGGGTGAAACAGCCCCTGACTCCCCAGTAACTACAAATTATCATTTTTACTTTTTCTCTTTGTGACCTAATTAAAACCAGATACTGATTATTAGTTTCCGAAAGAGCCAGGCTAGCTGTTACCTCCTGCCTCCATTATTTATGTTAATCTAGGTTAATCTCTCTCCGGCTCTACATCCACACTCATCACGCAAACAGGAGAGGAGAATCTATTACATTATTCATTTGTGGAAATGGGAAGCGATAAGCTTATTTCACAAAAACACTGCTAAATGTTTAATTTATTAACAAAAGCATTAGTCAGGAGGCTGTTGTAAACTGGTACAAAGAGAGGTTAGTTACACAAATGCAGCAGCATGTTAATTGTTTTAGTTGTGTGAAGTAGGGGTCTAGTTTCTGTCTGCTGCTAGAATAACGTGCATTTTTCATACTTGAAAATAATCATCTGATTATTTAGCATGGACAAATGTTGTGATATTGCAAATCAAACGAAAAGAGTGAGGCGGTATTGAAATTATTTTCAGTAGTCTTTGGCTGACACCTAGTGGCCAATGTTACAAACTGCAACCAACTCGTTACATCCACCGGGATAAAATTGCGAAATATTATTTGAGAGATTAAAAATAATTGCGGGGACAAAAATGCAAGTGTTTGTGTCCATAATGTAATTGCAGCACTGCTGCTGAACTGTCGCAATAATAAGGTACGCGAGAGGTTTCACAACGGCCCGACAATATGAAGGACGGCGCCACCAAGCGCGGCGGCATCAGCCCGAACCGGAAAAGCACAAAGTCACCAAAATAAAAGCACACCGATTTGTCTTTTCTGTAAAAGAAAATATATGTTCAAATAATGGATGACAAACGGCTCCAGTTTCATTCAATGAGATTTACCAAAAACCGTTACTATAAATTGACTTAATCTGTTGATTGTTAACTAGTTTATTATATATTATCTTTTGAAACGGAAGTTTTTTTGTTGCTGCTGCAGATCAACACTGACTTGACGCTCGTGCGTGTGCTGCACATAATCACGACGTCACATCCGGTGAGTGGGGTCTTTTTTTGTTTTCCCGTATCCGCCATTTCAGTTTTTGAAGTTAGTTGTCATCGGCGGCTGGATTCTGGCAGGAATTCTGTCGCGAAAACGCATTTTCTGCTCGACAGAGCTGATTTCTGACCATAAACACAATAAGAGTCCTTTTTTTATAACGTGGTTGAGCTTCTGTGTCGGCGAATTGATGCCCAAACGGCCAGCTGCGGATGTCGCCTGTTTACTAAACGTGCTCTAGGCGCTAAAGTTTTTGTATGAGTTGAAGGCTTTGCTTGTGGATAACGGGAGGGAGAGCAGGGAAGGCCCGGTGAAGCCTCGGCTTTCGAGTGGTTATCATGGCCGGAAATTTTGACGCGGAGGACCGCGGCAGTTGGTACTGGGGTCGGTTGAGCAGGCAGGAGGCTGTGTCTCTCTTGCAGGGGCAGAGGCACGGCGTGTTTCTGGTCCGGGACTCCATCACCAGCCCCGGGGACTACGTGCTGTCGGTGTCGGAGAACTCCAAAGTCTCGCATTACATAATTAACAGCATCAGCAACAACCGACAATCCGGTCCAGGTAAGATAACACAGGGGGTGGAGGAGGTGGAGGAGGTGGAGGGGCATGGAGGGGCTCGATATGTGCAGATGCTGATGTGACCATTCTTGCATGACTTGCACCAAAAGAGATGCGCAATAGTAGGCTACCTTTCCCCCCCTTGTGTAGTGTGAGGAACAGCGGCAGGCCAGACACAGTGAAGCGTGCTTCAGCTTATTAAAAGGCATGGTCATGGTTTCAGTGCTCAGACAGACAGCTCAGGAGGTGTTACACAACACATTGTTTCAGACAATCAGCAATAGGTGGACGTTTGTGTCACCGGTGGGAGTTTTCAGATGGCACACTGAGTGTGTGGAGCACCTTTAAATTGAGCCCAATTCACCAGCTGGAAGGGAAGCAAGTGTGCAAAAGTCTCTTGGTATGAACAGACTTTGACCAGGCGGCGCCTCTTCTCTTCTCTTCTCTCTCCTGTGTAATATTAGCTGCATTTCCTCCTTCTCAGAAATAGACAGACTTTTAATTGGAAGGAACAACACCGACGTGTGCGGGGGAAAAAAAAAATAAGGAAACAAAAATACTTCCTGGTCATTCTGGAAATCACCACTGTCATGCTTGGGCACATAAATAGCCCGGTTTCAGATCTCCCAGACGTGAACGTGTGGAGTGTTTTGGATAAGAAACGATGTATTTTTAGGTGTCTGACTCGATTTCCTTGTCTGTCTTCCCTCCGTCTCACCAGGTTTGGCCCATCCGAGGTTCCGTATCGGTGACCAGGAGTTTGAAGCTCTCCCCGCCTTGCTAGAGTTCTATAAAATCCACTACCTGGATACAACCACCTTGATAGAACCCATCAACAAGTCCAAACACCCAACCTTTATGAGCGCCGGCCCCGGCGGAGGCCCCCCGCCACGCCTGGAAGACGAGTTTGTCCGAGCGCTTTTCGATTTCCCCGGCAACGACGACGAGGATCTCCCGTTTAGGAAGTGCGATATTCTCCGGGTTCTGGAGAAGCCCGAGGAGCAGTGGTGGAACGCCCAGAACTCTGAAGGCCGGACGGGGATGATCCCCGTGCCGTATGTGGAGAAGTATCGTCCGGCGTCTCCGAGTTCGGTGGCGGGGGCCGGACCGCCGGGTGGCATGGGGATGCTAGGGAACTCTGACGGCTCGGCGGCCCAGTCTGGCGCTCCGCTGCTGGGAGACCCCAGCCAGTACGCCCAGCCCACCCCCCTCCCAAATCTCCAGAACGGACCTGTCTATGCCAGGGCCATACAGAAGAGGGTGCCCAATGCCTACGACAAGACCGCCCTGGCCTTAGAGGTAAATATCGATGTGTGTTGTGGATGTTCTCGACTGAAAGAAAGGAGACGGTCGCGGCTGGAACCGGCTGCGACGCCGCCGCTAGAGGTGATCGCGGCCGTTCTAGACGGAGCTTGTGGTTCCACATATCAGAAGCGTCTCTCTTCTCTTCTCCACTAAACACACGCGCCTCATCTCATTTTTGACCGGCAGCCTCGTCGAGTTGCACAGAAAAGATCATCCAGGCAGGAAGTTAGACACACGAACGCACGTAGAGAATTCAGGCGAATTTCTAAATAAAAGGCCCGTTCAGACTTCTGATCCTAAATCACGTCCCCACATCAACATCTGTCCTCCCGGTCTTTCAAGTCGAGGAACAAATGCATTCTGCTGCTGTTGGCAGTGTGAAATATACGTACAAAATAACGATGATACAGCAAACTGCATTAACTTCATCTGTAGGCAACAGCGCAACAAAGTAGTAACAACCATATACACAAAAACAAGAGTCCATTTGATAACAAAAATCTGCGATAAAGGATCAAAACAGTCAACAAAAATCGGGCAGATAAAACGCTTCACTTCTGAACGGCTCCCAGCGGGGTATGAAGCCGCGTAGAGGACGGGACATTATGGACCCGTGCCCTGTGGAGCCGCCGGGTTAGGAAGAAGGACGTAGGTCCCGCCCCTTTAAGCGCATGAAGACGGAGCTCACATTCTTTGGCTCTCTTTCCCCATTGTGCTTTTTTGCTTGTTTCTTCCTCAGTGTTTTGTCGAGCTTGGTGAAGAGGAATCGAGGTCAGAAAGTGCTGAGCCGGCTCTGTTAGGTTTTGGTTAATCTGGTCATTTAATTTCTCCTCTGCAGAGATCAGCCCAGTGACATTACAGATTGACCTGCGTAAAGTCTCTCCGTGACGGTCATTAACTCTCCGGCTTCAGCCGTCAGCTCTCGCTGATTGAGGGACATTTCCCCTCCGATTTGAAGCTACTAGTTCACCCAAATATGAAAACTGCCATTCAGCTGTGCTCGCTGCTGTTCAACTGTCCGGAAGTGAGAGCGGGCTCCCACGGAGCAGGTCATTGGGGGAAGGAAATAGTTTGTGTTTGGGAACAGGACCATTTCCTCTGGTCTCTGTGAAGCCAGGAGTCCAGCTGAGCCGGGAGCGGGACGAGGAGGCAGGCCGGGCCGACTGGGCTCTCGTCTCTGCTGCGGGACAGCACGGCTAAAGACACCGGCACAGATCCCGTCTTTGACTCTTTTAATCTGCACCCACATTCACATTTTTTTGTGCGGAGTCAAATTCCAAGTGTTGCTGAGGGATGTCTGTCTATTTTATTCCCAGTCAGCTAGGAAAAAAAAAATCAGGTTTAGTTTGAGATTGAGGTTTGAGGTATGACATCCTTTGTACAAGTTGGTTTCTTCCACTCCCACCTGTGGTGCAGCGTTCTGGCAGCGACCCATGCGAGGCGGCTGGTTTCCTGCTCTCTAGTTGGCCATAAGTCACTCAGCACGGCAGCACTGGAATAATTAACTTTGGTTTCCTCATTGTGAACATCTCTCTTTATCTTTAGCAATTCAAACTAACTTGCAGCATACGCTTCATGTTGTTAGACTGCGTATAGTTATTCTTTTCCTTGTCTTCTCTAAATGACAGTGCTGTGTTCCAGATGTTGTTCTTGTGTACTAACACTCACTATTTTGAGTGCGTTACTGCGTTCACACCGTCAAGTACAGAAACATGCAGTTCACTACAAGTACCAGGATGATGCACTTAAAACGCTGCAAAACTGAAGTGTGAAATTCTGGACACTTTTCACCCTAAACGGTCGCCATCTTGGCTCCGTTTAGGAAGGGGGCGGGGCCACCGACGTAAAGACTTTTCTAATTAAGGCGTCTGAGGAAGCTGCAGCTGTTCCTGAACATTAAACAAAAGTATTTATTTTCCACTGCTGCTGCTGAACAGAAGAATCAGTGTGTTTATTGAGTGTGTTAAACAGAGGACACAAAAACACGTTGACTTCTGGGTAAAATAATTAAAGCTGCAGATATTTTGAAGGGTGATGCTGAGGTTAATTTCCTGTAAGTGCAGAAGAGCAGTGAGTGATTTGAAACAACTCTGTCAAAAGTCCTGCACAGCACAAGTAAGAGTCCTGACATTAGTGAACAGAACAAGACACGAACCCTCGGTATCATGGAGTTGTCTTCATCGTTATATCATTTTAGTCTGTGCAAAGCTCAAATCCAGACGCAGTTGGAATAAGTCCAGTGGACAAAACAACATGAACACCTGTGGGAATTTAATCAGCCCACGTCAATAGAGATGGAAAAAACTAGGGCTACTACTAATTATTCCCACTATTATTTAATATTGCAAAAGGTCCTCCGATCTATTAAAGTGCAACCATTCTCTGCAGACATAAACTCTGTACTATATTTGCACGTTAAAACTTTCAAATCAATCGGAGTGTGAAATGTCAGAGATAATGGAAAAAAAACTCTGTTGCCTTATACGCGGAGAAAAGCAGCCGATTCTGACATTTGAGAAGCTGCAAGCGGAGTATTATTCTCTTAATTTGTTTTAATTTTTTTTTTGTATTCCTTGACTATTACAAACCATTGAATGAATGGCAGTATATTTTTCTTGGTGACATTTTGTCTTTCCCTCATTCAGCGTGTCGGGAGTATTCAGTGTGATCGCTGTCTGTCGAAGGTGCCGCGGCTTTTTATGTCATTATAATAAGCCCTTCATGCTTTTCACAGACATTTCAGCACCTCTATTTAAAGTACGTCCTCAGCTGATCCTCAGCGCGGAGATAAGGGGCAGTCAGTGCTTCTTTTTTTTTCTTTCTTTTTTTTGTTCCATTTTATTTGATAAAGCCTCGCCCACTGACGGCCCTTCACTCGTCCTACTTGACACGCACCCTCTTTGAAAAACCGCCCGCTTCTGCTCAGTTTGAACACGGGAAGCGTTTCCTAACGCAACGGCCCTCTGAATGAGTGACCCACAAAACACAGCAGCAGCAGAGAATAATGAAATCCACGAGCACAGAGTCGCTCTGAGTTCATGCTGTTGTTTTTGCGTCACAGAAGATTAGAGCTGAAACAATCCCGAGTCGATGTGACTCGCTTGTTTCTGGTTCTGAAATGTGAAGATCTGCTGCTGTTCTTTCGACTTCCCGTGAAAGCGAATGAAATACGTTTGAGGCCAATGAGAACGTTTTCCCTGGAGAAATGTTGCACGCCATTTTTAAGTTGATGCCACATATTTGATTTTCAGCGCGTTTCCAGTTTCCTCGTCTCCTCGTCTCCTCGTCTCCTCTCCGTTGATTGGTCATGTGACTGATAACTCACTGCAGGTACAGCCGGGAATAAAGCCACAAGACAAATCACTATAAATAGAAAACATAAAGGATTACAGTCAAATCGAGGCAGTCTTTGATCTCAAGCCGTCAGCGAGGTCGTATCACTTTTATTATAAATATAAACATAACTTCAGTTCATTTTAATATCCACCTCCACTTCGGCCTGTCATGTTCTCGCTTGAACTGAAGTTCCAGTTGTCAAAGAATTCCCCTTCTTTGATTACTAACAGCATCCAGTCGGCCGTCGGAGGCCCAAAACCAGCTGTTTGTCACTCTTATCTGACACGTTACAGAAGGAATGATTCATCAAAAGGACTCGACGGTTGTTAGCTGAAGATAAAAAAGAACCTTCAGGACAATTCGGTACGAGCTGTTCAGCTTCCAGAAAAGGGACTCGACTAATTTAAAGTGCAGCTGAAAGCTGAAGGGACATAAAGAAACGACCCTGACGGTCACGAGGAGCAGCAAACCTGCAGAGTTGAACCTTGGAGCCGTCCGCGAGTCGGTGTTTGTTCAGCTTCAGTGACGAGGCGGCGGCCGCTCCTCTCCGTGTGCGCAGGTCGACAGGAAACACACGGAAAGACGGCCGACGGCAGCTGTCAGTCACCTTCACATCAGCCGCTGACTCCTTCACATCAGCCGCTGACTCCTTCACATCAGCCGCTGACTCCTTCACATCAGCCGCTGACTCCTTCACATCAGCCGCTGACTCCTTCACATCAGCCGCTGACTCCTTCACATCAGCCGCTGACTCCTTCAGGCTGTTTTTCGAACCGTCGTTTGGTTCTTTCTCAGGAAATACTGTGAAACGGAAATCTCTCTCTTCCTCTGACCACCAGCCCGCTCGGAGCCGCAACAATGAATTAATCAGTCGTTCTGCTGAAACAAAATTGGCAACTATTATTGTTTTGTTATTATTATTGTAAAAACGCCAAATGATCTCTATCATACATGACGGTACGCAGCAGATCTTTGAGTTTTGGACCGGCGGTCCGTTAAAACAAGCAAACTGACAACACAAACACAGGTTCTACGAAATTATTAATGCCATTTAAAAAAAGATTTATAATAATAATAACAGTGGAACCATGAATGAAATAGATCGATCTCGAATTGAGAAAAAATACTTTGTACTAGATTTAGCTACTAGCTCATTTCCACCTGCAGTACCTGGACAGGTGAGACACAGAGACACCTCTCACCAATAGAGATATATCAAACTATTACATCCATATATCCTAAGTTATAAAAGCAAGTTGTCAACTGTAAAATGAATGCTGACAATTCTGGTTATTTAAAATCCATTTTTAACTTCATTTTGTAATATTTTAAATCGGGTCTTCAACGTTTTCAGGCCAAGGACCCCAAAACGGGAAAAAAAAAATTGGGGGAAAAAAAATCTGAAAAATTGTCTATAATCAACCAAAAATTTCATGGACCCCCTGCAGTACCTCCGCGGACCCCCGAGGGGTCGCGGACCCCCTGTTGAAGACCTTTGTTTTAAACGATGCATTAACCAGTCAGGAATATTCCACATCAACATGAACACGAAATGAGGAAGTGATCACTGCGTGACACCAGTGTGTGTTTGACAGGAGCGTGGATGATGTCAGCTGTCTCACTCTCTCTCTCTCCCCTCTCCCTCTCTCTCTCCCCCCCCTCCTCCCCCTCCCTCTCCCTCTCCCCCTCCAGGTGGGCGACATGGTGAAGGTGACCAAAATCAACGTGAACGGCCAGTGGGAGGGGGAGTGTAAAGGCAAGCGCGGCCACTTTCCCTTCACGCACGTCAAACTGCTGGATCAGCACAACACCGAGGACGAACTGAGCTGAGAGCGGACAGCCGGCCGCTCTACCTGGACACTAGTATTAGGACCACCCCCCAACCTCCCCACCCACCCGCTCCCTGCACACCCGCTCCCCCCTCCCACCTCCTCCACGTCTCCTCCAGCTTTTACCTGCACCAAGTACAGTTTCAGAGAATCACTGAGAACAAAAACGTTGGAGCCTTGTACTGCACACACACACACACACACACACACACACACACACACACACACACACACACACACACCTGTCTGAATAATCAAACCCTTCCTCCTCCTCCTCCTCCTCCTCCTCCTGCTCTCGACCCACTGACTGACCCGGGTCGTGTACTCGGCTCCTCCCTCAGCTGCAGACGCGTTATCGACGCTCCCTCCTCACCGCACAGCTCCACCACTTCCTCTTCCTGCGTCGGAAACGGGAGATAACTGCTCAGCGCCGCGTCATTTTTGTATCTTTTTTTTTTTTTTTTCCTTCAATCCTCGTCCGTCACCACGGTTACAATGCTGTAGGGGTCGCCCATGCTGCATTCATGTCGGAGGGCAATACAGCAAGACGCTGAACAGCAACAACCGTGTTTGAAGCTGCTATTGATTCATTTTATAAACCTAAACGAATATTTTGAGATGCTGATTTGCCGCCATGCCGAGAGTTAGACAACAAGATTCACTCGCCTCTGATGTCTGAGGAGTAAATATGAAGTCAGGAGTAGCTTAGCTTAGCATACAGACTGAAAGCAAGGGGGAAACGTTAAATAGTTTCCTGTAAACTTTGGATTGAACAAATTGGATTTGCCTTGTTGTTCAGTGTGTTTGTGAGCGGAGCCGAGCTGAGCTCCTGTTTCCCGCCTTGATGCTGAACTGACTGCTTCCAGCTTCATATTTACTGGACCAGCAAAAATGGCAACTAAGCATATTTTCCAAAACTATTCCTTTAAATCGTGATCGGCTTGCTTCGGTGCGTGCATGTAGTGAGAAATGCAAATGTCAGTCACGCAGACAAACCTGCCGCGGCAGCATTATTTTCTGCTACATTTTGCCCTTCGTTTGTCCAGAACTGATGAAAGATGTTAAAATCACAAAGGTTTAGATGACGAGTAATTGTCACACAGGCAGTTGTGATTAACAGTTTAATTGTTGTTTTCTGTTCCTTTTATGCCACAATGACAGTATGAGCCTAATCCTAGTTTAACACAAACCTCATGAAACAGAAGGAGAGCCATTTATTGCGATGGCACATTAGAAGATATAAAAAGCGCCTTTGAACGCCACCTTTTCGTTGCAAAATCTGACAAACCTCCAAGTCGTCGTACTCTTCTTCTTCGTTTGGCTTTAAACCGAAACATGCTCACAACAGATGTGTGGTGTGCAGCGCTGCAACAAAATCCATACTGTTAATCGATAAACAGTTGGTGGCGCTAACTGTCCACTCGTGTGTCATTAAACCACAGCAGAAGGGACGCAACGACATGATGTCATCAAATGTGCGCCAGCTACACCTGAAATGTGGTACATCATGTGGAAAACTGACATTTCTGTAAGTTTCATCCAGATGTTGATGGTTTTTTTTTTGTTGTTGTTGTTGTTTTTTTACAGATGATTGAAAACCGTTCTAGCAATTATGCAAGAAATAATTTCAGTCATCTCAAATAGTAGCAATGAGGTGAACACGGTGGCGATGTGTTTCTTCAAAGGAGTCCTGACTGACATCCATTCTCACAGATGGCGGTTGAATCACAAAAACGGGACTGAATGATGTTCTCTGGCCGTGTTTACTGCGTCCTGAAGCCGAGGTGGAAGGTGTTTTTGTACTTTAAAAATCTGCCCTTGTTCTTCTCGGACATGAATGCAGCATTATTCTGGGTTCACCTACGAGACGAGGCTCCAATCCTGCTGCTAGAACCAAGAATAATTTAAACCGAGGAATACTGTTCGGTCAGCCGGAGGTGTACAGCTCTTCAGGAGGAGCACAAGGCAAGACCAAGGACCAGTGCACACAGCCCCCTCCTCCTCCTCCTCCTCCTCCTCCTCCTCCTCCCCCATCTCCCCACCCCCCCCACCAAACATCAAATGGAGGACATAAACCTGAGTGCAGACCAGCAGCGAACCGGAGAAACTGTCGAGGAGGGGTGCGATGAAGTCAAACACTACACCCTCTCACCTCCCGACCTGCGCCCCCACCCACCCACCCACCCACCCATCACCTACGACCAAGTACCACCAAGTAGTCTTTTGTAAGAAAAAAAATGAAAAAAAGAACATTGTTATGAAATGATGTACTAAGTGATTCTCATTACATGCTAAATACTGTTTGTTTTGTTATCTTTGTAGTTTTCTTCATAGCTGGTTTTTTTTTTTGGGGGGGGGTGAGGGGTGGGGGGTGGGGGCACTTTTTACTGCTGCCTGTTGAGAGGGAGCGATGGGTCGGTGGTGCAAAATGAAGCCCGGGGGGGCTCCAAGTCCCCGCGGAGGCCACATGGGTTCTCGGCCTGCGTCTGATGTACGTGGTTGAAGAGTGAACGTCGGCTGTCCACCCTGTGAGTTCGTACCGTCTTCTCATATTAGTGCTCACTGAATAGACTTTAGCTAAAAGGACCGCTCCGTGTCCACATCCTGTCAAACGTGTCCCACAAAAGAGAAAGTGGTATTATTTGGTACCTGCCCCCCCCCCCTTTTTTTTTTACTTTGAATAATCTTGTTGCCACCTTGCACCGGTTTGTTCTTATAATCCTGAGGCTTATCGGCCCGTGTTTCCTTTGTGCTTCATCAGATAATCCTCTCCCTCCCTCCCTTTTTTTTTTTTTTTTTTTTTTTTTTTTTTTTAATTTAAAGCTTCTGCCAGTTTCAGTGTACAAGCCAACTGGACTGTTTGATCTCCTCCCTCAGCCATTTCTTCATTGCCAAGGAAGTTAAGTTGTAGAATGAATCTGGATCGATCTACGTGTTGAAACCCGACAATCATCCCCCTCATGAATCATAAGGCAGACTGGTTTGGATTGAAGCGGGCCGGCTGTGTAGCCACAGTGAACCTGGTCCACTTTGAATTTGATCTGGGAGAACTCTCTGTCTCTTCCCAGTGCTAGCGTCCTCTCCGATGTCACGCTCCAGTATTTCTGGCCAGCGCACCGTGTCACCTTTAGGTGGCACTGTAACGACATTCAGAAAGCCGGGGTCGTGGCTGGATGCATATTCTGCCAGTGTTTGTGAGATTAAAGGAGATGAAATTAGATTTTTAACAGAATGCACTTACTGCTGTCCCACTGAGTCTGCATTGGTATATGCCCTCCCGTTAAGGGTTGTAATTATCCTCGATTGCTTTGAAACATTAGTGTCTTCGACCCTCCAGCTTTCCCTGACGAGCTCTGTCCTGCCTCCACATTTCATTTTGAAGTTGGCCGCAACCCAACGCCATGTTTTACTATTTAAAAAAAATGTAGCTGACGTCTTGGGAAAAAATATCTGGTCGACAAAAGTAACATTTGTGTTTACTGCCAGCTTTTGGCCCGGTCCGTTTCTCTCTGTGTGGTTCTGATCTAATCAAGCTTCTTTGTCACTCCCTCTGCACGCGGCAGGTGCTCAGCTACATAAATCATTATCTTTATAAATTGTGTTGCCAATGAAACCACCAAGAAGTATTTTTTTAGTAGCCCTGCATGAAGTCATTCGTTTCCTTTCGTACAAAGGAAGGGGTGGCAGAATGCCAGTGGAAATTGTGTTAATATCAAAATGTGCCATTTTATTATAACACTATATTCTTTCAAGACAATTGAAATTACCTTTTATTTTCTGTAGCATGTAATGTGTTAATATACTAGTAAATAAAGTCAAACCCATGACAAATGAGTTGTTTCATGTATTAGTATGTTGTTCACGCTGCACATGACAGTTGCCTGGCTACAGAAATCACTGCCAATCATTGGACTGTGACATATTGATAATAGCACTGTATGAAGTCAGTGTAAAGTGGGAATGTGTCCAAAACCGTAAAGCTGATGTTGATCCCTTTATGCTGCTCTTTCTTACGTGGGAAATACAGACTAGTTTTCTAATCTGTTTGTTGCTGCTGGTCATAAAAAAGTATATCTTTATAAATTACAGCAGTGTTTCAGATAGTACGGAGCTTCAACAAAATTACTCTGTAAACATACAATAAAAGGACACTTGTACAGAAAAAAATTATATTCAAACGACTGATGAATTATACAGTTTATTATACAGTTCACCAAAATAGTGTTTTTGGTTGTTTTTTTTATCTCATTTTTAATGCTCTTTTACTGTTTAAAAAAAAACAGTAAAGTTTAATAAAAGTCAAAAAGAAAATTTAGTTGGAGAACAATCTTAGGTTAATTAGTTAAAGCACACTTGAAAAGTGAATACAAGATTATTTGGAGTATATTTTTGTGGTGGTATTTGTGCAGAGGACCTCCAACAGAGTCCTTTCCTATTTTGCTGAGTGTAGTTTGAGTGGCAGGTGGTGGTTCTTTCTTCTTTTTTTTTCTCTTCTGGCTTCAAACCTTTCAAACCTTTATTTGGTTTTTTAAATGTTGAGACAAACACATATTAAAACGCCAGTTCGCCTAAATCACAAACCTATTGCGAATATAAACGTGTATTTCATGTTAGCTCCTGTTTAAATGCGGCGACAGAAATTCTGCTCCGTAAAAAAAAATATAAATAAATAAATAAAAATTAAAAAAAACCGAAGTTACCGGGGGGGGGGGATGTGTGAGCAGTACCCGGATGAGGCCGGCCGCCATCTTTACTCCATCCCAATGCAGCGCTGCCGGTGGGGCGGAACACTCAGCGACCCAGTTGGTTTCTAGGAACCGACCGAACTACCGACAGACCGGCGCTCCTCCTCGTTCTTCACTCACCGACCGAACTACCGACAGACCGGCGCTCCTCCTCGTTCTTCACTCGCCGTCGATCACGTTCAACAGCCGGCTCGACATCGACCTGCGTCTCGGTACACGATGGGAGAGCGAGAGGACCTCGTTTATCAGGCGAAGCTGGCGGAGCAGGCGGAGAGATACGACGGTAAGGCTCCGGGACGTGTTCTCCGCTGGGAGGGTTTTTTTTTTAAATTTATTTATTTTTATTTATTTATTTATTTGTTTATTTGTATTTATTTTAACCGTTATCGTCGCAGCGCTCAGTTGTAGCTTCGACCTGCTAACGCGGCTAACCGCCGCCTCCCAGCGGACTCTCCGCGGACACGTCGTGTGTCTTCTCGGCGGAAGAAACCAGCGCGACGCTCAAACATCCGCCGCCGCCCGGAGAGCTCTTTGTTCCGCGGACGCCGCCCGGAGAGCTCTTTGTTCCGCCCGGAGAGCTCTTTGTTCCGCGGACGCCGCGCGGATGTGACCGACAGCGGGCTAACGGTAGCGACGGGCTACAACAAAATGGCGGCTCAGTGGAGCGTGAGCTGTCAGGAGTCGCCTCCCCTGCACCATGCTAGCAGCTCCACACCGGAGCTGCTGCTTCGGTCCGACACTCAGCGGGGTTGTTTTTATTTTTTATTTGTTTTTGACTGACTTTGTAATGATATTAAACCACCTTCCATTTCCTTCGTGTGGTTCTGTCGCCGCGGCGGTAGCTGGATGACCGGATCAGCTCCCGGGAGCTGCGCCGTGTGTGAGCGGGGAGCGGGGAGTGGGAGGGCAGCTGTTCCCTCGGCGGGGTGTTTTCCCCGCAAGCAAGGCTGCACGGATCGATTTGGTGAAAACGACTCCCTCTTCCTCCCTCCGGTTCACTCCTGTCCGCCTGTCATACCATTACAGGCCTCGCAGAGGCTGTTTTTAGACGCCTTCCTCTGCTGCCGGTCGTATGTTGCCCAGTAACGGTCAGTGAATGCACCATGACTCATTCACGGGATTTGGATCGAGTGTATTTACAGAGTGATTTATGGTTCACCGGCTAACTGGTAACCTTGGTGGAATGTGGTCGGGTTCGTGTTGGAATCGTGTTTATTAACCTGTTGTTGAAGGATCAATTCATTTTAGGTGTGGAAAGGCAGATATTTGCCCAAAAACATCTGGGCGTCGCAGACTTTCCCCATTTAGCCCTGGAAGGTAATCGTTATCAAAATAAGGGTTGCACGTGAAATACAACTCAAACTCAGGTCATTGATCTGAGGAACCGGTTTACTGTCTGTTTGCTGGGTTGGTGGCAGGAGGAGGAGGAGGAGGTTTGGAGCTGGTGAAGAAGCCCCCCCTCACCATGTACCCGTAGCCCCCTCTGTCAGGTCACATCTAAATGTTCTGTAAGATGTAAATTATCCCCGAGCACGACTTCCCAGATGCCTGTTCATTCATTATGCACGTTTTTGCTCAGCCAAAGACCCATTGATTTGTGCCAGTTTTCAACGTTTTTAAGTAAATAGGTGAAGCCGGCCTAGATAGACATCTGGATCATTAATTAACACGGCAGTTTAAAGAAGTCGGACGTCAAATATTTGTACAGATTTTGGCCGTAAACTGTCATTTTCAGGCAGCGCGAGACGCTTGACGGCTCGTTGTTAGGGGGACTGTCGAGGCCTGAAGTTGAGCAGCAGCATAAAACAATGCAAAACACAAAGTGCTCAAAGGAGTATTACATTTGTCCCCTTCAACAGAGATGGTGGAGTCCATGAAGAACGTGGCGGGCATGAACGTGGAGCTCACGGTGGAGGAGAGGAACCTGCTGTCGGTGGCCTACAAGAACGTGATCGGGGCTCGGAGAGCCTCCTGGAGGATAATAAGCAGCATCGAACAGAGGGAAGAGAACAAGGGTGGAGAGGAGAAGCTGAAAATGATCCGGGAATACAGGCAAACGGTAAAAGACTCAGGAAGAATTAGTATTCGTATGACTTCCCCGCGTCCCGTTACAGCAGATATGTTTGTCATTTGAAAGCATCTGCGATTCGCGGTGTTCCTGTGAGATCACTCATGTTTTGATACACAGGATGTGCAGCTACTGGACAGACTGCATCTGAGTCATAGTTGGCAAGTCTCTCTCTCTCCCTCTCTCTCTCTCTCTCTCTCTCTCTCTCTCTCTCTCTCTCTCTCTCTCTCTCTCTCTCTCTCTCTCTCTCGCTTTTATGAAGGGAAATAGGAGCTGCTATTATTCTCAGTGAGGCCAGAGTGTGTCAGAGAGATGGGAGAGGCCGTTGGACTGCAGTCAAAGATCTAATGGGATTCAGACATGGCTGAACCTTGATGTCTTTAGCCAAACTGTAACTCCACTGGAGGACGTGTCACTCGTGTCACTGCGACTGCACCTGATGAGCGTTCGGCAACACCCTAATCGGATTAGTAAATATCAAATATTAAGGTTGACCTTCATTATGGAGTTTAAAGGGAAGGATATGTGGTCCAAAAGACAATACAGTGGATGTCGACTAGTGTAGATAGACTCCTGCAAACATGAACTGATGACAGAATTTCTGTCACGTGAACCCTCACTGGGCTTTGCAACCACACAAGAGCAGGAATTTGTACTTCAGGTGGGGCTTCAATGGTAAATGACCAAAATGTTGTTTCTGACTGAATGAATGTTTGTTTGTTTGCCGGCAGGTTGAGAATGAGCTGAAGGAAATCTGTCAGGACATTCTGGACGCACTGGAGCGACACCTACTTCCCTCTGCCGTCATGGGAGAGTCGAAGGTCTTCTACAACAAAATGTAAGCGCTTCGAGAGCTGAATGTTAATTAGAAGATTTAATAAATGAATCCTCCCTGGTGCTGACACACAAAGCAGAAGACCCTTGTGTTTTTGAGCTAGCTTAATTATTTGACACATTCATGTGTTTTGAATATGCAATATTTAGATGTAAATTCAGGGAATTTGACGGTCTCTGAGAAACCATTAGCCGGGCTCCTCCTGCCGATTGTTCACAGCTCACCTGAATAAAACGGCAACGACCGGCTCCAAACCGTTCGGGACCAGCAAAATGGCGTCTGACAAAATCCGAAGTCGAGGCTTCATAACGGCCGTTCACAGACCGACGGGTGACGTCGCTGCTGGTCGCCGCTTGATTAGAATACAACTACAGGAAACAATCCTTGTGACCGACTCTTATTCACACGGCGAATTTGGGTTTTTGGTGACATCACGCTGGGAAACTACACGAATATCAGGGAAACTGACCGACTGGACACATTACAGGAGAATATTACAGTGTAAACAGTGACGGCTCATTTAACAGCACAGCACTTCAGTTGTAATTTAGTTGCACACTATTGAAAGTCCGATTTGTGTCCACTCTTGTTTTCCCCCAATCGCAGGAAGGGTGACTACCACAGGTACCTGGCGGAGTTCGCCACTGGCAACCACAGGAAGGATGCGGCAGAGAACAGCCTGGTGGCCTACAAAGCCGCCACCGATCTCGCCATGTCGGAGCTGCCGCCCACGCACCCCATCCGCCTCGGCCTCGCCCTCAACTTCTCCGTCTTCTACTACGAGATCCTCAACTCACCCGACCGCGCTTGCAGGTTACTGCTCCTCCAACACAGCCATTCAATCAGTTCCATTCAAAGTCCCTCATCAACCAGCACCCAACGCACTTAATATTTAAAAAGGATGTATAGACCGGCAAGCGATAATAAAAGTCAAAGCACGACAACCGTATTAGAAACATCAATGTTAAAACAATGTTTGGCATACGAATCGATGCAGAGCCAAAGATAAGGTCTCATTATAGAGGTCTGTCGACGGAGGATTCAGGGTCATCTGAGACAACCAGATCTATAAGCTTTATCAAAGAGGAATGTTTTCAGCCTGATCTTAAAGGCTTTCTGGGAGCTGGTTAATCTGAAAAGGCGTCCGGAAACCACAAGTAAGCGTGAACCCTGAAAGCGACGTGTTCTGTTGGGATGAAATGGTACCGTGAGGTCTTTAAGAGGAGAAGGGAACCTGCTCGTTCAGGGATTTACATGTAAAGGATTTTAATTCTGTGGAGCCAATGAAGGGAAGCTAATATATGTCTGTGTTTAGCTTTATTGATAAGTTTAAAGCAGGGCGATACTTTTGTATTACATCATGCTAGAGGCCGACCCCTCACAGTCGAGTCGACTCTTTTTCTCCCTTAACCCCACCCCAACCCCAAACCCCAACCCCACCACGTAGCATAACACCGTGTGTTTATATGTCTGCTATCACTGCAGCCTGGAAAAACCAACCAGAAAAATCTGGATCCTTAAATCAATTTCTCGACGGTTCAAAAGAAAACCTTGAAAGTATGAAATGATTTCAACCGCCGTGTGTTTGTTCAGGTTGGCGAAGGCTGCATTCGATGACGCCATCGCAGAACTGGACACACTGAGTGAAGAAAGCTACAAGGACTCCACACTTATCATGCAGTTGTTACGTGACAACCTGACACTATGGACTTCAGACATGCAGGGAGAGGGTAAGAGGGTCACGCCGCCGTCCTTATCACAACAGCACAAGGTGTTTTCGTATGCCGCTGTGTTGCCGTTGTATCTGCCGTGTATCTGTCAGCTGTTTCCAGGAGCAGCAGCTGACGAACTAACTCACTCGCATCTCCTGTTTCCCACCTAAACTCCTTTTTACATCTCGTTTCTAACATCGCCTCGATACTGTGAGCAACCTGATCTGGTGTGATCACAACGATTAGTGGCGCAGTTAACAGTCTACTTTGTTGGGTTTTTTTTTTGAAGGTTTTCACAGCTCTGTCATCACGTTCTATATATGACATCATTTAATTAGTATCGGCAGCGACAGTCTGAATAGAAAATCAGAGCTGCCGTGTTTATGAGAACAGTCTGTCCTTTTGACTTCTGTCCCCGCTGAGTCCTCAGCCACTAGTTTGGCTGCTTACTCGGCTTTGTGTACTGGACCTCAGCACAATTGATGCAATTGGTTGACGGTCTCAAGTAATTAGTTCAAATTGGATTTTCAGATTTGCAATTGGCGCTTCAGTTTTACTTTGTGTTAAATAACTCCCCTGTGCGTATGTCCCGGAGCGAAACGGTACTCTGTTACTGAAACACAGCAGCCGAGAGAACCTGAAAGCTGAATGTCCGCTGTGATCTGGAGGGGCTTTTCCACCAAAAGATCCAGGAACTTAAATTTCCCAGGAAGTAATGAGCAGGAAGTTTGCCAGGTGTAGAGCTTCCTTGTGCACATTTGGGTTTTAGTGTTTTAACAGCAACGCTAGTTCCTGAACCTTCCTGAACCCCCAGCAGAGGCTGTTTGGGGGTAAAATCTCTCTGCATCTGAGACCTCGTTTCCTTCGGTGGAAACGCAGGTAGAAGAGTTCTTGAAAAGGTTCCCGTTCCTGCGGTGGAAACGCACCTCCTCAGGAAAATGTGACAGAACCGGTTAAAGTGAATCCACACATTTTAAAGAGTCCAGCCGCCAGGACCTGGATCGAGGTGTTCACAGTGTGCATGTCCCGGTTCAGACGGGTTCTTGCAGAGTTCCTGTCTACAGTGTTGATGAGGCTGAGCTGAGCTGCAGTCATCCCACCTAACAAACATCACCTGCTCTCCGCCGTCGCAGCAATTGAATCCTGGGCTGAACGATTTGAGGGAGATATTTAATCAGGATTTTTATTTTTATTTTTTTATCTCCAATTTTTCATTTTTAGTTTAATTTCTTTTTATTAAATTACACACATAATCTACAGGGCAGCAGAAAGACATGGACAAATGTCTGTTTGGGTTCTTTTTCAACCGGTCAGAGAAAACATACAAGTTCCATGTAAAGTTTTCTGGTTTTTTCCAGAGAAAAGGACCTGATTAGTATTCAAACTGTGAGATTTCAAACATATATTTATAGATGAGACATGTATAGTTGGACAGTTACAGTAATAAGTATGAACTGCTTGGTAAATACGATCCGACAGCGTACATCAGGGTAAACTCAAACAACCGTTAGCGATACTTTCTATCTGACCGATACGGAAATTTAACAAAGCTATATCCACCAAAATGTGGTTATTAAACATGTGTCGAGAAGCAGGATATTTTACAGTTAAACGACCAACTTAACCTTCAAAATGACGTCACTGCACTCAAACTGTGAACTCTGCTCGGAATGTAAAAATTCTATATAACCACATTTCTAAATTACCCCACGCATCCTTCTTTCATATTAAACAACAGAAACGTTGATAGCGACACTTCTCCGCCGGTCTCACTTGATGATCAGCATACAGGGAGCATTTTAACTCAACAGCAGCCGAGTCACAAGAAAGATTGAACACCGGCTCAGTAAATCCTCCGATGGCCTTCGCTGCTGAAATGTCACCACAGCTCGCCAAGACTTTGACCTTATTTCAGTTCAAACGGAAGCTCGCGGTTTTCAACCGGCTTCTGAAACGCACCGAGTCGCTCGGCCTCTTCCTCCTTCTCTTCCTCCTTCTCTTCCTCCATCTGTTCCAGCAGTTGTTGCCGAGCGTCCTCAGACACCGTCTCATTACCCCGTGACTCATCATCTCTCTTGTCTCTTTCTCATTCCCTCTGCTGTAGAGTCCTAAAGGAAACAAACCTGTTCATTTCCCATGTTAACTGTACTTTGTAAGTGTTGCTCACCCCCCGCCTCGCTGTGTGTTTGTGTTTGTGTGTGTGTGTGTGTGTGTGTGTGTGTGTGCGTGCGTGCGTGCGCGGCTGCCGTCTCCTCCCTCTCAGCACTAACTCACTCCCGGTTGAATACCTCCATCCTCACCTGTCACTCACGCCTTCCGCTCCGTCCGTCCGTCGTCTTTGATCTTCCCACCGGTCCGACTGGTTTCTTTCTGTTGAGGTGTGTTTGTCGGGCGTTCACGTCGCTGCCTGTTCAACACGTATGTGATCCGAGAGGCGGATCACCTCACCGGCATGCTCGACCTTTTCGTGCCACGCCGCCCCTTCGGTCAACGACGCGGACGGACAAACTGAAGCGTGTTTGTCGGGTTCGAGTCGCGTGCGGCCTCCAACCAGGACACGGTTCATTTACACGCATGTGTCCGTGTTGTGTAAAAGCTTAACTGACCGAATGGTCAAACTCTGTTCACTCTGGTTGGTTGTTTTCTTTCCCCACGTTTTGATCTGATTTCACTGTTTTCCGAACTACTTGACTGAATGACACATATTTTGCACAATTTCACCCAGATTGTTTGGATTGTTGACACGGTTCTTCCAGATTTCCACTTGATGAATGGTTGATGTGTTTTCTAAAAGAAGCATCTGTTCAAACAGACGTTTACTCAGACTAGAGAAGTTCATCACATCTGAGTTCTTTTTCCTGCCTTGAGGTGAAACTATAGATTTTGATAAATTGACTGAAGTGTGGTTATCAAACCGTTGCAGTAAAGATATGTTATGGAGGCAGGATATGATAGATATTATTCAGTCTAATAATAAACTGTATTGTCCAAAAGACATCAGTGCACTGAAATGCTAAACTTCACCGGGAACGTTAGAATTATAAATGTCAAAAAAATAATTCCCAAATGGAACAATTTCTAAATTATTCTGAGGATCTTTTTCTGCATTATGTTCCGTAAATACGTTTTCATATCAGAAACACTGACATTGATATATACCTGTGATGGGCCGATATCTGATATAACTGGTCGGACTCTGACTTTACTTGAGTATTTATATTTTCTGCTCCTTCATATTTCTGCCTCACCGCGTTCTTCAAGTCAAAATTCTTCTTTTTACTTAATTTTTTTTTGTCAGTCTGTAGTCGAGTCCTTAAAAAGTCAGCGAGTGCAGGAAGAATCCTCCGAGCAGTTTTCAGAGCAAATCAGTGTTTATTGGAGAAAGTTTCTGTGTGTGCGCGTGTGTGTGTGTGTGTGTGTGTGCGTGTGTGTGTGTGCGTGTTGCTTTCTCACCGTCAGCTAACGGCACGTTTTCTGTCCTGCAGGTGAAGAACAGAACAAAGAGACACTGCAAGACGTTGAGGACGAGCCCCAGTGAGACGATGCCACCAACAGCCAACAACTTGAGACCCCCCCCCCCCTTCACCTCCTCACACTCCTTCTCCTCCTTCCCCCCCTCCTCCCTCCCTCCTCTTCTTCTTCTTCCTCCCATCCCGTGAGTCACCTTCCTCCATCCTCCTCTTCCTCCTCTCCTCCCCCTCCTTTTCCTTTCTTCCACCTCTGCATCTCTGAGACCCAGCAGGGCCTCAGAGTTAACAAGTTTATTTTTCTCTTCTTTTTTATTTTTATATTAGCCCTTACATCATTCAAGTAAATACCACTTAAAGGAGACAGGAAATACAATGTTAGAAAGACAAAGATAAAGAAAGAGGTCCCTGGATTGTGTTTTTGTTTTTGTTTGTTTTTTGTCCTGGTACAAGCGGTTCTCAAAATGTTATCATTGTTTTCATTATTGTATTTTTGTTTTTTTTGCTTTTTCCTCTATTTTTATCAGTTGCTGGATGTATTGAGAATTTTTTTCTTAATGTAATTACAGAAATTAACTTTTATTACTGATAATGTTGACTATTAGTTATGGGAGCTATTTTATCTCTGTTTTTAGTGAAATGTCACGCAGATCATTTGACCTTTTTATGGGCAGGTTGGAAAACTACAAATGCCCTTTTTGTTAACTTAGGTTTTCAGAGGAAGTTGGCAAATTTCGCGATATCCAAGTGGGGCAAAGAAGTGCTTAACTTTTACACCATAGTGATTCTGTTGTCATGTTTTTGTAGTTATCCTTGGACTGTACTTTGTGCTGAAATACTGTAACTGTGCACACATGCTGAATCTCGGGAGGTGGATTTATGTCTAGCTGGTGGTTTGATTTTAAAAAAAAAGAAAAAAAAAATGGAAAAAAACTTGGGAGATTTCTCACTGGTGTAAAAGTCTCAATCTAATCCGGCCCTGCTCCTCCACAGAGCCCTCAAATCAAGATGATCAGCGCTTGCATGAGTTCACGCGTCTTCTTTTCGGCTGCTCCTCTCCCGCTCTTTTTACTTGAAGCTCCTAGAGGTTCAGAGGCTTTCTTTCTTTTGCGGTTTCCTTGCGTTGCTCTTCTTGTTTTGCTTCATTATGTGTAACTTGGAGCTGATTTGTACTACTGGATATCTGACTGGAGCCACAGACAGGGAATCTGTATTGTTCTTACTGAAACACAGCATGGAATTAACATTAAACAATCTAAATTAAACATTACAAACTTAACGTGTGTGCGCGTGGTGTTTTATTTGCCTTTTAAATGACGGTGATTTCTGCTTATTCCCAAAGCAAATAGGAACCTGAATAACAGTCATGAATGCTTTAAAATACTTGTCTTCCAGTCTTGTTAAATTGAGTAAAAGACACAATGCACAGCTTTGTGTACAGCTGGAAATGTCCAAGTCCTCGTTGTCTTCCTGAACGTTGAGCCCCGCGTCGCCACACAGAGCAGATGTTGCTGCTGGCTACCGAGTTGGCAACTGTGAGTGCAATCATATATTTATATGTTCTATTTATAGTCCTTGAGACACAAACGCAATCTTAATGCTGCGCTGCTGCAGCGACGAGCGTCTCTGCTGCAGCTGTGCGGTTGGACCTCTGGTGACGTCATCAGACGAGGCGCGGCTGAAAACACGTTTCACTCTTCTGTGTCATCATGGGATCAGTGATGCAGGTCTGAAAACCGTGTGTGTGTGTGTGTGTGTGTGTGTGTGGACTCGTGATGTCGCACTTGCAGCCTTTCTCTACCGTTACATCACCCACAGCACCAGCCTGAGCTCCATGTCCGGCCTAAATGTTACAGTCCCAGGTGAAAGTGGAGGCAGAAAGCGGGCAAACGGCGACATGCTTCCTTCAGCGTGACCCTTTGAGGTACATGTGTGAACACAGACTGTATAAAAGTGTTCGTATCTGACGGCTCTGAAATTTGACGACGATGCAGAAGCGCCTCAAGCTGCAGTACCGCCGGGTGCCACTAGAGGTTGTCTCCAAAAAGACTCCCACTCAACGAGTCTCGTAAAATTCTCCGTGAATACATTTTCTCCTGAAGTGATCTCGGTGTTGTTCGCTGGAGTCTCTCCTTCTGATCGGTTTTCTGAACGTCCATCTGAAAATAATGCGTCATTAATTAGAAAATACGCTTCAAAAGACGTGTTTTTTTGGGGGGGGGGGGGCATGTCTGTTTGATTGACAGGTCTGCGGTGCAGTCAGGTTACGGCATTTAGTGGGCGGGACGTAGTATCGCCGGGTTTCCAATCAGATCAGCCCCCCCCCCCCCCCCGCTCGCCCAAATATGGTCACTTCCTGCTTCAAGCGCTTTGAACGAGCCAGACGGCGCCGGACAAAATCCCAACTCGAGGTTTTATGACGCCCGTTAACAAACCAACGGGTGACGTCACTGCTGGTTTCAACTCGGTCGGGATTCACCCTCCTCTTGACCAACAGTCAATCTTAAATATAAATGACTAGTTTTCATTTACTGTGAATATTCAGAGGATGGATCTCAATGTTTTGGTTCTCCACCCTCACTGACCGATTAGTACACAAAACTACCAGGCCACAATTTTAAAAGAAATGCTCTAAACCTGTTCAAATCTGAGGGGGAAGATTGCCTTGAAATTTAGATATTCATGCTCCCCAGAGGATGAGCCTTTTCCATTTCTTTACATTTACCTCCCCCGTTATCCTCGACCATTATCGTCTCGATGTCATACTGCTGATCTTCTGTTCCTTAATTCCAATACATACTTTCACGTATGTGTGTTTGCGCTCCCGAGGGGATGAACCATAATGTGTTTGAGACACTTGACCTTTCCGATACTCCTAAGAAAGGAATTGCCGGCGTGGCGGTCAGCCCTCACGTTGATTTACTGACTGTTAGTAGGATGGGTAGTTGTGTGCTATCCAGTTTTTGTCACGCTTCAAAGAGGATGCCGCCGACTGACCTTACGTGACCCCCACGAGGTTTACGTTTGAGGATTTGAGTGTTTGATGCTAAATTTCAGGTTGTAATCGAAACATTCGGAGACTCTTAGATCGTCAAAGGATGGCTGGACGGAGACCGGCGACAGACTGTCTTTGAAACCCGCTGGTGGGAGTTGCTGTCTCCTTTATTTCTCCACACATGAAGGTGTGATCGTAGCGATTTACAGTCCAGCAGAACGTGGCAGCAAAGTGTCGCTGGACATGAGATGAATCTCTGTGCTTGTCAAACCTGCAGAGAGGAACGTGTGTCATGTAGGCCTGAGGAGAGGCGGGTTGGAGAAACCGTGACCGGACGGCTGTGAGCAGCTCCTCCAGCGCCCTCTGCAGGCCACATCTGTCACGCACAAGAAACCTCTGGCTAATGGCTTCACACTGTTGTTGCTGAAGGAGGTGTTTAGCTGATGAGCGGTGCAGAGGATCAACCCCGGGATGACGAGACACCAGAAGTGACAGTGGAGTCGTCGCTTTTCTACCTCGGGACACAAGTAGCATTTTAAAAAATATAAACACTGACGCGTCGTTGCCAAATTAACTGTGACACCGAAAGGAAATTATCACCAGACGATGGGGCCGTTGTTAAGATGACTGGGAGCATAAATTAGATTTTAAAAACATCTGCAGCTGAGCCCCCTGCTGTGACAATGTGGCAATTCCCATCAAGTGCGGTTCACACACTACACGTCAGGTCCTGTAACTTCCATCAAACATAAAGACGAAACACTTCAGAGATTTTGTAATTCAGGACCTCAGGTTTCCTTATGGTAAGGACAAAATGAAAAAAAAGAAAAAAGAAAAACGGTGTCTTCGGGGGCCAGCCGTGCCTTGGTGAAGCTGTTCACCAGTAAGAGTTTGAAACTAGAGATACATGATGGTTTAGTGGTGATTTAGTTACTCAGCACTTCATAACATAGTTCCACGTAGTTTATAGTAGAAATTTCATGTTGAAGTTTGTATGACCATAAGAAAAATGAGCTGGTCATCTCAGGGCAGGTTGTGCTCAGTTGTTCATGAGGTTTATGTAGTTACTCACTCACTTTATAGCAACTAGTATTTGGCACAAAAATCAACTTCCAGTTGAACATTATGTGTAACGCTACAAAGAACTCAAATGTTTGCAGTTCTCTTGAGCTCCTCATGTTTGCCCTGTTAAAGTTACACTGTTGATACAAATAAACACTTCCTGTAAAAATATTAGCTTTCTTTCACATTTCAGTCGACAGTAACTCTTCATCTCTTAAATAGGATTTTATCGTGAAGCATTTGCAGGAACTTCATTTTGTGACAATGACGCTTTCGATGATCAATTTAAAACAACTGATGAAAATCCTATGATCATATTGTTTGATTTATTAAATTAAAATGACGGAAATACACGTTGACACTCGCTGGTACTTAAACAAAGAGCACTACACTTCTTATTTTACAAATTACGAAACAGGTTTTATTAAGAGTTTGAAACAGCTGTTTTTCAAATGTAGGCTCATAAATAAATATGTAGACAAAACCAAAAGTGAGGATTTAATAAAAGGATACGAAAGTAATTCATTAAAAGCAACAATAAGCTAAATGATGTGCAGCAGTTGTGTATTGCTGCTGACTGCTGCTCAGTCAGGTCGTGCTGCAGATCTCCTTCGTCGGTCAGTAAACTGTCACACAAGCACATCTTCACGAGCCCCTCGGGGATGCGTCGACGAGGCTTCTCCTCCCGTGAGCTGCCTGTTGTAACACGAAACCTCAAGAGGGCAGCAAGTCGCAGCTAATCTCACAACACATCACTCGTCCTGAAAGAATTTCCACATTTCCACAGTGGATGTGCTGCAAACACAACAAAAGAGTGCCCAGTCTCGACTTTCCATTCGCTGCGTTTGAGGACTCCTGTTCTCCGGAGGGTTTGTTTTGGTTGGAGGGCCGGCGGCTCCCTCCTCTACATCTGCAGCCTCATCGGCTTCCTCCGCCTTCCTGTGGAAACTGGAAACTGGCTCGGTGTTGTGTTGTCAGAGCTCGCAGAGTGGGACCTGTGGGAACAAACGTCCATGAAATATTATGAACTTCCTCCTCTGCTGCAGAGACAGCAGTTATAAATAGCCGGGGGCTTATTTTCAGGCGACTTTACTCAGGCCGATGGTCTGATCTGGTCCCGGGCCGAGCCTCCCTGTGGGATCTGGTTACAAACAGCACAAATATACTGCAGAGCAGGATGAGCCTGTGACCTGCAGCTCTGCAGTCCTGCCCGGCGCCCTTCAGCTTCCCCTGCGGTGCTCCGTGTCCATGCAACACATGAGAAGAGTGTGTGTGACGGCGTACGATGAGCACACTGTCGTCTCTCTCACACACACAGGACTGATCCCTGGAAATGTGAGTGGGATCAACCAATCACATCATCATAGACGAGGATGACGACGGTTGTGGCTGAACTAAAAAAAAACAAAAAAACATCATTGTTCTGAATGTGTTTATTTAAAATGGATCTTATTTGACAGTGTTGATTATATAAAAGTGAAATAGATTTGTAATACAACTGAACTGTCATTGTTTATCTTCAGACTATTCAACAAACAGGCTGGACATTTTAACCATTTATAGTCTTTTCTAATCTCTCTTTATCTCGTAGTTTTATCTATATATGTTATTATTATCATCTATTATATCAATCCATATTTTTCCATCTGGTATGTCAATGATTTTGCTTTTTCAAAAAGTTATCTTTAACTGCTATTTCTTATATTTCTACTGTTCATACGTTAATCTGTTTCAGTCATTTATCCGTTACTTCACTGTGTATTTTCAACATTTATCATTACTTTTAACTGTTGATTTTTTTTCATGGCACACAATGTTCAGGTGTTGATAACTATTTCAACCATTTATCCATAATTAGCCATGTTCTGTATTTTAAACATAAAACACTGTGTCCCAATACTGTTGGCTCTAACTAGTCTAACCTTGTTTGGTGTTGTGCAACACTTTGGGGAAGTTTTGACTTTTATATAACTTTTGTTTGTAAACTTATTATTTTTTATTCTCTCCACTTTGCCACTGGTCATGCAGGAAACGTGGAATTATATATATATATATGTATATATATGTACATATATATATAGATATAGATATAGATATATATATAGATATAGATATATATTATATATATATTTTTAAACTTTTTTTTAATTAGTTTGAGCAAGTCTATCTTTCCACTTGCTCCCTGGAGAAGCAGCCAACCTCTTCAAATGAAGATGTCTAATTAAACGACAGAAAAATACTAAACAAATGACCCTAAATGCAGCCATCATGACTAAATACAGCAATATGTCAATAAAATAACTAACAACACAGACTTGGTGCAGGAGATATGAAACATAAATTATCATTATTATTTCTAGTCATCAAACCCAAAGATGACGATTATCACAGCCTCTTCTTTTTGTTATCACAGCTGGTGGTGAGCCGGATGAATCTCTGACAGGACCTGCGTGATGTCTCGTCGTGACTCACCTTCAGTCGGTGGAAGCGCAGGAAACACACGGTGACACGCAGAAGTAGCGACAATATCCCTTTGTGATGCAGCATTAAGATGAAAAAAAAAAAACGAGCGGCATCTGATCTGCCTTTCACTGCAGTTAACCACCTAAGATGTATCTCCATGGCAACAGAGAAGAAATCAAAGGAAGTGTATTCTCAGCAGTATGAAAACGGATGTGATGATCTGGGCAGGAAAATAGGAAAACAAGTGCTTTCACAACCTGTGACGTGGACTTACAATATCAATTTCAGTCTTTTATCCTGTCCTGATGCTTTTAAAGGCATCGAGTTTGTTTTTAGCAGATATAAAAGAAAACCGGTTGGTAGGTAGGTAGGTAGGTATATACTTTATTAATCCCCGAGGGGAAATTTTTTTCGCCACAGCAGCATACATACAGGAGCAATAATAGAAACAATAGAATAAAATAATAATAGAATAGAATAATATAATAGAAAAGCAATAAAATATAAATATAAAATGCACAGTACATACAGTATATATACAGTACATTAAATATCTATATATATTATAACACAGAATTTCTACCTTCTTACTTCACTGCAAATAATCTCTGTGTTGTTTCATTTCACTGTAATTCTACATTCAGCAACAACAGTGTGTTCATCTCAGAAGTCACTCACAGACTGTGTTCTTATTACGAACTGGTCCGAGACCGTGTGTGTGTGTGTGTGTGTGTGTGTGTGTGTGTGTGTGTGTGTGTGTGTGTGTGTGTGTGTGTGTGTGTGTGTGTGTGCGTGTCAAGGCCACTGGTTTCCTGTTGATGCCAGGCTGTCAGGAATGCCTCCAGCTGGGGTCAAAGGTCGAAGGATGTGTGTCTCTGTCACTTCCCCTCTCTCAACTACAGTCTGAGATGCCCTCCACACGAAACACAAATCTTGTGCCGCACTCACGCTCAAATAACGAAGTATGGACAGAGAGGCTTTTTGACTATTTATTGAAACATATTAGCGTCGCAGTCGGCCCAAGAACAAAGCATTGAGGGAAACACAACCGTTGCAGAGGAGCCACACGGTGTCAAGATTTAACTTTTGACTGCAGTCACTCAACCATGAAACATCGGATGTGGCTCGGAGATCCCAGATTACACGGTTCGCTCAAATCTCACCGCAAATTATGAGGAATACAGAAAATTGCATAATGAGCGGAAGAAAACTGGATATGTGTCTCGCAGTGGAGGCGGTGAGTGAGGAGGAACGCGGGGAGGCATGCGACGGGTCAGGGAGGTCATCTCAGCGCCGTGTGTTTGTCTATCACTGAGAAGATGTTTATGTTGTTCTGTCTTTCAGACAGCGATGTACGACTGCCGTGTCACATTGTAGCCCATCACCCTGGAAACCAACCCTTTGTCAACATGGTGTGTGTGTGTGTGTGTGTGTGTGTGTGTGTGTGTGTGTGTGTGTGTGTGTGTGTGTGTGTGTGTGTGTGTGTGTGTGTGTGTGTGTGTGTGTGTGTGTTTTGAGTGTCCCTGGAGACGGGAAGTGTTTCGCTATACGAGAGCACGAGTCCTCCTATTTGTTTTTAGAGATCGTGCGGTGCGAATCGTGTCTCTTGCTTGAACATCCTCAGGGAAGCACAAGTGGGTTCCGTCACGCCGCGCAAACACACACACACACACACACACACACACACACACACACACACACACACACACACACACACACACACACACACACACACACACACACACATACGTTACACACACTCAATCTACTGGGTGGGTACTGGGAATGTCTGAGGCAGGATGCTTCGAGGAAGAAACCCTCTTCAGGCCAGCCATCTGTGTGTGTGTGTGCGTGTGTGCGTGTGTGTGTGTGTGTGTGTGTGCGTGTGTGTGATGTTAAAGTTGTGACCGGAGCCATCAATTATCTGATAGGAGCAGAGGAAAAACAAGAAGTTGAACTGGAAGCGGATATTTAAAAGAGGGTGGAAAGATTTTGGATGAGCTGAGCTGATTTCTTTTTTAAATGCTAATTAAAATAAATAAATATCCACAGCTAAAAAAAATGGATAATTCAATGAAATTACTAACTATAGCATACATGGTTGTAATACTGAGTGAAAAGTAATGGATAAATGCTTAAAAAAAAAAATAGTTAAATAGCTTGCTAATGGATAAAAAAGTGAAGAAGATAGAAGTGAGTAAATAAAATGTTTAGTGGATAAATGATTGAAATAGCTCAAAGTAAATTATTCTATGAGCTGAAAGATAAGTAAACTGTTAAATGATAGCTGAGTAAAGGTGAAAGGGTGGAAATTATTGCCCAAAGTAATAAATGAATGATTAAAGTTGATGAAAGCGAGATAAAAGAAAAAGATAAATGGTTGAAATTAGAGCTAAAAGTTGTGGATAAATGAATTAACTACTAACATTAAATGATTCAAATAGATGAACGGTTGAAACGCTCACTCAAAGATGCTAAATTGTTGAAATGTTAGTAAAAGTTAAAGGTATCCTAAAAGGTCCAAATTGTAGAGGCTAAATAAAATAATGATTGAAATGCTGGCTGAAGTAAAATAGTAATTTGTTGAACTCTCAGCTGAAGTTAAGGGACAGTTGGTTGAAATAAAAGCAATTTATAAAAGTTGAAATAAACTAAAACTAAAGGGTGAATGGTTGAAATGAATGTCTCAAAATAATAACATAAACGAAGTGCATAAATTGTTGGAATAATTAGCCACATGTGTGGATAAAGGATCAAAAATATGTACGTTTCAGCAAAACCCCTGTGGCTCCAGGCAGAAGGCTACAACTGCAAACTAAAACCTAATTAAATATTGAAACTTCAACTGAATGAAAAAGAAAATATTGTAAACCCACCTTTATAAAATGAGTGTTTGATGACGTTCCATTTAAAATAAATTCAAATGAAAAGTGAACATACGAGTGGATTCACTGAAGGGGTAAAGAAATGTTGGCACCCGCTGACCTACGCTGCTCCCTTTATTAGAAAAAAAAACACTTACAGTTTCTTCATTGGAGGTACAAATGTGTTTACCACACACACACACACACACACACACACACACACACACACACACACACACACACACACACACACACACACACACACACACACACACACACACACACACACACACACACACACACACACACACACTCTCTCTTTCTCTCTCCTGTAAGACAAAAGACATATCCTCTGCATGTGACATCCACCTCGAGTCCGGCTCGGCTCCATATCCTCCCCGTGATCCCTCGCCCAGAGAGGAAACATCCTGTGGCTGCCGGCCTCACTGTGACTTTCTGCTCTGCAACAGGTAACAACCCCAGATCTCAGCGCCGACGCTGAGCACCTCCAATCACTGCTTTCCTCTCGCTGATCCTCGTGTCAGGAAGTGATATTTCTCTGTCAGGTAAGCGCTCCCGCTCCCACGATATCTGCAGAGAGATCCTATGATCTACGTGCATGTATCTCTGACGGGAGCCAAGATTTCCGACAGTTGCGTTTTTTTTTTTTTTTTTTTTTTGCTTTTCAGGCATTTCTCGGGATGGTTTTCTAGGCGCGTTCTTTTTCTGAGGATTTTCCAACTAAACCTGAGGGAAGAGCTGATATAGTTTTGCTTTGACACTCTTGACAAAGTTGGAGAGAGGAACAGCGAGCAGAACACAAGACGGGATCGCTTTGAGAGACGGTGAAGGAACAGAGGACAAAACAACAACGATGATGGAACTGAGGATCCAGCTGATCCCGACGGGGGAGATCATCTTTTCTCCGGGGATGAATGGAGACAAGTACTGCCACGGCTGCAAGGTCAGTTCACACACTGAGGCCTGATCTGGAGTCAGATTGTTCCACTCGTCCTTCATTCCAGTGGCTTTTACGAGAGTGGGTAGAAACGGATGCTGACACGGCTCTAAGGTTACCGGGTTCATCTCCCACAGGGCTCACGTGGAGAAACATTTACATATTTTGAGAACTGTAAATTGCCTCAAAATACACTGTCTGTCAAGTAAATTGCGCTGATAAATCAAAACGTCTGTGGTTAGTAAATAAGTTTAAATCCAGTTTGGCTCTGAGCCGTGCTCTCAGAATTTTTAAGCGTAGTTAATTACAAATGTCAAAACAGGCTGCCTCTGTAATTTCTGGACGTTTTTTTCAGACATTTGAACTGCGTAACAACAAGAATCATGCTGTGGAGCGCGCTTTAGAGTCAAGGAGAACCTTCAGTGAAGAGTTCACAGTACTTTAAGTATCACAGTGTCTACTGTGAAACATCCTTTTGGTGATGAACAGCAGACGTCGTCAGATTGAGTATAAATTGTTTGTCTGTGGTGAATTTTCCGAGTCCCACTCATGACTGAACAAACACAACTTAACGTTACAGCGAAATAGTTTTATTGCAGAAACATGCAACACACCGGCTGTGAAAGTCAAGTTCGGTCCCACATGACTACTTATGCGGGACATCGTTGTGGGTCAATATTTGTGTTGGAGTAGAAGCAGATATAATGATTTCCACTGGAGCCCCAGTAGAACAGATCCCTGTGCAGTCACACGGAGTCTGTGGAGAGCAGATATAATCAATATATTATGTTAACGTTGTACTGAATATTGTGGGAAACAAGTGATGAACCAGATTGTGAAGTTCCTTTCACCTTTCACAATCTTTGAAATCGTTTTTGCCTGCGAGGCCCAAACTTTTCCTGCTGAGGTTGACTCTCACCAGTGTTGCCGTTTTCAGTAAAAACAAAAGCACTCGAAACCCACCGAACACTACGAGTACCCGGATAAAGTTACTGCAGCATTTAACAGGTTCAAAAACAAACAAACAGGTTTTTCTAACAGACGTTGGTGGGGACCAAAAGTGGAGCAAAAAATGGTGGTGAACAATGGAGCTGCCTTCATCAGGTGTTTGTAAATGACTCCACACGAATGTGAACTGGTTTCCATCTCTGCTGCTGGATCTACTAATGAGCAACTGATTCCCAACATGTTTGTCACATCATGTTTACAGCTTGTTTGTGCTGCACCCAGGTGGCCAAAAAAAAGAAGAGAAAAATAGTTATCACAGGTTTACGGGATTTAAGGCATTTTGTCCAGATTAGCAGGCCAGCTAGCCTGAAAGTGATTCCCACATGAGGAGCATCGATTGAAATCTGAAGTACAGGAGTTCTGGGAAATGTTGAGAACGGATGGTGGAAAGAAAAAAAGAAAACAACACTTTGTGAAAGATATTTTTTAAAAGTCAGCCACTTTCTGCTCAGATGAACAGTTGTATAACGTGACTTTAGACTTCGTTCTTCGTCGCTACATGTGTTTATGACAGAAATCCTGCATTACAAACTGGGAACACAGTTCTTCGCCTACGTCTTATTTAGATCATTAACTTCCTGAAGGTACAACGATGAATCGGCCTGAAGTAGCCCTTCAAAGTCAGGATTACACCGATTCAGAAATGTGTAAATGTTGGTGTCCTGTTAGGATCTTCTTGTCTGAGCCTGAAGCTGCTGAAGCTCAGTGTTGTTTCCATGCAGGCATTTTGACATGTGTTGCATCATGTATCTGCTGAGCTTATGCAGGAGGGCAGTAATAAGGGCAGCTGAAGTTCAGTGTCTATATGTACAGCATCTAAGGAATGAAGGGAGTGAGCTCTTTAAAATCAATCCTCCCGTGGTAGAAGGCACCATTTGGTACAGTTACAAGCTGGGCTGACCCGGGATGTGGAGTTACATTATGAGGACTGTGGCTGGTTAACGCAGCCTGCTGTGTGCTGGTCGGTGATGATCGAGGAGGTGAGGAATGTACTGCAGCCTGGACGGGAGGAAACGACAAAGACATTCCAACTTCGTTTGTTCCCCTTCCCACATTCCTCTAAGGTCACATCAGCCTACGTCTCTGGGTGCATGTGAAAGGTGTGTTGAGGGCCCCTGACGCTGCTTGCTCAGCTATCAAAAAACCTTCTCACATTAACTGTGCGATCACATAGGATCGCTGTGACGGATTCAGTTTCCAAATACATTTGGAAACAAATTGTAGTCCTGTGAAGTTTTGTTAAATTAAACCACAACAATACGTTGTTAACTTGACTCTGGAACAAACAAAAAGATTTAGTGTGTGGTTAAGATGTGGCAGTGTTTGATGATTTTCCCTCACAGGGTCAGATCTGAAGTTGTGGAGTCGGTGTCACGACCAACCTTTCTGTCTAACATTGCCTTGTCAACAGGATATATAACCTGCAGTGTGTGTGTGTGTGTGTGTGTGTGTGTGTGTGTGTGTGTCAGTGAATGCCAGTGGTTGTGGGTTCCTGAATCGATCACTCCCCCCTCTGGCAGTGCAGCCATATTGCAGTCCAGCTCTGGCATCGGCACCCAGCTGTCCAGACGGTCGAGGTCACCTTCACATGAGCACAGCACACGTTGCGTAACTGCAGTAATATCTGGAACAATACCCGAGCTGTTTACAAGTACACAGGACCGTCAGGATGTCACGTGAGAGACTCATGTAAACTACCACCGGCATCGATGAGGGTCAAACAAATAGTTTAGGATTACTTGTCGGCTAACTGGTATTTTTAGACTTAAAAAAAAAAAAAAAAAAAAAAAAAATCCCTATTGAATGTAGTATCTATGAAGCCAACCAATGAGTAAAGAGCTCAGCACAAAAACAACATGGGAAATAAAACTGAACGAAGAAAATATGAAAAATCAAACCTATTCAAAACGTTTGGGGTGAAGGAAAGTTTGATTTGTCGCCTGTTTCCATGAGTTGACATGAGGGAGGAGGCCGGACTGTGCGCTGCCGGGAGGAGCTGCGCAGTGACGGCTCCGAGGTGCAATGGCGCCTGTTTTGACGGCAGAGGGTACGAGAACTCTTTGAAACGGATGTTGCGAGAGCAGCTTGGCGCAAACGCTTGAACTTCGTCACGACTCTGTGGTGTAATTAGTGGCTGAAAGGCGCTGGGTCCACCCTTCATGGGAGATACACATCAGCCCACAGCGGCTGCGCCGAACTCCATTCAAATATAGTTTGTTTTCTGTCCGCGCTCACCGTTGGCTCCCTGCTGTTCACCACACACACATACAAGTTGTCCAAGTTGAAAGTTTGACTTTAACAAGTGTTGGTGGATGCCGTTTTATAATCCTGGTGTTTTAAAAAAACAATTTTTACTCATTTATTCAGGGATTTCACTTGTGTGCAGACACGCAATACGAAATAAATGTCTCCATTTCCAATCAAGTTTGGTGTTGCCGCGTAAAGAGAAAAGGAGTCTGTATGTTAGTCCACGTGCCCGCCAGCTGCATTTTGTCTACTAACCAAGAAGACAAGTAAAGTGTGTTTACAGGGGAAACAGACGGCTTGGCTGAAGTGAACTATCCGTCATGCAGGAGAGTGGGTGGGTTTCTGATGAACTTCCTGGTAGTATGGGGCTGTTCTGCCCTTAAATGAAAGACAAGGAAGGAGGGAGGGGGGGTGTTACCACACCACTCCCACCGGGTTCAGGGGAACCAACACAACTACAAACTTCTTTCATAGCAACACCGTCAAATATCATTTCACCGCCGTTTTTTATTTAATTTATTTAAAATTTAATAATGAGCGGTGTCTGCCAGAGGAGGTGAAGCCCTCCGCTGAGGCTGCAGTCTGGGAGAAAGTGGTGGAGGTGGTGACGGAGGTGACGGAGCCCACAGCGGGAGCGCTGGACTGTGGTTGGGAGCGGTGGGAGGGTCAGGAGAAACCCGGCGTTACCTACTGACGAGACACTGACTCCAGTGGGCTGACACTCACACGGAGGAGAGGAGAGGAGAGGAGGGCCTGAGCTGCACGTCTCCAGCGGGCTGTCCGGACGCTCGAGGTCAGAGAACAGCAGCGCACCGTTTCGGCTGTTTTAAGGTACGTTTCGCGCAAACGCTCATTTCGCCGCGCTTTCTTTAAAACACTCGGGTTTTCCACGGAGGACGAACTTTCGTCGGGCTCTTTTGTCATGACAGGAGTGTTGTGTTCGTTGCCGCTGTAACATTTGGGCAGTTTTGTGCTTCGTGATTTGTGACCTCGCAGCATGCTTGAGTGAGTGGGTTGAACGCGCTCGTGCGTGCCATATGGAAAACAAACCAAACCCCCCCCCCCCCCCCCCCAAACGCAGATCAGAAATGTGCCGTTTTAACGCGGCGCAGCCTGCTGGTCGCCGATTTTTAACCCATGAAACATACAAGACTACGGACAAAACAGCTGGAGCCGCAGTCCAGTTCTGCATTTTCCCAAAATGCCATTTGTTTTGATTACTATAGCAATATGTCCGCGTGTACACTCAACTGTTCCAGAGTCCCTCTACGAAGTGTCCACACGGCACCGTGAGCGAACCCAGCTTCGCGCTGAAGTTGAAAACTTAAGTTTAAATATGTACTGTTAGTGTCTCATACGTATGCCGGTTTAAATAGTGAATGCTATCTGGGATTTCTACGAGTGCTCTCCTCGTGTTTTCGTTGACCAAGTACGCAAAGCAAAAGAGATCCAATTTTAGGCCAGTTTTTAAATGAAGTTTGGTGTGACGCTTTTCTGTGTCAGCGATCAGAGACTTGTATCGTCTGTGAATCGGCCGAGTGACAAGTGAAGGCAGTGCTGTCCACTTCCAGCGATGAACTGATTTGGCTTGTGGCCCACAACATCAAATCCCTCCGGTTGGGAGTGTCTTTTTATAGGCGGCAGACAGACACGCGGATTACCTCACAGCACGTCTCACCTGAGGACGAGATGTCTCCTTCACGGGAGGGAGTGGAGTATTTGCAAGATAATCATTATTGTAGTCCTCTAAATGAATGGCCTGCAACCACCTCCCACCACTGACTTGAAGACCGGTTTGCCCTGAAATCACCTCATCTTTATTCAATGTTGGTCAGATGGCTTTATAAATGCAAGTAAATATGATTTTGCAAAGGAAAGAATGTGACTGAACCGACTTCCTACCACTCCTTACTGGTCCTTTAAAAGACTGCTGTGAAGTTGCCAGTTGCTGGCTGGACTTCAGCTGTCTGGCTCTAGCTGAGAAAGTGGCTCTGCAGGTGATGTCTTTGTCAACAAGTCAGCCCACCTGTTAATGTGTGTGTGGTTCGTAAATGAGCACCTGGTGTTTACAGAAATGCAACCTGTTTATGCCCAAACTTTTTAAAGGAAGTTGTATCCGATAATTAAAAGAATCCTGTTGCATTGACATTATTTTGCGGTCCTACCAGTTTTAACTGGTCTTCAGATTTTGTCCTTGGTTAAATGGCCTCTTTTGGGGTTCATAAACTGTCTGGCCTTCATCCTGATGAAGAGTGAGGCAGATTACCCATCCAACAGGGCGAGGAAGGCGAAATAGCCTCCTGCTGCACATTAGAAAGAAAGATGCACACGAAGACTGAAACCAGAAGTGTGGAGTAATGAGTCAGCACGGACGGATCGTCCTCGGGGTCAAGCTCCTTAGAGCAGCTGACCTATTGCTTAAAGGTCACCTGGAGGTCAGGACCTCCCAGCGTCCTCTGGCTGCCTGCAGCTGCCGCTCAGTCGGCTGTCACTCGCCTGTAAGTTTGATATAAGCTGCTTTAAATGACAGCTTGTTATTGGAGATGATTGGCTTTGAAGCGGGGCTGTGTGGAGCCGCAGCCGCGTCGCATTGACCTCTAGTGTTCACCTATATTGTACGGGACTAATTTAAGAACGTCTGCACATCGCAGGATACTCGTCGGGCATAGTCTGCTCCGTTATCCAACTTGGCACAAAACACGCGTCGATATGCTGCTGTCAATACATGTTTCCAAACAAATTCCCCCCTGGTTGTGTATTCCCCGATGGGACTCATTTAGCTGCATTTTCCATTGGGCTGATGTGGTGCAGATGCTAAAAGGCAGTTGTTTTTTTTGTTTTTTTTCCCCCCAGAGCCATGCCTCAGTCTTTTCTCTTTTTTCTGGATGGGCTGGGTTTTCAGTGATATTTTTGTTCATGGCTGTGACAGTGTTGTGCTGAGAGTGTTTTTTGGGTTGTTTGCATTTAAATTAAACAAGTTTTAGCCCTAAATTTGCATCTGCTTGGACATGATTAGGTGTTTTCTCTGACTCTGTGCGCTTATGTAAGCACAGTCACAATACAAGGGTTTGTGAAAGGGTTATTTGTTTATTTTAGATGATGCAGATAATGTTGGATCACTCACAAAGCTAAGAAGGGCTTAGTTTGCCCACATTCTCATTTGACATTTTTCTCTGGGAGCCTCTTGGGTTTCACAAGAGAACAAAAGTCAGTTTACTGGTCCTGGCTTGCTGTTTGAATATTTATCTGATTGAATACCAGCCTTACTTTGGCTCAACGTTATGTTAGTTAGAAGATTCCTTAATGGTTCACGTAGAACCAAATGACTTGAATATAAATGAAAGCTCTGTGATTCTTGTATCCACCCTTATGAGCTTTATTTTGTCGGCTATATGAGCAGCTGTGGACAGGGTGAAGGTTTTCCAGGTCATGAACTCTCTCAGGTGGATCCTGGGAAGAACCCAGAGGACACACCTGACCGCCAGGCTGCCAGCCAGATCGCCACCATCCGCTTTTCAACAGGAAAGACAGTCACACATGCTTGTGTATTCACACACACTCCTGTTCTTGAACTGTGTTCTCGGAAATGTTCAGTGGGGGTGAGAGGGTGAGGTGGGTGGGGTTATTTCCACTTTATTGACCTTGTATTGTGAGCCTGTCATGTCCGACTTGTGGACATCAGTAAACGGTATGGCTGTTGAAGACACGCTTCGTCATGTTGAGGGAAGTTTACACTTCACACCAACGAAAGAAATGGGCGAAACGTTGGGAGGGTTTGTGGGTGGGGAGCCGGTGAGGGATTATGACCTCGTCCCTCCACGAGTGAGTCTTCCTGCTTGATTAGAGCTTTTTATTTTTTTTTAAATTTTATTATAACATTGTACATTTTACAACTTCAGTAAGGACTCCTTTATTTCTTAAACCGTCAGCAAACATATCACAATACGTGAACTCCGATCCTCTGAGGCCTGAGGTCGTGAATACCACGTGAGCATTGTAAGCGCGACCCCGTCTGAAGGCAGCATAATGGATGGAGGTAATTCTTTATCTTTATTCTTTATTTATAATATTTAACACAAAGACATTGTTTTTCAAAATGTTGAATCATTCCTTTAAGAGGCTGTGCATATAACCTTTTAATGCAACATGTAACAAACTGGAGAAAAGGCTGAAATAATACGCTGTATATACCAACAGCTCCATGTTCAGTCACGGAGTCTACAGCTGTTGCTTGTCCTACACTAGACATGCCTAATTTAAAAGCCGGCATCTGTGACTACAGTATAAACCCAAGCATTGAGATACTGCCAGCGCTTTGGACATTCTGCTCTGATAACAATAAACCCACATATCACATTAGACTAAGCCAGGAATGGAGCTGATAACGTCCTAACGCAACAGTAGTTAGCGATTGGAAGTGGACTCATGACCTTTGTACTCATTTCTGAAGACATAGAAATGTTGAGTCAAATCATTAAGTGGCCAAATCACATTTTATGGACAAGATGGCTGAGATCTGAACTCCAGATCTTTGAATTTGACTGTTATCATCCGGTAGATATTTTTCTGCCGCATCGTAAAGTTCCAGTTGGAAGGTCAATTTTTTTGTGCGTGCTTCTTTCACTGGGTTCAAATAACTGTGAGTGGGAGCGTATTACACAAGTTTTTGTCTTCCGCTTTATGTAATGTATGAAAATAGGAGCAGTGTCTTAAAACTGAATCTACCCTTCCTTTACCACTTCACTATTTCCTGTGAGAGAGGGCTGAGACATGAGATCAATCAAAGATCAGGTCAGGCGATAATTCAATTAAGTGAATAAAATGAGCTCCAGCTGGTGATGTTGACGTGTGGGAGGTTGTATGGATGATGACTGCTTGTGTTTAAGGGAGTCAGACCTTTAAATGGGAACGTGTTGGAGACACTGGAGGGGAATGATTATTGATCCGGCCTTTATCAGACAGCCAGTAGGAGACGGAGAGACACAGATTCATGGTGAGAGAGCTTTGGGCTTTAGGATGTTGGCTGATGCAAATTTTAGAGGTCAGCATTAGAAAACAGTGTCAGCTGCTCTATCCAGAAATTTCTTAGTGGTCAGATCAGGGAAAAATTGAAGGAATATTTATGGACTAATGCAAATTAAGGAATTCTTTTTAATCCATCATAACTAATTCTTAATGTATCATTATTAATGTAAAGAGTGAACAACCAGAAATGAAAAAGATCTGAAATCAACTGAATACTGAAACAATTATAAAATACAGTCATGAAAGTTGTTGAAATAAAAGTTTCAGTTTAAGCTCTGAATGAATGAAGGTGTTCAAAGGAGTTCAGTTAATGTTCAAGTACCAAAAGTGCCGTCAGTCAAAGTATAGTTAATAAATTAATATGAATTAGTGCTAGTTGAAATAAATATACTGATGGACAATGTCAAGGAAAGTGGGCAGAGTGTAATCACTGAAAGCAGTTGAAATGAACGTTTTATGAACTGTGTAAGTCGAAGGAACTAAAAGAGTAAAAACTTAAAACCCGAAAGGGTTTGAAGTGTCTGTGAAAGTATTCAAAGGAGAAATGTTAGTTAAACAGAAAGAAATGTAGGCAGTCGAAGTGACGAGTAAGAGATGAACGCAGTTGAGATTGAAAAAGTAAGAGGTAAAAAGCTAGAGTACAACGTTAAAGCAGTTTGAAGTGTCACTGAAGGGAGAACCGTGAGATAAAGATTGAGAGATGAAAGCAGTTGAAGAGTACAACATAAAAACAGTTTGAAATGTGAGAGTTAAAAAGTCGAAGTGTCAGGTGACCGGTAGGAGTTGAAAGTAGTTGAAATGTCATCATTGGAATAAAAAAGATTGCAGTTGTCAGATCGTGTGTTGAAAGAAGTTCGAGTTGAAGTGGAACCGCTGAAGACAGTTAAAGCGTGTGAGCGGTGAGCAGCTGAAATTGCCATTTGAAGTAGAAAATCCTGTCGCGGTTTGCGCCGCGTGTTGCAGTGTCACGATGCAAATGTTTCACGGTGGTGTTGTCGGTTGCATTCATAATATTTAGATGATGGATCATCATGATGTAATATCAGTCAGATAACACTATTGTCTGATGTAAAACACCTGCAGTAGTGAGCGTTACTCTGTTTACTGTTGCAGCTTCAGTGTGTGTGTGTGTGTGTGTGTGTGTGTGTGTGTGTGTGTGTGTGTGTGTGTGTGTGTGTGTGTGTGTGTGTGTGTTTCATATACCAGACAGATGCAGTGTGCTTTTGAAATCATGCAAAAACCTGACAGTAGGGTGGAAGTAAGGCTGGCAGTGAGTCGGCGTATGTTTTACATCCTCATATGATGACTCGCTGTCTGGGAGGTTACGTACGTACAGTATGTGTGAAGCCTGGTTATCTTCAGCCCCGTTGCCGTGGGCAGCTGCTTTCGCTTTTCCATGCGATTCTTTCCCATAACCCAAAACCCGGCCGGCGGTGCAGCGAGCCCCGCCCTGCTGGGAATACAAGCTCTGAGCGACTGCGTCCTGCTTCTCCTCAGTATTACAGCCTTCACTGCTGTGGGACTGGAAACCACCCTGGACGCGAGTCAAAGTCCACACCGGCTTCGCTGCCATTTTTGTACACGCACGAGATGGGAAGTTTCTGTAGAATTTGAGTGCTCCCAATAAAAGGTTTCACAGAACACAACACGAGAGTGGATCTGTTCGTTTTCATCTGGCTTTGACCTGAAGAAACGATCCAACCCGGCCTCGCGGCAACGCGTGAAATAGACACGCCGGGAACACTACGGCGGAACGTGGAATAGCCACGCTTTGGGCTGTCTGAGCGTGAACGTTACACGTTTTGAAGGCGTGGAAGTTACATGTGTGTAAATGTCATGTGACCGACGTCCCGCAACAAAACAAAACAGGTTTTTTTGGCGGTGACAGGAGGAGTGGCATGGTGGCATTAGTCATCGACTGCCATGCGGGACGATGAGGTTTGAATCCAGGAGGTGACAATGCTTTTGTTACATTTTTTGTTTTGTAACCCCAATTATGTTCTTTCTCCCTGACCCCAACCACGTGATTTAGCAATACGTTTCATTTTCCGGTAAATCACATGTCTGTACGCATACAGCAGGTTACATTTTCGTCCAAATACGGGAGAGCTTTACTTTCGTGACTTTCATACCTAGACAGCACAAAGCGTGGCAATTTCCCGTTTTGCTGTCGTGGACCGGTGTGTTTATTTCCTGTTTTGCTGTCGTGGACCGGTGTGTTTATTTCCCGTTTTGCTGTCGTGGACCGTGAACGATCTGTTTGTCCTATTCTGACTCTTCACAGTCAGCAGAGTTTGACGCTGACATGAAGTGCCAGAGATTTAACCAACACACTTGAGACATTAAGCAACCATGAATTCATTCTTGTGGTTCTTGACGGCTGGGTCCGTGTATCGTCCAGTGTGAAGGACTGTTTCAGTGCGTCTCGCGGGTGTCTTTGGTCGGCTTCGTCCCTCGCTCTTGTCTGACAGGCTGAAGTCGCCGTCAGCTGAGGACAGAACTGCTCATTCACGTTTACTTACCGTAGTTCGGACTAAATCCCTTCCTAATCCTGTCCGGGTGTTTATGCACGGTAACCCGTGCACCTCCACTCCAGATTAACCCGATGATACAAGATGAGCAGTAATCCCGTTTCACCTGCTCGCGTACTTGTTCGGTGTCCGGGCCAGAGGGAGAGACTCTGTGGGTGTTTGTGCAGGTTTTCTGCCTTGTGGATGTTCTGTTCAATGGGTTTGTTTAATCCTGTTGAAAGGTTTGGGTTTTTATTTTAAATATTTTATTTTATATTATTTTAGGCATTAAAGCAGGACTGTTTAGTTTTTCCACGACCTGTTACTACAGCACTTAACCCCACGTTAACTACAACAATAACCCACGGACAATAATAGTCGTGTATTTGAATTCCTTCTAATGTGAGTCATTGTATTTCAGGCCTGCCTCCCACACATGGAGAAGGTAGGTGGTCTGAGAAATACGAACACTCTCCTTATTCCCGTACTGTGTAAGGTTGAGCTGTGTAAACCATCCCAAAATAGTCCCAGGACCCATGTTACTGTACCTTTAGTGAGATGAATATTAGGACCTCGACTCCTTCGTGACTCATGAACACATCTGTCGTGAAGCGTCTGCAGTCACCTATTGCATGTGGTATGTTTAGTACCCTCAGTGTGTGTGTGTGTGTGTGTGTGTGTGTGTGTGTGTGAGAGATCATCCCTCTTCCCTCTGCATCCATCCCTGTAGTCATGACAATGTGACCTGAGCCCTCCTGTAGTGATGTCCTGTGTAAGTACCTGTAATTTTCCAACTGCTTCTGAACCATACAGTCCGTGTTGAGACGCACCCACTCTCTGTTTGCTGCGATACAACACCGGAGGCAAATCTCAGTGTTTGTTGAAACAAGGGTTCACATCATTGTGTGTGTGTGTGTGTGTGTGTGTGTGTGTGTGTGTGTGTGTGTGTGTGTGTGTGTGTGTGTGTGTGTGTGTGTGTGTGTGTGTGTGTGTGTGTGTGTTTAACGCAGGACTCTGGAGCACACGGGAACTTTTGAAGCCGAGCAGAACCGGCGGAAATAATCACTAAATAAATTCCCCCACCCCCACGCCCTCTTTCCACACATCCCTTTTTAACTAAGATTATCTCTAGTTTTACTATTTATAGCTCACTGCATATCAGTCATTAGACGTGTTCACGTTAAAACAGGACAATGAAGGCAGTCTGGTGTCTGGGAAAGAAAAAGTTACACAAACTGAGCTCGATGAACTCCCATCTCGTAACAATTTACTTTTTCCTGTGATTTAGTCACAGCTTCCTTGTTAGGAACGCTTCTGCCTCAACAGTTTTAGACCAAAACTTAAATTTAGGATGTTAAATGCACTATTTTTAAGCCTTGTACTTTTGCATAGTAGATTCTTTCTTTTTATTCACACCACAAATTGAAACAGGGAAATTCATCCACTGCAAAATAGGGGATGCCAAAGACATGGAAACATACTTGTAGTGTTAGTTTGGGAAATACTGTAGATGGTGAGCTAATGGCTAACTTGCTAACAAGCTAGAAACTGCTGGGAATGCTTGGTGGAAACGGCTCCATGTTTCTTCCGCTTTCTGTTTAGTGGCCTATTTACTCAGCCTGGTAACGCCAGACCCAGATTCACACCATGAATATGTGGGTCTGGCCGCAGTCCATTCAGGACTGCTTCCAGTTGTTGCATCCTAATGGGTTTAGACCTCAAGTCAACACTGACACTATTGGAGCTGCCTTTAACCAATCAGCTTCGACCCCCATATGCCAAATGTTGTGCAACCAATCTCATTAACTCAGTTTAACATCAACAAAGTTTATTCAAGAAATGAGTTCAGACTTTAAACTGTATAAAAAAAACATGAATCTCAGTGGAGCATTTGTGCTCAAACGGAGGAAGGTCAAATAACAATAGATGGTGCAACACAGCTGATAAGCTCCATTTTAGACTCAGCGGGTCTCTGTTGCCTTAAAGCCCCGTCAGCGCTGTCCAGATGGCTTATTATTAACCAGTGGTGCAAACTGAGATATTAAAGTTCCCAAAAGTTGAACTTGATGTGAAAATGTCGTGTATTTTTTTGGAATCCACTGATTGGGGCAATTCAGTCCACTGATGGGAGATCTATTACATCTGTCGTCATGCTTACACAGTTTTCTATTTTAGCTGCACTTGTCATAAACAAATACACACTGAATTTTTAAAATGGGACACGTGTATTGTAAAGTAAAATCTGCAGGATGATAGGAGCTCTCTGAAAGGGCAGCGTTACTAAATCTCCCCACTGTGGGATAAATAAAGTCTAAATCTAATGTAGTGGAAAGAAACCGTGTGTGTGTGTGTGTGTGTGTGTGTGTGTTTTTCCTATGCCTTGACTCTGGTGACACACACAGCGTCCTTGGTTAAGACTATGAAGGTTTCCTCTCTCACTCAGGAACTTTTTTGTTCACCTTTAACAACCTTTGCCTGCAGGTGCCTCAGACCTGCAGGCAGAGAGACGCACTGAGAAGGAGGAGTCGTATGAAGTGAGAGTTGGAGGAGGAGGAGGAAGTGTGAGTGTATAAAAAGAAGTGTATAAATAACTTCGATCAGTGTTGTGAAAAGAAAAAGGAGCTGTGGCCTGAAAGTGGAGCAAGAAACCAGCAGAGTGAAAAGAACAACGAAAGAGTGCAAACAACGGAGGGTGAATAAGATTAGAGGGGCCGGTTGGGCTTTTGAAGTCTAATAATGTGACCCGTTGTCTTATCAGAAGAATGTTTTCAGCACCTCGGCTCCCCGGCGGCCCCGGTCCTCCAGCTGTTTGCTGACTGACGGACAGTATTTGAAGCTGTCGCTGCAGCTGCTGTGAGCAGCAAAACTTCTTAATCAGCAAAAATAACCAAATATCTAACATACAGCCCCACCCAGTCTAACTATGACAAGTGGTTCAGATGGTGTGTGTGTGTGTGTGTGTGTGTGTGTGTGTGTGTGTGTGTGTGTGTGTGTGTGTGTGTGTGTGTGTGTGTGTGTGTGTGTGTGTGTGTGTGTGTCTCTGTGTGTCTCTGTCTCCTCGGCTGTTTTGAAGGGAGAGTTGGACCAGCTGGTGGGTTTCGATCTGTTCCCAGCGGGATTAAATGATTGCGGGTGTGGTGCTGGGCTGAACTTCAGAGGACATCCTTCACAAGCTCTGTAGACTGTAGGAATCGTACTGTTTATTATACACACAGTAACCACACCATCACCACCTTTTGACTTTATATTCGCAAATCAGTGGCAGAGATTCCATCGTTAAATACTTCCCATATGAATACCGAGTCAGTCGTGTGCAGATTTATGGGAAATGTGGTTTTCAAATTTAGGAACTGCTGACAGTGGCACTACACATGAGTGATAGGGACCTCTTGTTGTCATCGTTTACATTTAGTGGCATCCACACACACACACACACATCGTCTCTCTGTGCCCCCCCTCACCCCTCTCCCCTCCCCACCCACCAGCCCACCCTCATTCAGAGAAAGCCTCATGAAGTGCCAGGAGTGTGTAACATTTCATCATAATCGTGTGTGTGTGTGTGTGTGGTAAGGGGTTGTGTAGCTGTTTGTTCACGGTAACCAAATGAACTGCAACACCCTGAACGAGTGTGTGTGTGTGTGTGTGTGTGTGTGTGTGTGTGTGTGTGTGTGTGTGTGTGTGTGTGTGTGTGTGTGTGTGTGTGTGTGTTTTAGCGAAGTGATAAACTCTGTAACGTTGGTCGTTCCTGCTCTGCCTTAAATTGTGCAGAGAAAACTTTGAGGAAAAACACCATGATGGACGACAAGGACGACTAGCCTTGATACTTCTGCTCATCCGGAGTCAACACATTTTTATTTTTATTTCAATACACACGGAAAGAGATGATAAGGAATGTTAGCACACACACAGAAGTGGCCAATAAAAAGACTGAAGAATGGAGTGATCATAAAGTCTTTTGTTTTGATGACTCATTAGTGAAGAGAGTTAGATTCAGGCCACATTTATTCAACAGCAGTCACTCTCAGTTACTAAAATATTTCTTCTGCTTCACTTTATTTAGGTTGTGTGTGTGTGTGTGTGTGTGCGCGGTTGCTACACACCCTCTCCCGGTGAGCGTGAACACGTAGCAGCCGATTTTGATGTTCTGTCACATTTCTAAAACTACGAGATCGAAGTGAAAGAACAACAAAGTATTGTGTCTGTTTGTCTCAGATCAGCTGCTGTTGTTTTTATCCAACAGCTCAGCTGTTATTAATGTCTAATTAAAGCAAAGAGGAAGTGCTCAGAGTAAACAGGAAATTTACTGTTAGGAAACTTAGCAACAGTTATAATGCTGCACAAATACTGTGGAAGGCATACATGTTGATAAACCCAATTTTTCTGCGATTTAATCTGATGAAATACTTCCTTATTTACGTGGTAAAGTCAAAAAGTGAGTGAATGCATGCTGTTTTCCGGACGGTGAGACTAAGAGCTCAACACGCGCATACAAATAGACTAAACCTAAAAAAACAAAAAACATCTTTAACTCGACAACTTGTCCAACATTTAGTAGAAAACTAACGAATATTGAGAAAACACAAACAAGGTCGGAGCAGGGACTTTTATTTTAAAGTTACAGGAAATATTTTGTATTTAAACATGAGAAGCTTTTTTTTGTTGTTCATTTAAAAGCTTCACAGCATTTATTGATTATTTGAAGTGTTTTAACACATTTAAAGGCATGTCTGTCTCTGACGTCAGCCCAAATACGAGCCATTAAAAGTTCAAACTAGTCCGGGCCGTTAATATCACAAGACTTTTCTGGTCTCTCATAGAGCCGCAACAATTAGTCGATTATTTTGTTGATCACCAGCAAATGAATGGTTTTAAGTCATTAACGTGAATATTTTCAGCTCCTCTGCGATAATAGTCTGAATATCTTTTGGTTTTGGACTGTCGGTCCGGACAAAGCACGCCATTTTTGGCCGTGGGGAACGACGGACGAATTTTTTTTTTACTTTTTCAGACATTTTAAAGACCAAACAACTAATCGATTCATTGAGAAAATAATTGAGAGATTTATTAGATAATCTGCAGCCTCAGCTCCTCGGGTCTATCGCGGTGGTCTGTACGACGGGGCTGGGCTGCAGCATTGTTTTTACCTTCCGGCTCGAGCTGTTCTCCATATAACACCTGCAGGGTATAAATAAGACCAAGAGAGACAAAGATGGAGTCAGGTGGAGGCTGTGACGGAGAGGAGGAGCAGCGTAGATAAAAAAAAAAGAAGAAAAACCAGGGTGGGGATGGGGGTTGAATGTTCCCAATGTTTTGAGTTCCTCCTCAGCAAGTCTCCACCTGCCCTGCTGCTGGAGAGGCCCGTCGGTGTGGGAGAGAGATGTTTTGGTTTTACCTGTCGAGGTGCCGGACGTCGGACTTTTCTGCAAGAGGCTTGTTTAAGCTTCAGACTTCACAAATCGGTTAGTAAGTTAGTTGTTAAACATCTCAGGATTTCTCTTCACTTCTCCGTTGTAGATATTTTTGTGTAGTCGGCTACTTCCACTGCACACGTTGCTGGACTCTTTTGTACCAGAAAAATACTTTCAAATAATGAAAATAGGAATTTTACGGCCCGTTGTGCTTGGTTGGAAAATGTCTGATGTTGATGACGCGTAGTTTCAGTACCAACGGACTTAAATCACATTTAGATCACCATTTCTCACCATGACTGTTTCATTTGTACACAAAGACTTCTGTCATCAGCCTAAAGATGCCACATGGGACAGGATTGGACTTAAAGGGCCCCTAATGTAAAACTCTTTCTGAAAGATTAGTATTATTATTATGCGAGTCAACTCGGCCTCTGCCGGTTGTGTATTGGCCTCGGTACCAAACCTAAATACTTCAATGGCACCGACTGAATTTCTTTGATCCTGTATGGTTCTAATAAATGGCTCGTCATTCAATACGAAAGCTCAACACTTAGGATTCATTCACATTAACACAGTTCTTGTTTTAAATCACATCCATTTTGCTACATTTGCATTGAAGTCAGTTAGTATACATTATTTAATATACGTAGCCGTACTTCTTTCCAGGTAAATTGTAAATTGTAGCATGGAGTGATGGCTTCCATGTGAGGCGTTTAGGGAACATCGGTAAATTGTAGCATGGAGTGATGGCTTCCATGTGAGGCGTTTAGGGAACATCGGTAAATTGTAGCATGGAGTGATGGCTTCCATGTGAGGCGTTTAGGGAACAGTGATTAATTGTAGCGTCTAACTAGCTTTCACGTGACGTATTGAGGTGACATCTGTAAATTTGTACCGTTTATGTGTGACATGATTTTCTTGCTCTTAAAATGGAATTATGAAAAAAATGTTTGTTGAGAAAGCGCCATCGAAGTTAAAGTATCGGTACAGGAACCGGTATATAAAACCTTTGAGCGATATCCAGCCATAGTTACGTAAAACTCTGGTTTTAAGATTTGTCCGGACGGCGTTAATGAATGGACGACCGCGCTCAAAGTCCTCCGCAGCAGACGCCCCGACGTGTCATCGTAGGAAAGGACATCGCTGCAACTCTGTTCTACTGAAGTGTCCCAGTGAGCGGTGACATCATGCTCCAAACCAGGACTCTTAAACTGGAGCAGCGAACAGGAACTCAGCCATCATCGGCTTGTGGGATTTTCCTACTTGGACATATCCAAACGTCCCACGTTAAGAAAAGACTGTGGGGTTGAATAGAAACCCTTCTGGATGTCTGCGCATGTATGTGAACGCACCACGACGTGCGCGTTAAACCCGTTGACCTCGCAGCAAATTCTGGTCTTTGGATTTCTGCCCGTCACTTAATTTGGTTTCTTTATTCTCAAAAGTGAAGGAGAAATAACTAAGGCATGCTGGGAAATGCTAATACGGCAACAAAAGCTGCGCAGCAAACGGCAGGAGTGGAGTTGAATCATCGTCTTCAACACTCAGAGAACGAACACGGAAATATTCCTCTGCTGAATCTCTGAATACGAACTGTAGTTCAACTTAGAAAACAAACTCCCAAAATCCTTTTATTCAACTCCAGGATATCCCACTCCAGAAATGTGCCGTGCTCGTACATCTCTGTGTCCCACTGACCACACCAGCTGTAGAACAGCTAAAATAGGCTGTTAATGTTTCACCGTTATTATCAGTCTGAACCTGCAGAAGAGCCTGAAACCTTCACAGAAACCTCCGAGATCAGCTCAGCCTCCTTCTCAGAAGACGCTAGACGCTTTAGGAAATGCCTGCACAACCAAAGTGCTGCCACGGTGGAAAAGTGTGTGTGTGTGTGTGTGTGTGTGTGTGTGTGTGTGTGTGTGTGTGTGTGTGTGTGTGTGTGTGTGTGTGTGTGTGTGTGTGTGTGTGTGTGTGTGTGTTTGTGTGTGTGTGTGCAGCCCATACTTTCCTTTATTAACTTATTTTCAAGCCTGCTGCTCTTTTGTCACTTGGTCTCACATCTGTTCACTGTGACAACGTCACACACACACACACACACACACACACACACACACACACACACACACACACACACACACACACACACACACACAGACAGACACACACACACACAGTGTCGTGATTCACTTAACCCAGAGAGGCACACTAAGTAGGTGGCAGAAAGAAGGAGGGAGAAACAGGAACAGCTGGAGTGTATTTGGCTCCTGGGAACTCCCCTGTGTCAATATAGTACTCGGACACCCGAAGCTGACAGACCGCTGGTTATGTCAGAAAACACACACACACACACACACACACACACACACACACACACACACACACACACACACACACACACACACACACACACACACACACACACACACACACACACACACACACACACACACACTGTCATTTAATACCACAGCTCCTCCTGACACTTTCCCCATCTGTCACCAACTTCCTCATCCTCTAATTTTATTTATTTTGACTTTTCTGTCATGGTATCTCTCTCTCTCTCTCTCTCTCTCTCTCTCTCTCTCTCTCTCTCTCTCTCTCTCTCTTTCTCTTTCTCTCTCTCTCTCTGTCTCTTTCTGTCTCTCTCTCTGTCTCTCTCTCTCTGTCTTGGTCTCTGTCTTCCTTGTCTCTGATTCCCTGAGTCTTGTTTGCCGCCCACATGGCTTACATTCCTTTGCTCTGACATCACAGCCGCCCTGTGCTGCCATTTATTATTTTTTTCTCCTCATTTTTAAATTTTTTTTTTCCTTGGGTCTCTTTGCCAGACCCGCCTCCCTCACCGCCGTCCCTCCTCGACACCGTCTCTCTTTAAACTTCGGTAAAGAGCCATGTAGACTTCGGGTGGTAGTACTGCTGAAGGACGGCCTTTGCCTTTAAATACTTCATATTTGGCCCCATTACTCAGGTGGTGTAGTTCAAAAAGTAAAAGTATTTCAGACGGTTGAAAGGGGCGAGGAGCGCGAGAGGCCGATGGACCGACCGGCTGGCTAATGTCAGGATCTTGTTTGTAATGTATTGATGTGCGTGTTTTTGGGGGGGAGGAGCGTGCAGATTTACAGCGGGCATTTATTAGTTTATTTATTGGAGGCGCTTTGGATTTTCTTTATTCTCTTAATTTGTAACCAGTGAGTTTAGGTTTTAAGCGTCCTCCGGCTTTTGTCCCTCAGCTCACTCTGACAGCTGTACTCCACAGCAGAGGGACGCAGGGAGGTCGTGTAATATTTATTGTTGAAGCTATTTCAATGATTTGTATTAGTGCCAATTACAAGAGCGGCTTTGTTATGTTGGGAGAACCTGTGGAGCGTCAGGAAGAACGCCGGAGAAAACAGGAGACTGAAGCAGCCACTTAAAGTGCATCTGTACTGTGATGCTTGACAACTTTATTGAACAAAATTTAAATTTACAAAGAATACAGACAAGTACTCAATATTATATTGTACAGAAAAAACAATAACGTTGATGTAGATTAGCAAGGTAATAAATAACATTAAAAAGTGCAGGTGAAAGGATTGATACACGCCATTAATATAAAATTATGATGAGAAAGAGAGAAAATGAAGGTTAAAAAAAACAAACGCATTATTCCTCTTCCATAAGTTCATCATATAGTTGAACGGTCTTGTAACTTATTTTTATTGTCTCTAAAATTAAGGGTCTTCACATATTCTTTAAATTCAGTGAAGTTCGGGGAAGTTTTTGACATTTTTAAATTTTTGAGTGAAAAATTGACCTGATCAAATCTGTGAGTTTACCATGAATCATCAATGTTATGATTTTCATGTTCAGAATATAAAACGACATTTTTACTCTCAATTTCAATATTAAGATTAATTTTACACATATAATTATAGAACGTGTGCAAATGGTAAAATAAACGTGCTCATTGTCGTTAAACCAACATTTGTTTTTCCTTTCTTTTTTTTTTTTTTTTACTGATTTCCTCACTTGGTTTCGTTCTTCTCTGGTTGAGTGCTTCCCACGTGAGGGACGGCTGCTCTCTGGACCGTCTCTCATCACATACATCCACCAACAAGACAAATTCCTCCATATTAGGTTTGTTCCTTTAAACTGCAAAGTGCAAACATATTGTTCCTGGTTGAAAGCCGGCCGCAGCGTAACTAAAGGTTTGCGATGACGCGTAGAGTGACTCTGGAGCATACAGGAATGGAGACGGGTGGAGTCCTCATGTGGACTCTATACGTCTCACGGAGGACATTACTGCAGAGGAAGTTTCTGTTTTTCATATTGAAACATCTCGTTAGGCCCCGAGCACCGAGCATCGGTGCGAAAGCCCTGTTGTTTTTCGTAAAAATGTTCTTAGTCGTTCGACGTTCTTCTTCTTACGTAAAGTGATTTTCCTTTTTGGAGGATTTATCATATTCAAAAACTCATGAACGTGGATACACATTTGTCAACTGGACAGGAAGTCCACCATTTTGAATTTAGTCACCATTTTGGGCGATTCTGACACGTTGTACTTTATCGAACTCCCCCTAGCGATTTTGTCGGACCGACTTGAATTTAGGTTCTATGGATAGAAAACATGTTTGGGATTAAATCTTCTTAAAATAATTTGTTTTTGTCGATGTATGTGCCCGTAGCGTGGTGGCCATTTTGAGCGTCTCGCCATGAAACTACGAGTTTCTTTAAATCTTATGTACATGGACCGACCTTCTCCAAACATTACAGGTATGATAACAGCCCCGCCCTGAAGACCCCTGTGGGGTAATATCCGCTCATAGTCATAGCGCCCCCTGGTGGCATCTGGAAATGACACTTTTCATACTTTCACATTCTACGTCGAGCTGGTTGATCACATGAACGTAAAGTTGGGTCACAACAACCTAAACATGTAGTTGATGATATATTGAGACATTCGTTCGACTTTGTCAATGGATGTCGCCGTGACGATGTGGCAAAGTTTGATGTCTTGCCGTGACACAGGAAGTTGATGTTTAAGGTGGCCAAAGTGGCCAAACGGCTCGCCAGCGCCCCCTGCTGGAGACAGGAAACGAGACAAAAATAGCAACTTTAAGCGGGGATACGCGGTCCCTCACGTCGGGGAGGCGCCGCGCGGGAGTGCGAGGGCCCGTACATCACTGCTTGCAGTTTTAATTTCTTTTCTTTCTTGAACATATTTTGCTGCTTGCTGCCGAACCATCATTGTTCCATCCAATCGTCCAAAGAGGATTTTACGGCGCTTTTTTGGCAACGAGTTGCATCACGGACATCGTAACCAAGCACGCGTCAACATCCTTCATGCCTGGCTTTCGTCGGCGTGATGAAACCTTTACAGCAGAGCCTGAAAACGAACCGCGTGACCTCGCGGTCCAGGGTGTGTTCACCATGACGCAAGAGTGCAGCACTGATGGAGCGCTCATCCTGAAGGCTTTATGAGATCTGTTAAAGCTGCATTTCACCGCTGTGGGGTTTGGAAGGCTGGTGGGGCAGATTGGTGCTTGAAGAATCTTCTATATATTAAGTATCTATAAAACGTCACCTCCTCCCAAACTAAATTATGATATAAAACCCTTGTGAGCGTCCTTTAGGTGTTGAGTGTCTTTCCTTCCTCGTAAAACATTAGCAACGTCAATTTCTTGTCGTATTTTATATTGTGGTTTGATTCGTTTGCTTCCTTGGTGTGTTTTTCTTTGATTGGTGTGTTGGAGCATTTCCCCCATCAGCTGTTGATTATTTGAACATGAAACTGAGATCTGGGATCGAATCCCCCACAGGAGACCTTCAAATATAAGTAGGTGAAGTGTGGCCGGTGATGATAAAAATAATAATTAAGAATTCACCAGTCCAACTTATTCAGCTTCTTTATATCCTGAATCTGGTTCTCTCTCCATTCAGGCTTCAATTCAGAGGGATCAGTAAAGTTAAATCCCAAAATCAGTACTCTGTTTTTCCCAAATTTCAAATCTGTTAACTTTTCAGTGTGGAGCTCCCTGGAATCATTTTCACGTGAAGTAATAGAATTGCTGCGAGTGAATGAATGAAGCTAATAGAAGAAATACTGAATTTGATAACAACACTGACAAACGAAAAGTGTGTTTGTGGATCAGTCGTAACCAGTCCGCTCAATAAGGTCAGTATCTGTGTCACGACTAATCAGGCCAATCAGATCAGTGCATCTCCAGGAACTGATGTCTGTCCAGAGTCACATCAAACAGCACAGCAGCCCAACGGAGACAGATTTCATTTATGAAGTCCGTATTTGCCCTCGTGCTAGTAAGTGTTGGTCATGCCTCCGTAGTTCATTTACACTTTATTAAGGTAACGGGTTGTTTAATAGATACTTACACTTGTCACAATTACATCATCGCCTGACTGCAATTATTAGAGCTGACAGGAATCATTTTACATAATCGTAAAAATTGTTCTGAGAACCGCTGAATGAAGGCAACAGAAATGTCATATGTAGTCCGTCGCTGAATCCATGTTGTTTTACTCTACTTTGGGCGATATAGCCTAAAAATAATATTGCAATATTTTTAGGCCATATCGAGATACAGGATATATATTGCGATTTTTAGAGATATTCTCCAAAGCGCTTCAGAAATGCTTAATTTAAATTTAATTTGAATGCATTAAATCAACACTGTGATGATCCTAGTAGTCCTTGCAACATATGTCTGCACCCATAACTATCAACGGTTATTTATAATTGTTAATCCGTGTTGGTATTTAGTAGACGGTGGCTGCTTTAACACTGAAGCACCGAGTATATTTGATATATTGCCCACCCCTATTTAGAGCTGTGACTGGCGCCCTTTCAATGATCCCATGATGATCTTCCGCTATGATTTAATAACACATCAGTGGGACTAATATTCGACCGGCGGCATTTTGATGAGCGTCTGTTGACATCAACATCGTGGATTTAATTGCAAAGCCAAACAGCACTGCTGCCAATAACTGTCTCTTTCTTCTTTGTACTGTGTGTGTGTGTGTGTGTGTGTGTGTGTGTGTGTGTGTGTGTGTGTGTGTGTGTGTGTGTGTGTGTGTGTGTGTGTGATGAAATAATGATCAGGCTCATAATTTTTTTTAGTGGCATATAATTAACTAAATAAGACGATTATTAACAGCTTTTTGAATGACGATTAATCATCGGCTTAAGTTTCAGGATCACAACAGCCCTGCATATATTTAACACATAACATGCTGTGTTATGACACAACCTTTGAGTGTATATAAAAGTGTTCGTAGCTTCCGGCTCTGAAAAATGAGGCCGATGTGGAAGTGTATAAAGCTGCAGTACCACCGGGTGCCACTAGAGGTTGTCTCCAAAAAGACTCCATAGACTCTCATTCAACGAGTCTCGTAAAATTCTCAGTGAATACATTTTCTCCATCAGTTATCTCGGTGTTGTTCGCTAAAGTCTCTCTTTCTTATCAATTTTCTGGACGTCCATCTGAAAATAATCCGTCATTAATTATAAAATAAGCTTTAAAAAGCTTTGTTTTTGGGGGCGTGTCAATCAAACGATTGACAAGCCTGTGGTTCAGTCAGGTTACAGCTATCGGTGGGTGGGACGTAGTATCACTGGGTTTCCAATCAGATCGAGTCAGATCCACCGCCCCCCCTCGAGCTCGCCCAAATATGGTCACGTCCCGCTCCAAACCGCTCTGAACTAGCAAGATGGCGTCAGACAAAATCCGAACTCGAGGCTTCATAACGGCCGTTCACAAACCAATGGGTGACGTCACTGCTGGTCGCTGCTTGGGCACAACTTTAGTGAGAAACAGAGTTTGGCCTTATTCAACTGAACACATCCAGGATGCTGTGACGAAGCTCGGAGAAGCGAGTGACACGCTGCATTGTGGGTACTCCAGAGGGCAGCGGTCGTCTTTAGTTTGGCTGCTGCAGACGTCACTTTGAGCTCCACTTGGGCTGGTTGCGTTGGAATTTCCCCTCCAGCGATGAATGAATGAGTCAAAGGCCTGACGGTGTGAAGTAATGTCAGGGAGGAAAGATTACACAACATTACCACATTCTTTGCTCGCGGGGACTGAAGCTGCTGCTGAAACGAGTCGTCTTCATATCCGTGCGGCACGAGATTAGCTCCTCCATAAATATGACATATTGGTGCGGTGTGATGTCACATGACAATATGTTCCCAAGCCGTATTTCTGGACCGTGCAGGGAGAGTGGAAAATGTCTATATATATATATCCAAGATAACTCTGAACCCACTTCGCTGAAGAGGAAGTGAGAGAGGAAAGAAGAATTTGAGGGGGGTGGGGTGGGGTGGGGTGGGGTGGAGGGAGGGAGGGAGGAGGGAGGGAGGGTGGGCGGAGGGAGGAGGTGGTAGAGGGGGGTAGGGGGGGAGGGGGTAGAGTTCACATTTCTGATTTCCCACGGAGTCCCGATCACGTGCATTTCCCTAAAATGTCTCATTGGGCGCTACGGTTTGTTTTCAGTCTGAGCAACGTGATGTTTATCGTGGTGTGAATGAACGACGGAGCGGTGAATCAACACAGGTGGCGCTCGGGAGGACGCATAAGCACACGTATGTGGCGCTCGGTGCACCCTGCAATCATTAGCTCCTCCGTGACCTCCG